>NC_066540.1:5900241-5915241 GCF_024679095.1 Eriocheir sinensis | reverse complement strand
AGTAAGAGAGAGAGAGAATCAAGGACTATTACCTGCATATTCCTAAACCCTTCTACTGTTCCTCCTCCTCCTCCTCCCCAAGCAACCGTATGGAGAACGTTTCAGAGGAGATTTAATTCAGGTCTTCAAGCACCTCAAGAAGTCCAATAACGTCGATCACTCTAACTTAGCGTCGTATTATAAAACACTTCGCCACCCAAGAACACATATTTGACAAAGCTTTCGTAGGTGCTGTGGTCATTTCCAGGAATAGTTCTATGACCCTGGTGGTAGTTTGACCCTTCCTCTGTACACCGAACCTTAAGAAACACTCATTAGAACCCGACTAACCCTTTCTTTTGCCTTTAGAAATAGCTGATGTGAGAAACGAGTGTCTATAATACCGACCCAAGTTCCTCGAGTCACAAACCAACACAAGAACTAGAAACAACGGTGTGTACCCATTCAAGCGAGGCGATGGACATTGGCGGGAGTTTCTTGTCACACCGAGTCATCCGCCACAGAGGTAGTGTTTTCGAATACCATCCACTCATTTACAAAGCGAATCCAACACAAGAACTAGAAACAATGGTATGCCAGTTAAACCGAGGCGATGCAGTACGGACATTGGCAGGGGTTTGTTTTCCCATATATAGTGCGTTCGAATACCATCCACTCATTTACAAAGCGAATGCAACACAAGAACTATAAACAATGGTATGCCAATTAAACCGAGGCGATGCAGTACGGACATTGGCAGGGGTTTCTTCTCTTATGTAGTGCGTTCGAATACCATCCTCTCATTTACAAAGCGAATCCAACACAAGAACTAGAAACACCGGTCTGCCAGTTCAAGCGATTCGGTGCAGGAGTTTCTTGTCACACCGAGTCATCCGCCGCTGCAGCAACCTTCCTTCCTTCTGTTGTAGTCTGTAGCAGGCTTTTTTTTCCACATTTGTTACCTTTTTTATGCCCTTGAACTGACTCCTCTGCTGTAAAAAAAAAAAAAAAAATCATCAACTCATTTAAACAGCGAATCGACCGTCATTTCGTTGCGTCAGGGTCAGGATTAGTAAACTGTATACGAAGTGCAACCGCGTAATGATCCAGTAGTTTTTTTTCTGTTGCCTGCCTTTCCATGTTTCCTCCTGCTCCTCCTTTGCTATATATGTATGTTAGAGTAGAGGAAAAATATAATGAACAAAGGAAAAGGTGAGGAGGAAAGAAGGAGGAGGAGGACGCATAATCCTAAAAACTTTGAGAAATTTAACGAACATGAGAATGATAAATTAGTAAAGAAGAGAGAGAGAGAGAGAGAGAGAGAGAGAGAGAGAGAGAGAGAGAGAGAGAGAGAGAGAGAGAGAGAGAGAGAGAGAAGCAGTTAGAGAGAGAAAAAATAGACATGGAAGGGAAGTGAGAGAATTATTAACCTCTCTCGCTCTCTCTCTCTCTCTCTCTCTCTCTCTCTCTCTCTCTCTCTCTCTCTCTCTCTCTCTCTCATTGGGAATCACACCATCACTTGCATTTCCATCTCCTCCTCCTCCTCCTCCTCCTCCTCCTCCTCCTCTTCATCTTCCTTTCCTCATAAACGACATTTTCTTCATATTTTTTTCACACTCCTCCTCCTCCTCCTCCTCCTCCTCCTCCTCCTCCTGGTCGCCACGTGGTCAAGGGAAGGGAAAGGAAGGGAAGATTCTAGGCCTAGGAGAGAGAGAGAGAGAGAGAGAGAGAGAGAGAGAGAGAGAGAGAGAGAGAGAGAGAGAGACCCCCTGACGTGTATTTCTGATTGGTTCTCTCCACCACAACAGAACCCATACACTCTGATTGTATTGGGGGGAGGAAGAGGGGGAGGAGGAGGAGGAGGAGGAGGAGGGGAGGGAAACTGAAGTGTCAAAAGTATGTGGAAATAGAGGGACAAAAGAGGAGGAGGAGGAGGAGGAGGAGGAAAAGTTGAATGAGGTAAGGGATGGAAGGAAGGAAGGAAATGAAATGAAATGAAGAGAGAGAGAGAGAGAGAGAGAGAGAGAGAGGAAAAACAGTCAGAGGAGGAAAGGAAGAGAGGAGAGAAGTGAGAAAAAGAGGAGGAAGAAGAGAGAATGCGAGGAGAATTAGGAAGAGGAGCAGGGGAGGAAGAAATGAAGGAATAGAGGAGCGTGATAAAAGAGGAATAGAAGAAGAATTAATGAAATGAAAGCTAATGATAATGATAATAATGATAAAGAGAAAGAGAGAAAATGAAGATAAGGAATGAAGGAAGATTAAACAGACGAAGTAAAGAAAGGAGGAGGGAAGGAAAAACAATAAAGAGGAGGAGGAGAAGTAGGACAGAAGAAAGGAAGAGGAGGAAGGAAGGGTGGAAGGGAGAATAAAAAAAAAAGGTTATGTGTAGGAAGGAAAGACAGAAGAGAAGGGAAAAAAATAGAGGAGGAAGGAGGAGGAGGACGAAGAAGAAGAAGAAGAAGAAAGCAAAATAAGCCCTAAAATTATACATAGAAAAAATGATGATAAAGATGGCTAAAGAAAGAAGAGGAAGAGGAAGAGGAGGAAGAAGAAGAGGAGGAAGAGAACACAGTATAAGATGGGGACAAACAGGAAGTGAGAGAGAGAGAGAGAGAGAGAGAGAGAAGGGGGGAATGGAAGGAGAGGGAGGATTAGTCAGACTTTCCTTCCGCCTCTTCTTCCTCCTCCTCCTCCTCCTCCTCCTCTTCTTCTCGATGCCTGATATCGGCAGGTTGTCGGCTTTTGCTCTTGTTGCATCGTCTCTCTCTCTCTCTCTCTCTCTCTCTCTCTCTCTCTCTCTATTGTGTGAGCGTATATATTGTTTCAAGTATGGGGGAGAGAGAGAGAGAGAGAGAGAGAGAGAGAGAGACAGACAGACAGACAGACAGACAGACAGACAGACAGACACAGACAAGCATGACAAATTGAGTCAAATTGAAAAGTAACAATCACAGAGAGAGAGAGAGAGAGAGAGAGAGAGAGTTGTTGATTCGTACATTTTTGCTGACACTCTTGTTAACGTGATGATGATGGAGTTAGTGTTAATAGTGGCAGTGGTAGTAGTAGTGGTAGTAGTAGTAGTAGTAGTAGTAGTAGTAGTAGTAGTAGTAGGCTGTGGTGGTGATGATAGTGGCATTGGCAGAGGTAGAAACAGTAGTAGAAATAGTAGTAGTAGTTGTAGTAGTATTAGCAGCAGTAGTAGTAGTAGTAGTAGTAGTAGTAGTAGTAGTAGTAGAAGGCAGAATAAATAAAAAGGGGAAGAGGAGGGACAAGAAAACAAAAGAATAAAAGGAAAAGAAGGAAAGAAAGAAGTATAGAATAAGCCGGGAGGGAAAAACGAAGGAAAGAAAGAAGAAAATAGGAGAATCAGAAGAAAGAGAAAGAAGGAAGGAAGGGGGGAGAAAAAGAGAGACGGGGATGATGAAGGGAAGGAAGAAAAGAAGAAGGAGGAGGAATTAAGGGAGGGAGAAAAGGAATGAAAGGAAATTATGTGGAAGGAAAGATGATGATGATGATAATAATAATAATAATAATAATAATAATAATAATAATAATAATAATAATAATAATAATAACAACAACAACAACAGCAACAATACCTGTGGTCTTCTTGTGGCTTCCTTAAGACTAACTGTTAAACCTGATACGGAGGGTAATTAATCTCTCTCTCTCTCTCTCTCTCTCTCTCTCTCTCTCTCTCTCTCTCTCTCTCTCTCTCTCTCTCTCTCTCTCTCTCTCTCTCTCTCTCTCTCTCTCTCTCTCTCTCTCTCTCTCTCTCTCTCTCTCTCTCTCTCTCTCTCTCTCTCTCTCTCTCTCTCTCTCTCCCATGTTTATCGTGCTTATTTTCTCCTTGGATTCTCTCTCTCTCTCTCTCTCTCTCTCTCTCTCTCTCTCTCTCTCTCTCTCTCTCTCTCTCTCTAATTGGAATTTTTGTGATAGTTTCCCCGGCAACGAGACTTTCCTATGACACCTTGAGAGAGAGAGAGAAGGGGGTGATGTCGTTTTCAGATTTCTTGCATTTCTTTTCTTTATATGCTTTTTTCTTTTTATTTTTGTTCTTTGTCTTATTATTATTTTTATTATTATTATTATTATTATTTCTATTGTTATTATTTTTTTTTCTTATTGTCTTTTTCTTTTTACGTCTTTACAAATGCAGACTGACAAGAGAGAGAGAGAGACACATCATTACTTCATATATCTCACTCGAAGGCTCTAATGTGAAAATTACACGCGCAAACACACACACACACACACACACACACACACATACACATACACACACACACACACACACTTATACACATACACATACACACATGTAAGATCTAAAAAAAAAGACCACACACATGACAAAATTGGAGAGAGAGAGAGAGAGAGAGAGAGAGAGAGAGAGAGAGAGAGAGAGAGAGAGAGAGAGTTGAATTCAGACATAAAATGAATAAAGCCGTGGATTAATTTTCACAGCAAACACACACACACACACACACACACACACACACACACACACACACACACACACACACACACACACACACACACACACACACACACACAAATATCGCTGACTAATGCTTTTCTTTCTCCGTGTTTTTTCTTTTATATAAATTTCGTAGCTAGTATATTTCGTTAAAAAAAAAGTTTGCTATTGTCGCAAAAATCAATAAATATACTTCTGTCCAGCATCCATCAATAAGATTCAACCCTTCCCAGCATCCATCAATAAGATTCAACCCTTCCCAGCATCCACCATTAAGATTCAACCCTTCCCAGCATCCACCAATAAGATTCAACCCTTCCCAGCATCCATCAATAAGATTCAACCCTTCCCAGCATCCACCAATAAGATTCAACCCTTCCCAGCATCCACCAATAAGATTCAACCCTTCCCAGCATCCACCAATAAGATTCACCCCTTCCCAGTATCCACCAATTAGATTCAACCCTTCACAGCATCCACCAATAAGATTCAACCCTTCCCAGCATCCACCAATAAGATTCAACCCTTCCCAGCATCCCCCAATAAGATTCAACCCTTCCCAGCATCCACTATTAAGATTTATCCCTTCCCAGCATCCACTATTAAGATTTATCCCTTCCCAGCATCCACCATTAAGATTTATCCCTTCCCAGCATCCACCATTAAGATTTATCCCTTCCCAGCATCCACCAATAAGATTTATCCCTTCCCAGCATCCACCAATACGATTCAACCCTTCCCAGCATCCACCAATAAGATTCATCCCTTCCCAGCATCCACCAATAAGATTTTCCCTTCCCAGCATCCAACAATAAGATTCAACCCTTCCCAGCATCCAACAATAAGATTCAACCCTTCCCAGCATCCAACAATAAGATTTAACCCTTCTCAGCATCCAACAATAAGATTTATCCCTTCCCAGCATCCACCAATAAGATTTTCCCTTCCCAGCATCCAACAATAAGATTCAACCCTTCCCAGCATCCAACAATAAGATTTAACCCTTCCCAGCATCCATCAATAAGATTTATCCCTTCCCAGCATCCAACAATAAGATTTATCCCTTCCCAGCATCCACCAATAAGATTTAACCCTTCCCAGCATCCACCAATAAGATTTATCCCTTCCCAGCATCCAACAATAAGATTCAACCCTTCCCAGCATCCATCAATAAGATTCAACCCTTCCCAGCATCCAACAATAAGATTCAGCTATTCCCAGCATCCACCAATAAGATTCAACCCTTCCCAGCATCCACCAATAAGATTTATCCCTTCCCAGCATCCAACAATAAGATTCAACCCTTCCCAGCATCCATCAATAAGATTTATCCCTTCCCAGCATCCACCAATAAGATTCAACCCTTCCCAGCATCCAACAATAAGATTCAGCTATTCCCAGCATCCACCAATAAGATTCAACCCTTCCCAGCATCCACCAATAAGATTCTGCCCTTCCCAGCATCCACCAATAAGTTTCAACCGATCCCAGCATCCACCAATCACGTACCGGCCTGAGTGTGAGGGGCGTGGCTTGCTGGTGGGCTGGCCAATGAAATACGCCGAAGGGGAGTGTCTTTTTCGCCAAGTTAGCGTGAACGGTATAGCTGAATGGCGAAGACTTTAAATCTACATGCTTTTTTTTATATGAACGCTTATTATATTTTTTCTATGTGAACGAATTGTATAGTGATTTTGCGCGGCCAAGGGATATAGAGTGAATGAAGAGAACTTATTGTCGCCTTGAACAGAGCTTTATGCATCAGCGCCCCTGCTGGAAACTCACTTGGAATCACCCTTTCGTGTCATATCTGCACCACGCTCTTGAGACCTCTTCTATTTAGAACACTGATCAGCTCTGGATCACTGGCCCGGATCTGAATCTCATCTGGATTCGCTCTGGGTAAATAGAACGCCTCTGGAAGAGCGACAGATCAAAACAAAGCGTGCGCGCGCACACACACACACACACACACACACACACACACACACACACACACACACACACAATGGCAGGGCAGGGTCCGTGCATACCGCGACTGCTTCAAGCTTTCTTTGACCGGAGGAAAGATAGAAGAAGCCAAGATAGTGACGAGGACGTTCTACCGGCAATCCTTGGCTGGACTGTGGGCTCTTGCTCTTGCTCTTGCTGTACTGGTGACCCGTTGGAGAGTCCCGTTGGTCTTGGTCTTGGCTTCTTGTAAATAGAAGAGGTCTTTACTAACGGAGGCGGAGGTGTTAGAGGCATCCAGTGACTCTTAGGAAATGGTTCAAGGAGAGTTCGTACACGTATAGGAAACGTGGGAGGGGGGGGAGGTTTCTGCATTAGCGCCCATGCTGGAAACTCGCTTGGAATCACCCTTTCGTGTCATACCTGCACCACGCTCATACTAACGGAGGTGGAGATGATAGGGGGTCATACTCTCAAACCTGTCCTCACCCACGCACACACATTTACCGAGCGATAGTTTTCTGACCCTGGTGGTGGTAGTTTGAGAAGGCTTCTGCACCGTGAACCTGAAAAGCCGCTCATGAAAACGCATTTAACCCATTGGATGCGGATTTCCTACAAGAAAACATCAACAAGCTACAGGAGTGGAACAAAAAGTGGCTGCTACAATTTAGTGAAGAAAAATGTGAGGTCATGCTTCTTGGGAGGGGAAATCCAGCATACCAATACCACATGGGAAACACTCCACTATCCACCACAGAGGCACAGAAAGACTTGGGAGCATATGTAACCAGGCTACCAGTGAAGGTGAAATCCGTGCCAATCGCAGCGGAGGGGTTAAGTCCTCTTCGGCCTTTCAAAATAACTGTTGTGAGAGTCGGAAGAGTCTGGAGGGATGGCGGCGCGAGTGTCAGCTATACTCAGCGACTCGGTTCTCCTCGTTCAAATGACGCTGCGAAAAGGGAACTGTTAGACTGAAGAACGAATTGATGGATTTTCTCGGTTTAATTATTATAGTGAAAGCTCCTAATTACCCTTCTACGGTTTCTATCCCCTCTCTCTGTATACCTTCATCTCCAGTTTCCTTTCCGATCGTTCTTATACCTCTGCTGTGGTAGGCGGTCACTGTTCTTATAAGAGTACGGAGCAGAGGCAGCCAGTGACTCTTAGGAAATGGTTCAAGGAGAGTTCGTACACGTAAAGGAAGCGGGGAGTGTGTGTGTGTGGGTGGGGGGGGGGGGGTTCTGACGGACTATCATTGATGAAACTGAACTCTTACAGCCACACACTCTTTCTTTGATATGAACACTTATTATATTTTTTTATGTTACCGAATTGTATAGTGATTTTGCGCGGCCGAGGGATAGAGCGAATGAAGAAAACTTATGTATAGTCACCTTGAACAGAGCTTTATGCATTAGTGCCCATGCTGGAAACTCACTTGGAATCTCCCTTTCGTGTCATATCTGCACCACGCTCTTACTAACGGAGGCGGAGGTGTTAGAGGCATCCAGTGACTCTTAGGAAATGGTTCAAGGAGAGTTCGTACACGTAGAGGAAGCGTGGGGGAGGAGGGGGAGAGAGGAGTGTTTCTGACCGACTAACATTGCTTGAACTGAACTCTTACAAAGGAGAGCTGCCGGGGTCCATATTCTTAAAGGTATAGGTCTCCCATTACGACTTATTTTCCAAGGGCACAGTTTAGATTTACCGGGTGATTTTATAGTTCAGGGCGCGGAGGTCATGTAAAACTATCACTAGAATCACAAAACAGTCCATGGAAAAAACAGCAACTTCTACACGAGGCTTTTATTAAACATAGCTCTCCCATTACGACTGTTTTCCAAGGCCACAGTTTAGATTTACCTGGTTTTCATGGTGGGGGGGGGCGGATTTTATAGTTCAGGGCGCGGAGGTCATGTAAAACTATCACAAGGATCACAAAACAGTCCATGAAAAACACAGCAAGTTCTACACGAGGCTTTTATTAAACAGGCGAACTGAGGCGTCGATATGGCTAAGGATGCGAAACAGAGAGAGAGAGAGAGAGAGAGAGAGAGAGAGAGAGAGAGAGAGAAATAGAAGAATAAAGAGAAGGGAAGGAAGGAGAAAATGGAGGAAAACAAGAAAACAGAAAGGCCAGAGAGAGAGAGAGAGAGAGAGAGAGAGAGAGAGAGAGAGAGAGAGAGAGAGAGAGAGAGAGAGAGAGAGAAGGGAAGATAGAAATGGAAGAATAAAGAGAAGGGAAGGAAGGAAAGAATAAAGAAAAACAAGAAAACAGAAAGCCCATATAGATGAAAGATGGGCGAAGCGAGAGAGAAGAGAAGTCGCGGATACGTTGAAGAATGCGGGCCTAGGTAATAAGGACGAAGGAGCTGGTCTGGCGCACAAGGAGTTAGGAAAGAGAGCGTGAAAGGGAGAGCCGATGATGAGGGTGTAAGCTAGAGTGAGGTAGACCTGGTAATGAGGGGAGAGCAAGTAAGGGATAGCTAGTAATGAGGTAAATAATGAAATGATGGATAGGAAGGGAGAGATTTTTCTATACTCTTAAAAGAAGCTGCCGTTGTTTTTTGTGTTGGTAATGGCTGATGGCTCTTAGTGTGGGAGAGCTTGAAACAACGAAGGCGAGGAACAGCTTGGAAGAAAGAAGCTGCCGTTGGTTTAGTGAGGGTGAGCTTGGAACACAACGAAGCCGAGGAACAGTAGAAGAAGCTGCCATTGGTCTTGGTGAGGGAGAGCTTCCAACACCACGAAGACGAGGAACAGACGAAGAAGCTGCCGTTGGTCTTGGTGAGGGAGAGCTTCCAACACCACGAAGACGAGGAACAGACGAAGAAGCTGCCGTTGGTCTTGGTGAGGGAGAGCTTCCAACACCACGAAGCCGAGGAACAGTAGAAGAAGCTGCCGTTGGTCTTATTGAGGGAGAGCTTCCAACACCACGAAGACGAGGAACAGACGAAGAAGTATAAGCTCATCATGCGGTTCAGTTCTGGTCTTCCTACTACAGAATGGATATCACAATGTTAGAATCTGTACGGAGGAGGATGACAAAGATGATTCACGGGTTCAGAAACTTGCCATATACGAGGAAAGACTTGCATATTTAAACTTGCATTCTCTAGAAAACCGAAGGGTGCGAGGAAGACTTGATTGAGGTTTATAAATGGCTGAAGGGCTTTAATAAGGGGGATATTAATAAGGTTCTGATGGTAGGAGAACCGGGTAGGACACGTAGCAATGGGTTTAAGTTGGATAAATTCATATTCAACAAGGCCATAGGCAAGAATTGGTTTACTAAGAGTGGTGGATGAGTGGAACAGGCCTGGCAGTCATGTGGTGAGTGAGTGCCAATACTAACAGAGCGGTGGATGAGTGGAACAGGCCTGGCAGTCATGTGGTGAGGGAGTGCCAATACTAAAAGAGTGGTGGATGAGTGGAACAGGCCTGGCAGTCTTGTGGTGAGTGAGTGCCAATACTAACAGAGCGGTGGAAGAGTGGAACAGGCCTGGCAGTCTTGTGGTGAGTGAGTGCCAATACTAACAGAGCGGTGGATGAGTGGAACAGGCCTGGCAGTCTTGTGGTGAGTGAGTGCCAATACTAACAGAGCGGTGGATGAGTGGAACAGGCCTGGCAGTCATGTGGTGAGTGAGTGCCAATACTAACAGAGTGGTGGATGAGTGGAACAGGCCTGGCAGTCATGTGGTGAGTGAGTGCCAATACTAACAGAGCGGTGGAAGAGTGGAACAGGCCTGGCAGTCATGTGGTGAGTGAGTGCCAATACTAACAGAGCGGTGGATGAGTGGAACAGGCCTGGCAGTCTTGTGGTGAGTGAGTGCCAATACTAAAAGAGCGGTGGATGAGTGGAACAGGCCTGGCAGTCATGTGGTGAGGGAGTGCCAATACTAAAAGAGCGGTGGATGAGTGGAACAGGCCTGGCAGTCTTGTGGTGAGTGAATGCCAATACTAACAGAGCGGTGGATGAGTGGAACAGGCCTGGCAGTCATGTGGTGAGTGAATGCCAATACTAACAGAGTAGTGGATGAGTGGAACAGGCCTGGCAGTCATGTGGTGAGTGAGTGCCAATACTAACAGAGTAGTGGATGAGTGGAACAGGCCTGGCAGTCATGTGGTGAGTGAGTGCCAATACTAACAGAGTAGTGGATGAGTGGAACAGGCCTGGCAGTCATGTGGTGAGTGAATGCCAATACTAACAGAGTAGTGGATGAGTGGAACAGGCCTGGCAGTCATGTGGTGAGTGAATGCCAATACTAACAGAGCGGTGGATGAGTGGAACAGGCCTGGCAGTCATGTGGTGAGTGAGTGCCAGTACGATAGACACATTCAAGAAGAGGTTAGGCAAATTCATGGATAGTGAGGTTAGGTGGGGTTAGGTTCACAGGAGCTGCCTTGTATAGACCTACCGACCTCTTGCAGACTCCTTACGTTCTTATGTTCTTAATTCTTCTTCGCCTTCATTGTGTTCCATGCTCTCCCATAACATAGACGATATACAAAACAGACTGAACAGACGGATCACTTGGAAAACGGCACCAAGTCTGTCCTGTCTGTGTCCTGTACGGTACAGACACACACACCTCTACCACGGGGCTAATTAGAAGGTGTGTACCAGGTGTGACTAGGGATGGAGGGGAGGGGAGGGGGTGTTAGGGGGGAGGTGAGAGAGAGAGAAGGGGTGTCATATTCTCTCCTTTCCTCCCTCCCTCCTGTAACCTAATCTCTCTCCCTCTCCCTCCCCCTTTCTCTCTCTCTCTCTCTCTCTCTCTCTCCCCCCTTCCGTCTCTCCAACCGCCATTTTGTTTTCGTTGGTGAGAGAGAGAGAGAGAGAGAGAGAGAGAGAGAGAGAGAGAGATGAACAAAAATAAAGAAAATAATAATAATAGAGAAAATATTTATGATTTTTAAGCCTCTTCCTGCTCCTTGTCTTCCTCCTCCTCCTCCTCCTCCTCCTCCTCCTCATTCCTTGTCGTTAGTGAAGATATAAATTTCCTCCGTCTAAATTTTCTCTCCATTAACCTCTCTTCCTTCTCTTCCTCCTCCTCTTCCTTCCTTCCATCCTTCCTTCCTTCCTTCCTTTATGAGAATACAAATGAAGAATCTAATTCCTCGTTTCATTTTGCGGGGAAGAAAGGTTCCTCCTCTTCTTCCTCCTCCTCCTCCTCCTCCTCCTCTCCTCCTCCTTCTTCCTCTTTTTTTCCCTTTTGCATCTGTCTTTTTTAATGTCTTCGTCTCTTTTCGTCGCCTTCTTCTTCCTTCTCTTCCTCTTCCTCCTCATCTTCAACGTCCTCTTCCTCCTCCTCCTCCTCCTCCTCCTCCTCCACCTCCTCCTTCTTCCTTTTCCTTTCTCTTTTGCATCTTTCTTTTTTTGTCTTCGTCTCTTTTCGTCGCCTTCTTCTTCCTTCTCTTCCTCTTCCTCCTCTTCTTCCTTCTCTTCCTCTTCCTCCTCTTCTTCCTCCTCTTCCTTTCTCGTGCAGTCTCCTTATATTTTACTTCATCGCCTCCTCCTCCTTTTCCTCCTCCTCCTCCTCCTCCTCCTCTTCCTCCTCCTCCTCTTCTCGCTCCTCCTCCTCCTCCTTAGTCGCCGCCATTTGGTATAAAAGTGACAACCACAGAACTGTCTTAAATAATCTTCCGAGGAGGAGGAGGAGGAGGGGAAGGAGGAAAAGGTGGAGGAAGGAAGGAAGGAAGGAAGAATAATTATCCATTTATCAAAACTTTCTCTCTCTCTCTCTCTCTCTCTCTCTCTCTCTCTCTCTCTCTCTCTCTCTCTCTCTCTCTCGGTAGGGGTTGTGGAGGGGAGTAAAATCTTGGAAGACTCAACCACAATGAAATATTTATCTTCTCCTCCTCCTCCTACGGCCTTCAAGAATAGATTAGACAAGTATTTTGAATCCAACCAGCAACTAAGATATTACTCATTGTCGTAATAACGTTAAGTTCTTTCGAATACTGGTGTCCTTGTCCGTTTTTATCGCCCGGTTAGTGGTAGCAGTAATGGTAGTTCTTTCCTCTTTCCTACATAATTTCCATGCTGCATGGTTCTTTTTCCTTTCCTGCCAGCTTTGGCTGGAGGGATGGGGGGGTGGGGAGGAGCCTTCGCCTTTGCTGTCCTTCATCTTCCACCTTTGATTAGATAGTTAGTGTAGCTTGTCACAAACAGCCTCGTAAGGACCATCAGGTCTGCTGTTGTTTGTTTTTTCTTTGTGTTCCTCCTCCTCCTCCTCTACCCTACTCGTCTTCCCCAGTCTTCCCTTTTCCCTTCTATACTTTACTTCTTCTTCTCCTCCTCCTCCTCCTCCTCCTCCTCCTCCTCCTCCTCCTCCTCCTCCTCCTCCTCACCTGAGTTAATTAAGCCTGTCCACCTGGCGGATCATAAAGGTGTCATGTGGGTTGTTCCTACTCCTCCTCCTCCTCCTCCTCTTCTTCCTCCTCTCGTCGTTCACTTTTCCTTCTATTCCTTTTTTCGTATTCTCTAACTACTATGTCTCTCCTTCCCTCCCTCCTCCTCCTCCTTCTCCTTCTCGTCAATCCTCCTCCTCCTCCTCCTCCTCCTTCTTCACACCTCACTAATTCAAGTCAACCATGGTAATAGTTTTATCAGCTGTGTGTTAACGTGTGTGTGTGTGTGTGTGTGTGTGTGTGTGTGTGTGTGTGTGTGTTTTCTTTAAAATATTCAACCCTTCCCAGCATCCACCAATAAGATTCAACCTTTCCCAGCATCCACCAATAAGATTCAACCTTTCCCAGCATCACCCAACAAGATTCAACCCTTCTCAGCATCCACCAATTAGATTCAAGTTTCAACCTTTCCCACCATCCACAAATGAAGTTCAACCTTTCCCAGCATCCACCAATAAGATTCAACCCATCCTAGCATCCACCAATAAGATTCAACCCCTCTTAACAGCCACCAATAAGATTCAACCATTCCCAGCATCCACCTATAAGATTCAACCCTTCCCAGCATCCACCAATAAGATTCAACCATTCCCAGCATCCACCTATAAGATTCAACCCTTCCCAGCATCCACCAATAAGATTCAACCTTTCCCAGCATCTACCAATAAGATTCAACCTTTCTCAGCATCCACCAATAAGATTCAACCTTTCTCAGCATCCACCAATAAGATTCAACCTTTCCCAGCATCCACCAATAAGATTCAACCTTTCCCAGCATCCACCAATAAGATTCAACCTTTTCCAGCATCCACCAATAAGATTCAACCTTTTCCAGCATTCACCAATAAGATGCAAACGTTTCCCAGCATCCACCAATAAGATTCAACCTTTTCCAGCATCTACCAATAAGATTCAACCTTTCCCAGCATCCATCAATTAGATTCAACCTTTCCCAGCATCCATCAATAAGATTCAATCTTTCCCAGCATCCACCAATAAGATTCAACTTTTCCCAGCATCCACCAATCACGTGCAGCCTATGTTGGGAGTGGGCGTGGCTTACTGGTGGACTGGCCAATGAGAGCCGCCGAAAAAGAGAAGGGGGAGGGGCTTATTCGCCTAGTTAGCGTGAACAGAGTACCGTATAGATGCAAAAATATTTAACTGGCAATCTCTTTAACGATATAATATTCATTTTCTTAATTTTTTTTGTTTGTTTCTGCTGTTCTTTCTCTTCCTACTCATCCTCCTCCTTCTCCTCCTTGCTTCTCCTTTCTCTTCCTTCTCTTTTTATTCTCTTCTATCGTTTTCTTTAATTTCTTCTTTCTCTACGTTCTGAATTTTTCCTCATTATTATTATTCCTCATCTTCTTTCTCCTCCTCCTCCTCCTCCTCCTCCTCCTCCTCCTCCTCCTCCTCCTCCTCTTTTTCCTCCTCCTCCGCCCTACCTCCTCTTCTTCGTCCGGCACATTAATATTTTTCTCTCGTCCCCTTTCCACCCTTCTTCCCTCCTTCCCTCCCTCCATCCCTCCATCCCTTCATTCCTCTCTCCCTCCTCCTCTCCCTTCCTCTCTCCCCTCCATTTCCTACAAACATGCCTCTCACCTCCTAAATCTTCCCTCCTCCTCTTTCTCCTCCTCCTCTTCCTCCTCCTCATCATATTCTTCCTCTTTTCTCTTCTCCAGCTTAAAGACTTCACACACACACACACACACACACACACACACACACACACGCACACACGCACACGCACACACATACAAGCTCATATTCGCCTCCTCCTCCTCCTCTTTTTCCTTCAGTCTTTGGCCATATATTTACTTTTATCCTTCCTCCTCCTCCTCCTCCTCCTCCTCCTCCTCCTCCTCTACCTCCCGCCAAGACAAACAAACAGAGTAGTCTCCCCTTACACGCTGTCATCTCCTTTATCATTTTCCCTGCAACCTGATCGAAGAAAACGTGAGTGACGTCACCTTAAAGAAAACGGGAAGGGGATTGCCTGTTTGTTTGTTTGTTTACGTCGTGTTTGAAATTGGAGATAAGAGAGGAGGAGGAGGAGGAGGAGAAGGAGGGACAGAAAGACAGATAGATATAGAGATACAGACGAACACACACACACACACACACACACACACACACACACACACACACACACACACACACGCACACACCAA
>NC_066540.1:5870241-5882741 GCF_024679095.1 Eriocheir sinensis | reverse complement strand
GTCATGTGGTGAGTGAGTGCCAATACTAACAGAGCTGTGGATGAGTGGAACAGGCCTGGCAGTCATGTGGTGAATGAGTGCCAATACTAACAGAGCGGTGGATGAGTGGAACAGGCCTGGCAGTCATGTGGTGAGTGAGTGCCAATACTAACAGAGTGGTGGATGAGTGGAACAGGCCTGGCAGTCATGTGGTGAGTGAGTGCCAATACTAACAGAGTGGTGGATGAGTGGAACAGGTCTGGCAGTCATGTGGTTTGTGATTGCCAATACTAACAGAGTGGTGGATGAGTGGAACATCCCTGGCAGTCATGTGGTGAGTGAGTGCCAATACTAACGGAGTGGTGGATGAGTGGAACAGGCCTGGCAGTCATATGGTGAAAGAGTGCCAATACTAACAGAGTGGTGGATGAGTGGAACAGGCCTGGCAGTCATGTGGTTTGTGATTGCCAATACTAACAGAGTGGTGGATGAGTGGAACAGGCCTGGCAGTCATATCGTGCGGGAGTGGTAATACTAACTGCGTGGTGGATGAGTGGAACAGGCCTGGCAGTCATGTGGTTTGTGAGTGCCAATACTAAGAGAGTGGTGGATGAGTGGAACAGGCCTGGCAGTCATGTGGTTTGTGATTGCCAATACTAACAGAGTGGTGGATGAGTGGAACAGGCCCGGCAGTCATGTGGTGCGTGAGTGCCAATATGATAGCTACTTTCAAGAAGAGATTAGATAAGTTCATGGATAGTGGTGATGTTTGGTAAAAGGTGTTGATGGGTGGTGGTAGGTGGTGATAGGCTTACAGGAGCTGCCCCGTGTAAGGTGACTGACCTCTTGCAGACTCCTCCTCCTCCTCATCATCATCATCATCATCATCTCTTCCTTCTCCATGTTTTAGTTCACTTATCAAATTTCATGCTTCTTCTTCTTCTTCTTCTTCTTCTTCTTCTTCTTCTTCTTCTTCTTCTTCTTCTTCTTCTTCCTCCTCCTCTTCTTCGGCTCCTCCTCTTTCTCCTCCTCCTCCTCCTTCTCCTCCTCCTCCTCCTCTTCCTCCTCCTCCTCCTCCTCTTCTTTTGAGCAAACTTTTCCACTTCTCATGTAACTAGTTTCTTTTTATTATTACTATTATTATTATTATTATTATTAGGTGTTTTTTATGATATTTTGATAGCGATGGCAACCTTTTCTATTCTCTCTCTCTCTCTCTCTCTCTCTCTCTCTCTCTCTCTCTCTCTCTAACGGACCGCTATCTCTGGTTTACTGCCGAACCGATAGAGGGAGATAAGGGAGAACCAATTTGCATACTCTCTCTCTCTCTCTCTCTCTCGCTGGCTTTCCCTGTGTGTGTGTGTGTGTGTGTGTGTTCAGAAAATCGCCAGAAGGTGGTTGACCTAATATGGGACAAAACCATCAAGCTAACTCTCTCTCTCTCTCTCTCTCTCTCTCTGTTCCCTGCTTACTGTCGTTCTCAAGTCACCGGGTGTCGCAAAAAGTTTCAGTTTCATTCCGACCAAAAAAGTTTCATTCCCATCAAAAAAGTTTCATTCCTACCAAAAATGTTCATTCCAACCAAAAACGTTTCATTCCCACCAAAAAAAGTTTCATTCCTACCAAAAAGTTTCATTCCTACCCCCCAAAAAAGTTTCATTTCGCATCAAAAAAGTTCATCCCTGCCAAAAGTTTCATTTCTACCCAAAAGGTTTCATTCCTACCCCAAAAAATCATCCCACCCCAAATAAATCATTCCTACCAAAAAAGTTTCTTTCTCACCAAAAAGTTTAATTCCCACCAAAAAGTTTCATTTCTACCAAAAAAGTATCATCCCCACCAAAAAAGTTTCATTCCTACCAAAAAAGTTTCATTCCTACCAAAAAGTTTCAATTCTACCAAAAAAGTATCATCCCCACCAAAAAAGTTTCATTCCTACCAAAAAAGTATCATCCCCACCAAAAAAGTTTCATTCCTACCAAAAAAGTTTCAATTCTACCAAAAAAGTATCATCCCCACCAAAAAAGTTTCATTTCTACCAAAAAAGCTTCATCCCCACCGAAAAAGTTTCATTCCTACCAAAAAAGTTTCAATTCATACCAGTAAGTCTCATCCCGACAAAAAAGTTTCAATTCTACCAAAAAAAAGTTTCATTCCCGTCAAAAAGTTTCATTCCTACCAAAAAGTTTCAATTTATACCAGAGTTTCATTCCTACCAAAAAAGTTTCATTCCCACTAAAAAGATTCGTCCGTCCGTCCTCCATTTTGAAACGTTTAAGAGGGTGTCTCAAAATGTCCCTCTCCCTCTGCGTATGTGCACAGGTCATTACTACAGGGTGTGTCAGAATGCTTTGATCAGGGTACACACACTCAGGCAGGGTGGTGGTGTTGAGGGGGGAAGTGGTGACTTGAGAGTACAGGGTGAGTCAGAATGAGTTGTCGTACATATGTGCTTTAAAATGTCTGTTAGATCTTGGCTGCAGTGTGTTTCAGAATTTGTCTTTTTACCAACAGTGCGTCTCAGAAATAATGGTTGAGTCAAGAACATTATGACGGAGTGTTAAAAATGTGTATGTTTGTGGTTCTGTGTGTGTGTGTGTGTGTGTGTGTGTGTGTGTGTGTGTGTGTGTGTTGGTGAGCTTGACTGCCTACCAAATACAGTGTGTCTCAAGAGGTTTGTGTTTGTTGTTATTCTGCGTCGTGTGTTCTAAAATGTGTTGTTGTTTTTTTTCTTTTTAATTTATTTTATTCTTTATTTATTTATTTATTTTATTTATTTATTTATTTATTTATTTTATTTATTTTATTTTTTTTTTTTTTTTTGAGGGGAGAGGCTGCATCTACAGGGTGGGTCAAAATGCTTCTTTCCTTTAGGCATATCGGGTGTTCCATAACATATTGTCACGATCCTAGTTCACAGATTGCAAAAGAAGGTACTCTGTTCACGTTAACTAGGCGAATAAGCTCCTCCCCCTTTCCTCTTCGGCGCCACTTATTATCCAATTCACTAGCAAGCCACGCCCCCTACCAAACCCAGGTTGCACGTGATTGGTGGATGCTGGGAAAGGCTGGATCTTATTGGTGGATGCTGGGAAAGGCTGGATCTTATTGGTGGATGCTGGGAAGGGTTGTATCTTATTGCTGGATGCTGGGAAAGGTTGAAACTCATTGGTGGATGCTGAGAATGGTTGAATCTTATTGGTGGATGCTGGGAAGGGCTGAATCTTATTGGTGGATGCTGGGAAAGGATGAATCTTATTGGTGGATGCTGGGAAAGGATGAATCTTATTGGTGGATGCTGGGAAAGGATGAATCTTATTGGTGGATGCTGGGAAAGGATGAATCTTATTGGTGGATGCTGGGAAAGGATGAATCTTATTGGTGGATGCTGGAAAGGGCTGAATCTTATTGGTGGATGCTGGAAAGGGTTGAATCTTATTGGTGGATGCTGGAAAGGATTGAATCTTATTGGTGGATGCTGGAAAGGGTTGAATCTTATTGGTGGATGCTGGAAAGGGTTGAATCTTATTGGTGGATGCTGGGAAAGGCTGAATCTTATTGGTGGATGCTAGAAAGGGCTGAATTTTATTGGTGGATGCTGGAAAGGGTTGAATTTTATTGGTGGATGCTGAGAAAGGTTGAATCTTATTGGTGGATGCTGAGAAAGGTTTAATCTTATTGGTGGATGCTGAGAAAGGTTGAATCTTATTGGTGGATGCTGAGAAAGGTTTAATCTTATTGGTGGATGCAGGGAAAGGTTGAATCTTATTGGTGGATGCTGAGAAAGGTTTAACTTATTGGTGGATGCTGAGAAAGGTTGAATCTTATTGGTGGATGCTGGAAAGGGTTAAATTTTATTGGTGGATGCTGGGAAGGGTTGAATCTTATTGGTGGATGCTGGGAAAGGTTGAATCTTATTGGTGGATGCTGGGAAAGGTTGAATCTTATTGGTGGATGCTGGGAAGGGCTGAATCTTATTGGTGGATGCTGGAAAGGGTTGAATCTTATTGGTGGATGCTGAGAAAGGCTGAATCTTATTGGTGGATGCTGGGAAGGGCTGAATCTTTTTGGTTGATGCTGAAAAGATTAAATCTTATTGGTGGATGCTGGGAAAGGTTGAATCTTATTGGTGGATGCTGGGAAAGGTTGAATCTTATTGGTGGATGCTGGGAAAGGTTGAATCTTATTGGTGGATGCTGGGAAAGGTTGAATCTTATTGGTGGATGCTGGGAAGGGTTGAATCTTATTGGTGGATGCTGGGAAGGGTTGAATCTTATTGGTGGATGCTGGGAAAGGTTGAATCTTATTGGTGGATGCTGGGAAGGGTTGAATCTTATTGGTGGATGCTGGGAAGGGCTGAATCTTATTGGTGGATGCTGGGAAAGGTTGAATCTTATTGGTGGATGCTGGGAAAGGTTGAATCTTATTTGTGGATGCTGGGAAAGGTTGAATCTTATTGGTGGATGCTAGGAAGGGTTGAATCTTATTGGTGGATGCTGGGAAAGGTTGAATCTTATTGGTGGATGCTGGGAAAGGTTGAATCTTATTGGTGGATGCTGGAAAGGGTTGAATCTTATTGGTGAATGATGGGAAGGGCTGAATCTTATTGGTGGATGATGGGAAGGATTGAATCTTATTGGTGGATGCTGAAAAGGGTTGAATCTTATTGATGGATGATGGAAAGGGTTGAATCTTATTGGTGGATGCTGGGAAGGGCTGAATCTTGCCTACAGGGTGTCTCAAAATGTCTGGTCTTGGTCTTGGCTACAGTGTGTTTCAAGATGTCACTTTACAAACAGTGTGTCTCAGAAAAAAAAGAATGGATGAGTCAGGAATATTATGACAGGGTGTTCCAAAATGTGTGTTTCTGTGTGTGTCTGTGTGTGTGGGGGTGGGTGGGTGGGTGTGTTAACAGGGTGCAGCAGAAGAAGACGAAGAGCACGTGGCAATGTTTACAGGGTGGCACAAAATATTTAAACGACGTGTTACTCCCAGCATTCCTTTTCTTTTGTGCGTGTCTGTGTGGCGTGTGTGTGTGTGTGTGTGTGTGTGTGTGTGTGTGCAGGTAGGTAGATAGATAGATAGATACAGAGTGTGGCAAGATGAAGTGTAAATATATACAGAGTGGTTCGCAAGTGTTTGGATATTCGACATTTTATTATTATTTTTTTTTTGTATATTTCATTTTACTTTTACCTTTTTTTCCTGTCATTTCTTTTCTTGTTTTTTCCTTATTATTACACACATACACACACACACACACACACACACACACACACACACACACACACACACACACACACACACAGGTAGACAAACACACATACAGAGAGAGAGAGAGAGAGAGAGAGAGAGAGAGAGAGAGAGAGAGAGAGAGAGAGAGAGAGAGAGAGAGAGCGCACTCATGTCGTCAGGTTGGGGGGAAGGGGAGGAGGAGGGGGAGGTAAAAAGGGGGGAGGGGGAGAGGTAAATGGGGGTGAATACGCTAATACAATGGAGAGATGAGGAGTGTTTGGAAGGGTGACTCTCTCTCTCTCTCTCTCTCTCTCTCTCTCTCTCTCTCTCTCTCTCTCTCTCTCTCTCTCTCTCTCTCTCTCTCAGGTAGACTATAGATAGACAGGCCTGACTGATTATGTGAGAGAGAGAGAGAGAGAGAGAGAGAGAGAGAGAGAGAGAGAGAGAGAGAGAGAGAGAGAGAGATAGGTAAGGGAGAGAAGAGAGGAGGAGGGAAGGAGAAACTGCTTTGTTAAGTCGCCCCAGTCCACTGACCTAGCCCTCCCTCTCTCCCTCTCCCTCCCTTCCTCTCCCTTCTCCCTTCTTTCCTCGTCTTACCTTCCCTTCCCTTCATCTATCTCTCCATTTTTTCCTTGTCAAATATATATTATTATCATGATCTCTCTCGCTCTCTCTCTCTATCATAGAAAAGAAATTGCTGATCTGTGAGAGAGAGAGAGAGAGAGAGAGAGAGAGAGAGAGAGAGAGAGAGAGAGAGAGAGAGAGAGAGAGAGAGAGAGAGAGAGAGAGGAGGGAATGGAAGAGGGAATAAAGGAAATTTGTGCGGTGAAGAGAAATGGAAATAAAAGGAGAGAGAGAGAGAGAGAGAGAGAGAGAGAGAGAGAGAGAGAGAGAGAGAGAGAGAGAGAGAGAGAGAGAGATCCGTCATCGTCTTCGTAATCGTTACCTGCTTGCTCTTATTAATCTGCCGAACAGGAGTGTGTGTGTGTGTGTGTGTGTGTGTGTGTGTGTATATGGGGCAGGTTAGAGTACACACACACACACACACACACACACACACACACACACACACACACACACACACACAGCAAATATCTAAGTTTTTTTTCTTTCATTCTTTAAGTAACTTCCTTATATAGGCGAATGATTCTGAGTGAGTTATGTAACCTTTCATATAAGGGTTGTAGGGACGGAAGGAAGGGAGGGGGTGGAGGTGTGGGTAATGGGGAGGAAGGAAGGAGGGAGGGAGGGAAGTAAAGAAGGAAGGGAGGGAGAGGGAGATTAAAAGCAGATAGAAGATAGAGGAGATTAGAAATGAAATGAAAAATCGTAGGAAAGGAAGGGAAGGAGGGAGGGAGGGATTTGATTTGATTTGATACATTTATTGAGATATACACATACATATAACAGCATACATATATAGCCTCAAAAGGATGAAGGTACCTTTGTTGACTGAGGAAAGTAAAGAAGGACATTAAAAGGAGATAAAAAATAGAGGAGATTGGAAATGAAATGAAAAACCGAAGGAAAGGAAGGGAAGAAGGAAAGAAGAAAGGAGAGAAAGAGTTAAAGAAAAGGAGGGAAGAGGGAATTAGAAAAGAAAGAATAAA
This sequence comes from Eriocheir sinensis, assembly GCF_024679095.1. Taxonomy (NCBI): domain Eukaryota; kingdom Metazoa; phylum Arthropoda; class Malacostraca; order Decapoda; family Varunidae; genus Eriocheir; species Eriocheir sinensis. The sequence goes on along the minus strand of NC_066540.1, from coordinate 5,875,917 downwards.
GAAATAAAAATAGAAAAACTAAAGAAAATAGGAAAGAGAGAGAAGGAGGTAAGGATGGAGGGAAGGAGAGGTAGATGGATGAAAAAGGGAAGGAAAGAGAAAGAAATGAACACGTTAAAAATGAATGGGAGAAGGAGGGAAGGGAAGGAAAGGAGTTGGATAAAAAAAAAAAAAGATAAACGGAGAAAAATACAGAATTGAAAGTGAATGTAGGAAACGAAGGAAGGAGTTAGAAAGAAAACAATAAATGGAGATAGAGAAGAATGGATAAACGAAGGAGGGTAGGAAGAGAAAACAAAATATAGGAAAAGGAAGAAAAGAAAATAGGTAGGATGAAAAAAAAAGGAAATATATAAGACGAAGAGAAATGAGATAAAATGTATCAAGTAAAAAAAGAAGGAAAGAGAAAATAGAGAAGAATGAAGACGAGAGAGAGAGAGAGAGAGAGAGAGAGAGAGAGAGAGAGAGAGAGAGAGAGAGAGAGAGAGAGAGAGAGAGAAAAGAGGTAAGCGAATAAATAGAATGAAAGAGAAAAAAATAATAAAAAAGAGAGAAAGAAAAAGAATAAAAAAAATGAATGAAGAAAAGGAAAAGGACAGTAAAAGAAATCAAAGAGAAATTAATAGACAGAAAAAGAAAGAAAATAAGAGAAAGAAATAGAGAAAAATTATGATAAATGAAGGATATGAGAGAGAGAGAGAGAGAGAGAGAGAGAGAGAGAGAGAGAGAGAGAGAGAGAGAGAGAGAGAGAGAGAGAGAGAGAGAGAGAGAGAGAGAGGAAATGACCCAGCTTAGATATGTGGTCAATGGAGTGGAAGGCGGAGTGATATGTGGAATGTGAGAAAAAATGGAACAGAGTGAAAGAGTGGAATGAATATGTGGAATGCAAGAAAATGGAAGAGAGAGAGAGAGAGAGAGAGAGAGAGAGAGAGAGAGAGAGAGAGAGAGAGAGAGAGAGAGAGAGAGAGAGAGAGAGGAATGAATGTGGGTAGGGAGGGTGTGGAATGTGGCCGCCGAAGGGAGAGCTTGTGATATGGGCGAGAGGGAATGGCCGAGGAAGGGAGAGCTTGTGATATGGGCGTAAGGGAATGGCCGAGGAAGGGAGAGCTTGTGATATGGGCGAGAGGGAATGGCCGAGGAAGGGAGAGCTTGTGATATGGGAGAGAGGGAATGGCCGAGGAAGGGAGAGCTTGTTATATGGGAGAGAGGGAATGGCCGAGGAAGGGAGAGCTTGTGATATGGGCGTAAGGGAATGGCCGAGGAAGGGAGAGCTTGTGATATGGGCGTAAGGGAATGGCCGAGGAAGGGAGAGCTTGTGATATTGGAGTAAAGGAATGGCCGATGCAGGGAGAGCTTGTGATATGGGCGTAAGGGAATGGCCGAGGAAGGGAGAGCTTGTGATATGGGCGTAAGGGAATGGACAAGGAAGGGAGAGCTTGTGATATGGGCGTAAGGGAATGGACAAGGAAGGGAGAGCTTGTGATATGGGCGTAAGGGAATGGCCGAGGAAGGGAGAGCTTGTTATATGGGCGAGAGGGAATGGCCGAGGAAGTGAGAGCTTGTGATATGGGCGAGAGGGAATGGACAAGGAAGGGAGAGCTTGTGATGTGGGCGTAAGGGAATGACCGAGGAAGGGAGAGCTTGTGATATGGGCGTCAGGGAATGGCCGAGGAAGGGAGAGCTTGTGATATGGGCGTGAGGGAATGGCCGAGGAAGGGAGAGCTTGTGATATGGGCGTGAGGGAATGGCCGAGGAAGGGAGAGCTTGTGATATGGGCGTGAGGGAATGGCCGAGGAAGGGAGAGCTTGTGATATGGGCGTGAGGGAATGGCCGAGGAAGGGAGAGCTTGTGATATGGGCGTGAGGGAATGGCCGAGGAAGGGAGAGCTTGTTATATGGGCGTGAGGGAATGGCCGAGGAAGGGAGAGCTTGTGATATGGGCGTGAGTGAATGGCCGAGGAAGGGAGAGCTTGTGATATGGGCGTGAGGGAATGGCAGATGAAGGAGAGCTTGTGATATGGGCGTGAGGGAATGGCTGAGGAAGGAGAGCTTGTGATATGGGCGTGAGGAATGGCCGAGGAAGGAGAGCTTGTGATATGGGCGTGAGGGAATGGCCGAGGAAGGGAGAGCTTGTGATATGGGCGTGAGGGAATGGCCGAGGAAGGGAGAGCTTGTGATATGGGCGTGAGGGAATGGGCGAGGAAGGGAGAGCTTGTGATATGGGCGTCAAGGAATGGCCGAGTAAGGGAGAGCTTGTGATGTGGGCGTGAGGGAATGGCCGAGGAAGGGAGAGCTTGTTATATGGGCGTGAGGGAATGGCCGAGGAAGGAAGAGCTTGTGATATGGGCGTGAGGGAATTGCCGAGGAAGGAGAGCTTGTGATATGGGCGTGAGGAATGGCTGAGGAAGGAGAGATTGTGATATGGGCGTGAGGGAATGGGCGAGGAAGGGAGAGCTTGTGATATGGGCGTCACGGAATGGCCGAGGAAGGGAGAGCTTGTGATATGGGCGTGAGGGAATGGCCGAGGAAGGGAGAGCTTGTGATATGGGCGTGAGGGAATGGCCGAGGAAGGGAGAGCTTGTGATATGGGCGTGAGGGAATGGCCGAGGAAGGGAGAGCTTGTGATATGGGCGTAAGGGAATGGCCGAGGAAGGGAGAGCTTGTGATATGGGCGTAAGGGAATGGCCGAGGAAGGGAGCGCTTGTGATATGGAAGGAAGGGAAAAAACGAGGAAGATGAGGGAACAGGAGATGAGAGAGAGAGAGAGAGAGAGAGAGAGAGAGAGAGAGAGAGAGAGAGAGAGAGAGAGAGCATCACTGTCAAAACATAACACTAAGAAAAGTCACAACAACTCCTTCCTGTGTCAAAACACCTCTCTTCTTCTCTCTCTCGTCTATGTATCAACAATTCCAAAAAAATATCGTGTGTATATATATGTGTGTGTGTGTGTGTGTGTGAGAGAGAGAGAGAGAGAGAGAGAGAGAGAGAGAGAGAGAGAGAGAGAGAGAGAGAGAGAGAGAGAGAGAGAGAGAGAGAGAGAGAGAGAGAGAGAGAGAGAGAGAGAGAGAGAGAGAGAGAGAGAGAGAGAGAGAAAGTAGGGGAGGGATAAGTAAAGTAAGAGGAGGAGGAAGGGAGGAAGGGAGAGTGAGGGTGGGAAGGGAGCAAATATTTTCATAGTAGGAAAGAAACGTGGTTATGATTGGGGAGAGAGAGAGAGAGAGAGAGAGAGAGAGAGAGAGAGAGAGAGAGAGAGAGAGAGAGAGAGAGAGAGAGAGAGAGAGAGAGAGAGAGAGAGAGAGAGAGAGAGAGAGAGAGAGAGAGGAAAGGAAGATAGAAAAAGGAAAAAAATAAATAAGAACATAAGAACACAGGAGTCTGCAAGAGGCCGGTACGCAAGGCAGCTCCTTTGAACCTAAGCTCCCGTGAATCTAACCCTACCTAAAATCGCTCTCCATGAATTTGTCTAATCTATTTTTGAATGTGACAATTGTATTGGCACTCACCACGTGACTGCTAAACCTATTCCACTCATCCACCACTCTGTTAGTAAACCAATTTTTGCCTATGTCCCTGTTGAATCTGAATTTATCCAGTTTAAACCCACTGCTACATGTCCTACCCGGTTCTCTTACCAACACAACCTTTTAAATATCCCCCATATTAAAGCCCTTCATCCATTTATAAACATCGATCATGTCTCCACGCACCCTTCGCCTTTCTAGAGAATGCAAGCTTAACTGTTTAAGTCTTTCTTCGTATGGCAAGTTTCTTAACCCCTGAATCATCTTAGTCATCCTGCACCGATTCTAACATTTTGATATCCATTCTATAGTAAGGTGACCAAAATATGCATAAGAAAAGAACAGGAAGGAAATTAGATAAAGAAGGAGGGAAGAAAGGAGGAAGAGAAAAAGGAAACAAAAATATGAGGAAAGGAAAAAAAAGATTGAAAAAAGAGGATAAGGAAGAAAATGAAGCAGGAAATGAGAAATGAAAAGATAAAATAAAAAAAGGAAGAGAAATGGAAACAAAAATATGACGGAAGAAAAAAAAGATTGAAAGAAAAGATCATAAGGAGGTAAAGAAATCAGTAAATGAAAAATGAAAAGAATAAATAAGAGGAGGAAGGGAAAATGGAAACAAAAATATGAATGAAGTTAAAAAAGATTTAAAGAAAAGATGATAAGGAGGTTAAGAAATGAGGAAATGAAAAGAAAGAGAAGGAAGGGAAAATAGAAACAAAAATATATGAATGAAGGAAAAAAATGAAAGAAAAGATAATAATGAGGTAAAGGAATCAGGAAATGAGAAATGAAAAGATAAAATAAGAAAAGAAAGAGAAAATGGAAACAAAAATATGAGTGAAGGAAAAAAAAGATTGAAAGAAAAGAGGATAAGGAAGAAAATGAAACAGGAAATGAGAAATGAAAAGAAAGAGAAGGAAGAAATGAGGAAGAGAAAAAGGAAACAAAAATATGAAAGAAGTAAAATAAAAAGATGGAAAAAGAGGATAAGGAAGAAAAGGAAGCAAGAAATGAGAAATGAAAAGAAAAAAATAAGAAAAGGAAAAGTGGAATGAAAGTGGAAAAAGAGAAAGGGCCAAGAAAAAGGTGCAGAGTAAGAAAAATGATTATAAGAAAAGTATGAAAATTGTAGAAAGAAAAGAATAAGGAAGTAAATGAAATGAAAGGAGAAAATGGGAAGAAGTGGAAAATACATAAATATGGAGATGTCAAAATGAAGGAAGGAAGGAAGGAAGGAAACACTGAAAAAAGGAAAGAATTAGTTGAAAAGAAGGAAGAGAAAAAATATGTAATTGCTAAACTGAAAGAAGGAAGGAAGGAAAGAATAAGAGAAGAAGAATAAAGAAGGAAGGAAAAGAAAAAAAATATGTGAATGTCAAAATGAATGAATGACTGAATGAATGAAGGAAGGAAGGAAGGAAAGACTAAAAATGAACAATAGTAAATGAAGGAAGGAAGGAAGGAAAAAATGAAGGAAAATGGGAAATAAAGAAGAAGACGAAGATTAAAGAAGGAAAAAAGAGGAGAAAGGGAAATGATATAGAGAGAGAGAGAGAGATAGAGAGAGAGAGAGAGAGAGAGAGAGAGAGAGAGAGTAGGGGGGGGTTAAGATATTAAGGGAGGTAAAGAGTGGGAGGGAGAGGAGGTATCTTTTAAGAGAGAGAGAGAGAGAGAGAGAGAGAGAGAGAGAGAGAGTGTTTTCCTAAGTGACCACAGTAAATATGAAGGTTTAGCGCCTATGTCTACACTGACCCTCCCCTCTCTCTCTCTCTCTGTAGGTGTCTTTTTTTGTTCTATTCTAGGCTGTACTCTGTTTTCTGTGTCATCTCTCTCTCTCTCTCTCTCTCTCTCTCTCTCGTTTTTATCGCATTTTCTAAGGTATCTTGGGACTTAAGCCCTTTTGTTAGAGAGAGAGAGAGAGAGAGAGAGAGAGAGAGAGAGAGAGAGAGAGAGAGAGAGAATGTATTTGTCTCGATCTCACTGTATGTATCTGTCTGTCGCTGCTATTCTCTCTCTCTCTCTCTCTCTAAGTCAACAGTAGCCCATTTCGTCCAGTTTTGGGAGACCAGGACAAATATCTTCCTCCTCCTCCTCCTCCTCCTCCTCCTCTTCTCTGTGGGTGTACACTGTTACTACAATACTCGATTACCTCT
>NC_066540.1:5855241-5865241 GCF_024679095.1 Eriocheir sinensis | reverse complement strand
AATTCCTCCACAGTGTTGCGTCTCTTTCTATTCCTATCGTTATTTTCATGTTGACTGCTCTTCTGAACTTCCTAACTGCATGCCTCCCCTCCTCCCGCTGCCCCGCTGCACTCGACTTTCTACTGAATCTCACCCCTATGCTAGCCAAATCCCTTATGCAAGAGCTAACTACCATCTTCATGCTTTCATCCCTGTGCAGCCCAAAGTTCTTATGCAAGCGTTAACCACCATCTTCACTCTTCCATTCCTTTCGCTTGTAAACTATGGAGCAGTCTTCTTTCGTCTGTGTTTCCTCCTGCCTATAAACGATTTGGATTCTTTCAAAATGGGAGTATCAAGACGCCTTCCTTCCCAAACTGACCTCTCCTCTGACCTCTCTTTCATGTTCTTTTGCAGGAGCAGCGCATATAGCAGCCTCTTTTGTTTCTTCCTCTGTTTTTTGCCCTTGAGCTGTTTCTTATACCCTAAAAAAAACGATGATAGGTTCTGATTGGTGACTATGGTGAGTGAGAGGGTGGTTGGAGTGAGGCGAGGGAGGGTGAACAGAGGAAAAAAATCATAGAGAGAAAGTGAAGGAATGAATATGATAGAAGGGAAGGAAGACAGGAGAAAGGGAAGGAAAGGAAAGGAAAGGAAGGGAAGAAGAGGAACGTATCATGCTGGGTAGCTTAAAAGATGGGAGGAGTAAGGAACAAAGGAATAAAAGAATTGAAGAAAAGATAGAAGGAAAGGAAGAGAATGGAAAGGGAATAAAGAGGAGAGATGGACGAAGCAAAAAAATGAAAGTAGTTTGAGAGAGAGAGAGAGAGAGAGAGAGAGAGAGAGAGAGAGAGAGAGAGAGAGAGAGAGAGAGAGAGAGAGAGAGAGAGAAACGAAACACGCTGCGAGATGAAAGATAAGGCAAGGTAAGAAAGGTGAGAGGGAAGAAGTGAAGGGAAGAGAAAGAAAAGAAGGAAGAAAGAAGGTCGAAGAAAAGGAAGGAGAAGGGAAGAGGAAATAAGAGAGAAGGAATGGGATAGGGAAGAAATAAGGAAGGAAATAAAGAGAAAAGAGAAGGGAAAGGAAGGAAGGAAGAAATAAAAAGAAAAGAAAGAAGAAACGAAGGGAAAGAGTAGACAAGAAGGAAGGAAGGAAGGAAGGAAGGAAGGGAGGACAATGAATAGAAAAAAACGAGAGAAACTGAATGACGGAAAGAAGGAAGGAAAATAAAAAAAGGAAGAAAAGAAGAATGAGCAGAGAAAGAGAAAGGGAAGAGAAGAGAGAGAGAGAGAGAGAGAGAGAGAGAGAGAGAGAGAGAGAGAGAAAACCGTAACTCGCAGCTCCCACAAAAAAAAAAGAATACAAAGAAAAGTGCTCAGAAAATAATGTTAATAATAATAATAATAATAATAATAATAATAATAATAATAATAATAACGATGATGATGAGGAGGAGAAGCAGAAAGAGGAGGAGGAGGAGGAGGAGGAAGAAGAGGAGGAGGAGGAAAAGAGAAAGAAGAAAAGAAGTGAGAAGGTAATGCAGGAGGAGGAGGAGGAGGAAGATGAGGAGGAGGAGGAGGAAGCTGAAAATAGTTTTATAACATGGAGGGAGGGAGGGAGGGAGGAGGGAGGGAAGGAGAGAGGGAGAGAGAAGGAGGGAAGTGAACGAAGAGGAGAAAGGGAAATGAGAGAGAGAGAGAGAGAGAGAGAGAGAGAGAGAGAGAGAGAGAGAGAGAAATTGTGAAAGGAGGGTAATGAAAAAGGTTGACGGAGAGAGAGAGAGAGAGAGAGAGAGAGAGAGAGAGAGAGAGAGAGAGAGAGAGAGAGAGAGAGAGAGAGAGAGAGAGAGAGAGAGAGAGAGAGATAGAGAGAGAGAGAGAGAGAGAGAGAGAGAGAGAGAGAGAGAGAGAGAGAGAGAGAGAGAGAGAGAGAGAGAGAGAGCTAGTGAGGGAAAGAGTGAGAGATGGAGTACTTTTTCCCCTCCTCCTCCTCCTCCTCCTCCTCCTAATACCAAAGTCAACAAAGAATTAAGCTTCAGGTCAAAACTCTTCATTAAGCTGAAACTCACACGTGGAGAGAGAGAGAGAGAGAGAGAGAGAGAGAGAGAGAGAGAGAGAGAGAGAGAGAGAGAGAGAGAGAGAGAGAAGGGGGGGCGTTACATGACTGCGACGAGATAGGAAGAGAGAGAGAGAGAGAGAGAGAGAGAGAGAGAGAGAGAGAGAGAGAGAGAGAGTGACAGGTATTCGAGCTCAGGTGGAGGCTAAAGGTTAATTGGCTGTGAGGTCACGGAGGTAATGTTTCCTCCTCCCTCCTCCTCCACCTTCACTCTCTCTCTCTCTCTCTTCAGTTCCTTCTCTTTTTTCTTCTTATTTTCTTCACTCTTCCTTAATTCATTCTCTCGTTCTTTTCTTCTCTCTCTCTCTCTCTCATTCATTCACCCTTCTTTCTACCTATTGATTTATATATATCTCATGTCCCCTCTCTCTCTCTCTCATCATTATTATTATTGTTATCATTATTTTCCCCTATTTCTATTTATTTATTTATTATTCTATTTTCTCCATTCCTATTGGCTGTTACTGAAGCCTCTCCCAGCACGTGATTGGCTGTCATGGCGCGGGTAAAAAGTCCGTTAGCCAATCAGCGAGCGGGAATTTTCTGAAGCTAGTTTTTGATTGGCCCGGATCAGTGACTGTGTGTGTGTGTGTGTGTGTGTGTGTGTTGATGTAAGACGTGTGTGTGTGTGTGTGTGTGTGTGTGTGTGTGTGTGTGTGTGTGTGTGTGTGTGTGTGTGTGTGTGTTTATTGATGGGATTAAGAGAGAGAGAGAGAGAGAGAGAGAGAGAGAGAGAGAGAGAGAGAGAGAGAGAGAGAGAGAGAGACAGACAGACAGACAGACAGACAGACAGACAGACAGACAGACAGACAGACAGACAGACAGACAGACAGACAGACAGACAGACAGAGAGAGAGAGAGAGAGAGAGAGAGAGAGAGAGAGAGAGAGAGAGATGGTAAAAGTTGAAAGATAAAAATGGCGAAAATAGGTCAGACGAGAGAGAGAGAGAGAGAGAGAGAGAGAGAGAGAGAGAGAGAGAGAGAGAGAGAGAGAGAGAGAGAGAGAGAGAGAGAGATTACCTAATAGGAATAGGAAGAAAGTTAGTAAGTTGATGATGATGAGGAGGAGGAAGGAAGGAAGGAGGAGGTAGGGGTGTGTCGTGATTATTAAGACGAAGGAGGAGGAGGAGGAGGAGGAGGAAGAGAGAGAAGAGAGAATGAGGAATGGAGCTCTGTTCTTCCATACCTCCTCCTCCTCCTCCTCCTCCTCTCTCTCTGTCTCAAGTCTTTATCTCATTTGACCTGGTTGGGAGGGAGGGAGGGAGGGATGGAGAGAAGGGAGGGAGGGAGAGAGAGAGATGGAAAGGGAATCGTGAGGTTGGCTGGAGAGAAAGTGATGATTGGAGCATTCTCTCTCTCTCTCTCGTTTATCTCGTTGTTTTATGCATGTTTATGTGTGTGTGTGTGTGTGTGTGTGTGTGTGTGTGTGTGTGTGTGTGTGTGTGTGTGTGTGTGTGTGTGTGTGTGTGGAAATATTGGTGATAAAACACGTACAAGAAAAAGAAAGAAAAAAAAACAGTGGTGTATTATTTTATTTAGATCACATTTGGAAAATAAATAAAAAGAAGAAAAAGAAAACGAAGATTATGTAAGAGATGATGATAATGATGATGATGATGATGATTTTTAAGTCCACCCTTGATTTGTGTTTGCAAAAGGAAAAAAGGGAAACGAAAATTAAATAAAGAAGGGTTGAAAGGAAAATGGAAAGTTGTAAGTTGATTCTCATTTACGAAAGAAGGGAAGGGAAGGGGAGGAAGGAGAAAGAAAGGGAAAGGAAGAATAGGGAAGGTAGGGAAAGCGCATAAAGCGAAAGAGAGAGATAGAAAAGGGATGATAAAACAGAAAGAAAGGAAGGAAGGAAGGAAGACAGGAAGAAAAGGAAACAAAGATAGATTGGAGAGATGAAAGAAAGAGAGAAGAAGGGAAGATAGAAATGAAAGAATAAGAGAAGGACAAGATAAAGATGAATTGTAGGAAGGAAAGAAGAAAGGGAAACAAGAAAACAGGAAAATGAAATAAAGGAAAGATGGGAGAAGGGAAAGAGGAAGAGAAGTAGATAAACAGAAAGAAGAAACGAAGGAAGGAAGGAATGAAGGAAGAGAAGTATTTAGATTAGAAGAAGGGGACAGTGAGAGAGAGATAAAAGAAAGATGGGAGAGAAGAGAAGAAAGAAAGAAGAAAGAAATATTTAGAGGAGAAAGAAGAAGGGGTAGAAGGGAATAGAAGAGAAGGAAATAGTGAAGGAAGAAAGAAAAGAAAAAATAGATAGAAGGGAGATGAGAGAGAGAGAGAGAGAGAGAGAGAGAGAGAGAGAGAGAGAGAGAGAGAGAGAGAGAGAGAGAGAGAGAGAGAAACAAATATAGAGCAGAAAGAAGAAAGAGAGAAGGGAACAACTGAGAGAATATTATCAAGGAACAGAAAAAGGGGTTAAACAAATGTCTCCCAGGTTATGTCAAGTCGCCAGGTGGAGAAACTGAATCTTGGAGGCACTGAAGGTCGCCGAGTTCCTTCCTTCTTTCTTCTCCTGGCCCATTCGGTGATAATAGAGAGAGAGGGGTCAGAGGTGATGGGCCTGTAGCACCCAGCCTTGAGTCCTGTAATTGCTGGCGTGAAGGTCTTGGATGAGAGAAGTGGATTAAGGTGGAATCATCAGGGTAGGAGTGGGTGGAGCAGTTTGTTTGAGGCGGTTCAAGGGCAGAAAACAAAGAACAACAATATGCCCGGTAATCGCTGCCCCAAAAGAAAAAAATAGAAGGAGAGGCCAGACGAGAGGTCAATTTTGAGTGGAGGCTTCTTGATGCTCTCCTCTTGAAAGAGTTCAAGTCGTAGGCAGGAAGAAATACAGGCGAAGGAAGGCTGGTCCAGAGTTTACCAGTGTAAGGGCTGGAAGAATGAAGATGCTGGTTGACTTGTGCATAAGGGATTTAGATAGAATACGGGTGAGCAGGAGTAGAAAGTCTCAAGTGCAGCGGGGTCGCGGGAGGGGGGGAGGCATGCAGCTAGCAAGTTCAGAAGAGCAGTCAGCAGGAAACTGAAACTGAAAATAATTTATTGCTCAGACTTTTGTTACAAAATGATGACGCACAACTCCTAGTCATGAACTAGTAGGCTACACAGGTTATGTTCTAAGTATTCTGAACTTTATCCTGAATTAACTAAAAAGATGAATATCACATTCAAGAATGACACTAATTTATACAAAAGTACTGTAGTTTTTCTCTGCAGTAACAAAACAAACTTGTTCCTATTTGGTCTCTTCGAAAAATATTCAGGAAAATAACTTTCCCTTGCTTGTGAAATTTCATAATAGCTGCATTCCAGAATGACACGGTGTTCATCACCAGCCACACCTGAGTCACACGTGTAACACAGCCTTCCTGCCCGCCAGTGTTCCGGTACCACCCAGCAGTCACTGGCAGCCTGTTATCATTTGCCCCAAGCTTGGCCAGGCTAATTCTTGATTTGGTCTTTAATTAAGTATTCCTCCCTTCCATAAATACCTTTATAAATCATAAGTTATAAGTATGTATCGATAGAAGATACAAAGAGATGCAACACTGCGGCGAACAATAGAACAGCAGAAAGAAAGTGTGGGATAGAACAGAGCCCTGCGGGACACCACTGTTGAAAGGTTTAGGCGAAGAACAGTGACCGTCAACCACAGCGGAGATAGATCGACCGGAAAGGAAACTGGAGATAGAGGAAACTGGAGATGAAACTACAAAGAGAAAACTAGAGGTGAAACTGGAAAAGGGAGACTGGTAGAAACTGAAAAAAAGATATAGAGATGAAAGAAAGTACAGGAAACAAATGAGAAGGAAAACAAAATCACATTACAGCAAAGTCTAAATCACGTTCCTCCATATTGAAAAGTGAAACAGAAGAATGAACCAAAAGAAGTTAATTAAATATATACTAGTTCCGTACGTGTCCTGCTGGTCCTTCCTCGAGCCCATAGGCAAGAGGAAAAAAAAGAAGAGAGTGAATTTAGCGTGAAGTAGTAGGCTATATAATGTTAGGCTAAATCAAAGTTGTTTAAATTAGGTACAGATCAGTAGGAAGTGGTCTTGGGACGATAGCTTGTTTTAAGAGCAGACTTGATAGCTACATGGACGAGGATGACAGGTGGTAGTGGGAGGGAATCTGGAGCTGCCTTGTGCAGGTCATTCGGCCTCTTGCAGTCTCCCTATGTTCTTATGTTCATTAGAATCTTTGCCGGAGCGTTATGGAGCACATTAACACCAGACAGAGGACCAAGTGGAGAGTTAGAATCAGGATGGAGCACACTAACACAAGACAGAGGACCATGTGGAAAGGTGGAATTAGAGGACCAGGTGAAGAAGTGGCATTAGAACCTTTGCCGAGTCAGGATGGAGCACACTAACACCAGACAGAGGACGTTGAGAAAGGGCTTGGCTGCTGCTCTTGATGATGATGTAATAGTGTGACAGAGAAGATTGGCAACATTGGGTCAGGTCAGAGTGGGTCACTTGAGTCAGGCTGGGCTGCATTAGGTCAAGAGTCAGACCTTGGACTGGGTTGGGCTAGGTCCTCCTCCTCCTCCTTTTTTTTCTACCACACCCACAGTAGCCAGTAGCCACACCCTTTCACACACACACACACACGCACACTCTCTCTCTCTCTCTCACACACACACACACACACACACACACACACGGCCACACCCAAACACATGTTCAAAATAGGACAGTGTATAATGTCAACACCTTTCTCTCTCTCTCTCTCTCTCTCTCTCTCTCTCTCTCTCTCTCTCCATTGTTTTAAATATCAGACAAAACAAACATCGCAAAGAGAAACGAAGTGTGTGTGTGTGTGTGTGTGTCATGCTTTAGTCGTCATTGCCATCCACTACCCTTCCGGAGATAGCTTTGGAACGCCTTCTAGCCGATTTATGGGCATAGCTGGACCCTTACACACACACAGACACACCCCTGCTCCCGCGTCCCCTCGTGCTCAAGGCGGAACAGTTACCAGCGGAAATCTACTCAGCGGAAATCCTTTGGCGCTGAGTAAGACTGGAAGCTCAACTCAGCCTGACGCGCGGTAGCATGGCACGAAGGGGAAGAAAAAAAGTAGATAGTAAGAAAGGAAAAAAAAAGAAACGAAGGAGAGGAAACAAAAAAAAAAAGAACTAATCTGAAAGGAAGGACGTGGAGGAATGGGATAAAGTGAGAGGGAGGGAGAGGAGAGAAGAAGAGAGGGGGAGGTGCAAGGCCGAGTCTTCTAGTTCACATTTTTAACCCGGTAGCTGCGGGAATCATGTTTCTTAAAGGCGAGAAAAATGAGAAAAAATCATCACTCACGCAAACCATTTCATAATATATATCAACGAATTTGTCATCAGTTTATGCATCATCTATTTTTTGGGGATTATATCATGGCAAAAATGTGGCCCGTCGCTGCTACACGGTAAAGCCACAAATTTGGCCCGTCGCTGCTACCGGGTTAAAACATATCGGGACCCCATTACGACTGTTTTCCCAAGGTCACAGAGAAGATTATTAACGGGGTTTTCATGGAGGGGGGTGGGGGGTGGGGGGTTATTTTCCCGTCCAAGGCGCAGAGGTCAGGTCAAACTATATCACTGGGATCACAAAACAGTCCATGAATGTCCCAGCATCTTCCAATAGGGGCTTTTCAGGCAGGCGAGTTGAGGCGTCGATAGGCTTAACCGTGTAGCAGCGACGGCCCAAATGTGTGGCTTTACCGTGTAGCAGCGACGGGCCAAATGTGTGGCTTTACCGTGTAGCAGCGACGGGCCAAATGTGTGGCTTTACCGTGTAGCAGCGACGGCCCAAATGTGTGGCTTTACCGTGTAGCAGCGACGGCCCAAATGTGTGGCTTTACCGTGTAGCAGCGACGGGCCAAATGTGTGGCTTTACCGTGTAGCAGCGACGGCCCAAATGTGTGGCTTTACCGTGTAGCAGCGACGGGCCAACGGTGTGGCTTTACCGTGTAGCAGCGACGGCCCAAATGTGTGGCTTTACCGTGTAGCAGCGACGGGCCAAATGTGTGGCTTTACCGTGTAGCAGCGACGGCCCAAATTTGTGGCTTTACCGTGTAGCAGCGACGGGCCAAATGTGTGGCTTTACCGTGTAGCAGCGACGGTCCAAATGTGTGGCTTTACCGTGAAGCAGCGACGTTCCACATTTGTGGCTTTACCGTGTAGCAGCGACGGGCCCAATGTGTGGCTTTACCGTGTAGCAGCGACGGGACAAATTTGTGGCTTTACCGTGTAGCAGCGACGGGACAAATTTGTGGCTTTACCGTGTAGCAGCGACGGGACAAATTTGTGGCTTTACCGTGTAGCAGCGACGGGCCAAATCTGTGGCTTTACCGTGTAGCAGCGACGGGCCAAATTTGTGGCTTTACCGTGTGGCAGCGACGGGCCAAATCTGTGGCTTTACCATGTAGCAGCGACGGGCCAAATTTGTGGCTTTACCGTGTAGCAGCGACGGGCCTAATGTGTGCCTTTACCGTGTAGCAGCGACGGGCCAAATTTATGGCTTTACCGTGTAGCAGCGACGGGCCAAATTTGTGGCTTTACCGTGTAGCAGCGACGGGCCAAATTTGTGACTTTACCGTGTAGCAGCGACGGGCCAAATCTGTGGCTTTACCGTGTAGCAGCGACGGGCCAAATTTGTGGCTTTACCGTGTAGCAGCGACGGGCCAAATTTGTGGCTTTACCGTGTAGCAGCGACGGGCCAAATATATGGCTTTAACGTGTAGCAGCGACGGGCCAAATTTGTGGCTTTACCGTGTAGCAGCGACGGGACAAATTTGTGGCTTTACCGTGTAGCAGCGACGGGCCAAATCTGTGGCTTTACCGTGTAGCAGCGACGGGCCAAATTTGTGGCTTTACCGTGTGGCAGCGACGGGCCAAATCTGTGGCTTTACCATGTAGCAGCGACGGGCCAAATTTGTGGCTTTACCGTGTGGCAGCGACGGGCCAAATCTGTGGCCTTACCGTGTAGCAGCGACGGGCCAAATCTGTGGCCTTACCGTGTAGCAGCGACGGGCCAAATTTGTGGCTTTACCGTGTAGCAGCGACGGGCCTAATGTGTGGCTTTACCGTGTAGCAGCGACGGGCCAAATTTATGGCTTTACCGTGTAGCAGCGACGGGCCAAATTTGTGGCTTTACCGTGTAGCAGCGACGGGCCAAATTTGTGACTTTACCGTGTAGCAGCGACGGGCCAAATCTGTGGCTTTACCGTGTAGCAGCGACGGGCCAAATTTGTGGCTTTACCGTGTAGCAGCGACGGGCCAAATTTGTGGCTTTACCGTGTAGCAGCGACGGGCCAAATATATGGCTTTAACGTGTAGCAGCGACGGGCCAAATTTGTGGCTTTACCGTGTAGCAGCGACGGGCCAAATTTGTAGCTTTACCGTGTAGCAGCGACCGGCCAAATTTGTGGCTTTACCGTGTAGCAGCGACGGGCCAAATTTGTGGCTTTAACGTGTAGCAGCGACGGGCTAAATTTGTGGCTTTACCGTGTAGCAGCGACGGGCCAAATTTGTGGCTTTACCGTGTAGCAGCGACGGGCTAAATTTGTGGCTTTACCGTGTAGCAGCGACGGGCTAAATTTGTGGCTTTACCGTGTAGCAGCGACGGGCTAAATTTGTGGCTTTACCGTGTAGCAGCGACGGGCTAAATTTATGGCTTTACCGTGTGGCAGCAACGAGCTAAATTTGTGGCTTTACCGTGTAGCAGCGACGGGCCAAATATGTGGCTTTACCGTGTAGCAGCGACGGGCCAAATTTGTGCCATGATTTAAACCCTCCAAAATAGATGATACATAAACTGATCACAAATGCTTTGATATATATTATGAAATGGTTTGTGTGAGTGATGATTTTTCCTCATTTTTCTCGCTTAGAGGG
>NC_066540.1:5854115-5855141 GCF_024679095.1 Eriocheir sinensis | reverse complement strand
CCTTCCTCCTCCACCTCCTCCTCCTCGGGTGTCAGGTAGATAATTAGCCCAAAGATTACCTGTCGAGAAGCGCAGGTGGGCAGGCAATAATAGGAGGAGGAGGAGGAGGAGGAGGAGGAGGAGGAGGAGGAGGAGGAGGAGGAGGAGGAGGAGGAGATCTTATAAGGGAAGAAAGGAACGATATAGAAAAGGAAGAGGGAGGGAGAGGAAGGGGAGGAGGAAGAAGAGGAGGAGGAGGAAGAAGAAAAGTGAATAATGAAGAGAAAGGAAAGAGCGAGAGAGAGAGAGAGAGAGAGAGAGAGAGAGAGAGAGAGAGAGAGAGAGAGAGAGAGAGAGAGAGAGAGAGAGAGAGAGAGAGAGAGAGAGAGAGAGAGAGAGAGAGAGAGAGAGAGAGAGAGAGAGAGAGTAGGAAGAGGAGGAAAGAAGGGAAGGAAAGAGAGAAGTACTGGAATAAAGAAGAGAAGGAATGGAGGAGAATGAAGGAGGGACAGAAGGAATGACGGAGGAAGAAGAGAAGGAGAAAGAAGGAAGAGGCAAAGGAAAAAAGAAGAAAAGAAGGAAGGAAGGAAGGAAGGAAGGAAAGAAAAGGGATAGAAAAATAATTGGTAGGAAAGAAGAAGAGAAGGAGGAGGAAGAAGGGAAGGAGAAAGAAGGAAGAGGCAAAGGAGAAAATAAGAAAAGAAGGAAGGAAGGAAGGACATGAAAAGGGATAGAAAAATAGACGGAAGGAAAGAAGAAGAAAAGGAGGAGGAAGAAGGAAAACACAAATAAAGGAAGGAAGAATGAAGGAAAAAGGAGAAGGATGGGAAGAAGGAAGAGGGGGAATGGGGAAGGAGAAGAAAGGAGGAAGAGAAAAAAGAAGAATGGAGAGAAAGGAAAGAGGAGGAGGAGGAGAAAAGAAGGAAAGGTAGAACTCACACACACACACACACACACACACACACACACACACACACACACACACACACACACACACACACTTTACAAGCAAAACAAATCCCTCCTCCTCCTTCTCCTCCTCCTCGT
>NC_066540.1:5841615-5844115 GCF_024679095.1 Eriocheir sinensis | reverse complement strand
CTGCAGTCATTTGATCTACTCTTATTGCCCAAAACTTGGAGGGAGGAGGAGGAGGAGGAGGAGGGAGGAAAGACGAGAGGGTAAGGGAAAGGAGAGGAAGGGAAGAGAGGAAAGAGGAGATGAAAGAGGTAAGTAAGGAAGAAGAAGAAGAAGAAGAAGAAGAAGAAGAAGAAGGAAGAAGAGGAAAAGGAGGAAGAGAAGGAGGGAAAAGAAGAGGAGGAGGAGGAGGAGGAGGAAAAAGATAAAGAGAAAGAGGAAGAGGTGGAGGAAGATAGAGTGATGGAGAGAGAGAGAGAGAGAGAGAGAGAGAGAGAGAGAGAGAGAGAGAGAGAGAGAGAGAGAGAGAGAGAGAGAGAGAGAGAGAGAGAGAGAGAGAGAGAGAGAGAGACCCAATTTTCCAGCACACCAACTCGCCACAACTTAGTCAGACCCGAACCAGCTGATCGTTTTAATCTTCTTTCTCTCTCTCTCTGATTTATGCAACAGTGCGGGAGTGAGGATACATAAAAGAGAGAGAGAGAGAGAGAGAGAGAGAGAGAGAGAGAGAGAGAGAGAGAGAGAGAGAGAGAGAGAGAGAGAGAGAGAGAGAGAGAGAGAGAGAGAGAGAGAGAGAGAGAGAGAGAGAGAGAGAGAGAGAGAGGGGGGGGGGTACATCAATGAAAGTACCACATAATAGGGAAAACAAAAGGAGAAGGAGGAGGAAGAAGAGGAGGAGGAGGAGGAGGAGGAGGAGGAGGAGGAGGAGAACATAGGAACATAGGGAGTCTGTAAAAGGTTGGTAGGCCTATTCAATGCCTCTCCCCTCCCCTTCCTCCCCCCCCTTCCCTTTTCTTCCCTTCCCTACTTCCCCTCCCCTTCCCTTCCTCCCTTCCCTTCCCTTCGCCCCCTCGCACGCGTCAATCTTCACTCTCTTTTCTTCCTTATCTATGTGTGATAAGGAGGAGGAGGAGGAGGAGGAGGAGGAGGAGAGGAATATGTAGATTCTAACACCTTCAATGACTGCCAGGCCTGTTCCACTCATCCACCACTCTGTTAGTATTGGCACTCACTCACCACATGACTGCCAGGCTTGTCCCACTCATCCACCACTCTGTTAGTATTGGCACTCACCACGTGACTGCCAGGCCTGTTCCACTCATCCACCACTCTGTTAGTATTGGCACTCACTCACCACATGACTGCCAGGCCTGTCCCACTCATCCACCACTCTGTTAGTATTGGCACTCACTCACCACATGACTGCCAGGCCTGTCCCACTCATCCACCACTCTGTTAGTATTGGCACTCACTCACCACATGACTGCCAGGCCTGTCCCACTCATCCACCACTCTGTTAGTATTGGCACTCACTCACCACATGACTGCCAGGCCTGTTCCACTCATCCACCACTCTGTTAGTATTGGCACTCACTCACCACATGACTGCCAGGCCTGTTCCACTCATCCACCACTCTGTTAGTATTGGCACTCACTCACCACATGACTGCCAGGCCTGTCCCACTCATCCACCACTCTGTTAGTATTGGCACTCACTCACCACATGACTGCCAGGCCTGTCCCACTCATCCACCTCTCTGTTAGTATTGGCACTCACTCACCACATGACTGCCAGGCCTGTTCCACTCATCCATCACTCTGTTAGTATTGGCACTCACCACATGACTGCCAGGCCTGTTCCACTCATCCACAACTCTGTTATTATTGGCACTCACTCACCACATGACTACCAGGCCTGTTCCACTCATCCACCTCTCTGTTAGTATTGGCACTCACTCACCACATGACTGCCAAGCCTGTTCCACTCATCCACCACTCTGTTAGTATTGGCACTCACTCACCACATGACTGCCAGGCCTGTTCCACTCATCCACCATTCTGTTAGTATTGGCACTCACTCACCACATGACTGCCAGGCCTGTTCCACTCATCCACCACTCAGTTAGTAAACCATTTCTTGCCCATGTCCTTGTTGAATCTGAATTTATCCAACACAAACCCATTGCTACGTGTCCTACCCAGGCTCCTTTACAACCAGACCCTATCAACATCCCCCTTATTAAAGCCCTTCATCCATTTATAAACTTCAATCAAGTCTCCTCCCAACCTTCGTCTTCCTAGTGAATGCAAGTTTAATTGTTTAAGTCTATCCTCTTATGATAAGTTTCTCAACCCTTGAATCATTTTTGTCATCCTCTCTTTATCTTTCTCTCCTCTCCTCTTTTCTGCTCTCCATTCTTTTATCCTTCCTTCCTTCCTTCTCCCCTTCTCTTTTTTTCCTTCCTTTCCTCTTTCCCTCCCATTCGTTTCCTACTCCTTCATTCCTTCTCTCTCTCTCTCTCTCTCTCTCTCTCTCTCTCTAACCTCTCCTTCCTTTCATTTTTCCGTCTCTTCCCTCCTTCCTTTTCTCCTATAATGCGTACAGACTGGAGCCGTGCGCACAAATTGGTCAGCAGACGAAACCTAGAACTACGCTGCGTATTCGAAGTGAGGTCTGACCAAT
>NC_066540.1:5831615-5836615 GCF_024679095.1 Eriocheir sinensis | reverse complement strand
AACGTGAAGAAAAAGAAGAAAAGGAAGGAATAGCGGACGAAACAGAGAAGAAAGAAAGAAAAAGGGAGAGAAAAGGAGACTGTGAATTATAGGAAGGGAGGAAGGAAGAAATTGATCGAAAACTGAGGAAGAAAAAAACGAATGTGACGAAAAGAAGAAGAAAAAGAAGAAAAGGAAGGAATAGCGGACGAAACAGAGAAGAAAGAAAGAAAGAGGAAAAGAAAAGGACACTGTGAACTATAGGAAGGGAGGAAGAAAGAAATTAAACGAAAACAGAGGAAGAAAAAAATGTGACGAAAAGAAGAAAAGAAGAAAAATAATGGACGAAACAGAGAAGGAAGAAAAAAAAGGGAAAGAAAGAAAGAAAAGGAGACTGAATTATAGGAAGGAAGAAAGAAATTGATCGAAAACAGAGGAAGAAAAAAAATCGAATATGAAGAAAAAGAAGAAGAAAAAGAAGACAGGGAAGGAATAGCGGACGAAACAGAGTAGAAAGAAGCGATCCACCACCATAGCTGGACACCTCTCCTCCCGAAATTGACCTCATTTTCGGCCACCTCTGGATTCTTTTTAGGAGCAGCGAGTAGCGGGCTTTTTTTTATTATTGTTTCCTTTTTTTGTGCGCCCTTGAGCTGTCTCCTTTGTTGTAAAAATAATAATAATAATAATATTTACAATTCAACGTGGTCTATCTCAACTACTGCAGGATGATGAAGAAACAAGTTGAATGTGTATGTACTGATATCCAGAAGACTGTATCCTCGTAAAACTCCACGTGCTGAATCTCCCTAAGAAAAATGACACGTGAGAAAAGACAGAGAGGGTGGAGGACGAAGGTAAAGGGGTAGATAGATATAAGGAAGGAAGATGGAGACAGAGGAAGGGTTGAATAAGAAGAAGGGAGAGAGAGGGTGAGAGATGAATGGTAAAAAGGTTAAGGACTGGTAATTATAAGTAGGTGATGGAAACAAGGTAAGAGAAAAGAGAGAAAATGAAGTTAATGAAAAGAGAACCAGAAAAAAATGATAAAAAAAGTCAGATTAGCTAGGTATTCTCGTTTTTTTCCTTTTTTTACAGGCAAGGAAGCAGCTCAAGGGCATTAAAAAAGAATAGAAAAAACTCCGCTAAAGGCTGCTCCTAAAAAAGAAAATAAAGTAGAGAGTGGCAAAAAGAGAGGTCAATTTCTGAAGAAGACTATTAACATTGCATTTAGCAGAGTGAGTTGTGTACAGATGTTCACGCCTTCAGTGTAAGGCCGAATCCCACACAACACGAATCAAGCCGAATGCCGCCCGAATGACGATGACTTGCACTTTTTTCCCGAATCGAGGCGAATCCCTAGATAATCGCCCGGAACAGATAGCCGCACGATCGATGCACGACCATTGGTCGATAGCTGCTCGATAGTTGCCAAAATCACACGAATATCCCCCGATGAAACGTGCAATTTTCCGGCTGGTTCTGGCAATTTATTCGAATGTTACACGAGCACCGCCCGATAAGTACGATAAAAGTCCAATTGAAGTCGAATGTCGGACGATAACAGTACGAAATACAACGATAATAGGCGGAATCCAACCGGTCGTTGCACGAATTAGACGAATGTTCCTCGACGCACTCGACCATAGCCCGACTAACACGACCTAGAAATCCACCCTATAAAATAGTGGTGACGCCCCTGGACGCCTCAGAAAACGTCCTAGCGTCCCACAGTCGACACCTACGCACCTCACATCCAAGATGGAGCATCCAAGGAGCGACGAGTACTACACCAAGCAACTATACTTGAACATGCTAACATCTACCATGGGTAGGCGGTGGCGTAGGTGGTAGCATACTGGGCCCACATTCACCGCGTGATGGACGACGCGGGTTCGAATCCCCACGCTACCACTCGGATTTTTCAGTCACCGCCGAGTGGCTTAAAACTACCCACATGCTGTCCTGAAGACCACCCATCAACCCGGACTCTAGAGGAAGCCGTCCAAGCGAATCAAGAACGAGTTCCGGGGGGTAGCATGAGTCAATGCAAGATGGCGCCACTATAAACACTCGCCTGCGCCAGAACGGGCTGGGCCGACCATCAGGCCCCACCTGGAAGAAGCCTTGGGCCGACCATCAGGCCCCACCGGGAAGATGCCTACCGGCGCAATAGGCAATCAACGTAAAAAAAAAAAAAAAAAAAAAAATACAACTTTACGCCACCCTGCTATTGAAGAAAACCAAGAAGACGAAGCAACAGATGTGCAAACCTACAAATACTACCTGCGCATGGACGAACCACTCTACAATGAGATCCTTCAACGCATCGCCCCCTGTATCATCAAGCAGGGAACAAACTGGCATCGTTTTTATATGCGGGACAGCGCGACGTGTCAAGATACACCGGGCAGCATTCGAGCAAACTGTACCGCATTCGACTAATTCTGGCGACGATCTGGGTGCGCACGGCGGCATTCGAGTAGACCGGGGGATGTTCGTCTGTTATTCGTCCTATTCTGGAAATGGGTCTCCATCCCAAAATCGTGTGACTCGGGCAATTGTCTGACGATGTTCGAGTAACTCGGGCAATCATCGGCCAACTATCGCCCAAAGGAGGCAGATAGTTCGTCTCGGCAGAAGATAGTTCGGGCGTTTGTTGGGGAGCATTCGACCAACTATCGAGTGTTTGTCGAGTGATTCTGTCTGTTATCTGGCTATAGCCGTGCAGGGATCGAGTAGCATGCCGAAATATCGACCTACTATTGGGCAATGATCGGACAACAAACGTGTGACTCTGGCTACATTCGAATGAGCCCAAAATGGCCGATCATTGCCCGAATCACACGATGATTGCCCGATAATAACCCGAACGTTGGTTGAATGCCGCACAAATAAAATTTAACGTTTTTTTTCTCCGAATGCCCCCGACATTCGAGAAAAATTTAGTGCATGCACTAAATTTTGCCGATACATCGGCCAACTCTGCCAAACGCCCCGGTAGCCGCCCGAGCGTCCCAGAATGCGCCGGGAATGTTAACTCGAATGCCGCCGAATATCTCAAAATTTGAATTTTTTTGCAAGTCATGCTCGATCGGGGGACGATCGGGGCCATTCGTGTTGTGTGGGATTCGACCATAAGGGGAACAGCGATGTGAGTGTTCGGTGATTGTCCTTTTATATAGCCCGGTCAGGAGCACTCGGGTGACACGACAACATAAGCTCCGACGACAGGTTAGGTCAGATCAGGTCATTACTTAGGTCAGGAGGACTCGGGTAACAAGACAACATAAGCTGAGGTCTCCGGCGACAGGTCAGGTCAAGCAGGGGTGTGGAGTCGGAGTCGGTGGAGTCGGCTACTTTTGGCCGGAGTCGGAGTCGGTAAAAATATCTCCGACTCCGACTCCTTTACATAATCAATTCTCGTATGACGTACTTGGCTGCACTACTAGAACACTGTTGCCAATGTACGAAATTTTTCCACAAAATTGTCCGAGAGGCAAGTTTTTATATGAGCTCTTGTGAGAAGATTTTAAAAAAAATCATGTACTATGGATTTGTTTTTTATGGAAATGTGGAATATTATACTGTGAATTAATTAGATAAATTACTAGAGCTAGACGATGTCGTATAAGACGTACCCAACGACACGTGCCGCACCGGACGAGTCTGATTCCAGTAATTTACTCGTGTGCGTCTCCACTCGGCACTGAATCTGCGCTAGGCTACTCAGAGCTCTGCATTGGGTTGTCTTTTAAGTACAGCCTGTTCATTATGAGGTCTGGATCTCCAATTCATGCTAAACAAAAAAGATCAGGCTGAATCTGTGATCGTAGCGCGAATCGTAGTGTAGTGTGAACTGACCGAGTGTGGCATGGCGTGGATGGGTGTTATGTTGTATGATGTGGCTGGATGGTGTGTGGTTTGGTTTGGCTGAGTGTGATGTGGCTGTGGCTGTGACTAAGTAATATGGTGTGTGGTGTTGCTGAGTGTGGTGTAAATTGTGGTGTAGCTGGGTCTGAGGTGTGATGTGATGTTGCTGGGTATGGTGAGATGTGGTGTGGCTGTGTGTGATGTGGTGTGGTGTGGCTGGGTGCAGTGTGAGGTGTGGTGTGGCTGGGTGTGATGTGTGGTGTAGTGTGATGTATGATAAGGTGTGGCTGGGTGTGATGTGCGAGGTGGCGTGACTGGATGTGATGTGAGGTGTGGTGTGAGTTTGTGTGATGTGTGGTGTGGTATGGGTGGGTGTGGTGTGAAGTGTATTGTGACTGGGTGTGATGTGTGGTGTGGTATGGGTGGGTGTGGTGTAAGGTGTGGTGTGGTTGGGTATGGTGTGAGTCATGGAGTGTCTGGATGTGATGTGTGTTATGTGGCAGGGTGTGGTGTGACCCTAATATAGATGATGTGTCGTGGGGTGTGATGTGTGATGTGGAGTGACTGAGCGTGGAGGCAGTGACGCTTCTCAAGGTTAAAGCGTCAATCCAGGCCTTATAATGCAAAGATATTCCAAGATTGCACCACAAAGCCGCTGATGTGCACAGATTTTCCCCGTCCCGACTCGTCATGCGAGACACATATATCTATTACGCCATCTGTAGGATATGTTGAAATAGGCAGTGGCGCCTCTCATGGTTAAAGCGTCACTGCAGGCCTTGTAATACAGGGATTTTCCTTAGAGAATCTGCAATAACACAGTGAAAATATCCGTAATGAACACCGCTGAAAACTGGGAATCGAACCCGAGCCTTCCGAGTAGAAGCCAGGCAGCATACCAACTAGGCCACCGATGAGCTGAAAGATCACCGCGCCAGAAGCCGATTTTTGGGTCTATAATCAGGTCAGGTCGACTACAAATACTGCAGTAGACCTCACGCTAAAGAACTACCAAAGAGACAATTGTGATACGGAACGAAGAAAAAACGATGGAATAGAAAGAAAATAAAAAAGAAAAGAAAAAGAGCGATAAAACAAGTGACTACCGCCATGCACTCACATTGGGTTTGAGGAGTTCCAGTACACGT
>NC_066540.1:5566615-5826615 GCF_024679095.1 Eriocheir sinensis | reverse complement strand
TCTTCTGTACCATGAACCTCGAAAGACAGTCATGAGAAGTCGATTAATCTCATATTCGACCTTTGAAAATAGTTGATGTGAGAGGCAATGGCGTTCAAGAATACCGACGGTAGTATAATAGAAGAGAAGAAGTACTATAATATAACAAGAAGAGGAAGAAGTACTATAATATAACAAGAAGAAGTACGATAATATAAAAGAAGGAGAGGGTAGCGAGAAGAGAGAGAAGAGGAGAAAAGGTGAGGTGGAAGAGAGAGAAGAGGAGAAAAGGTGAGGTGGAAGAGAGAGAGAAGAGGAGAAAAGGTGAGGTGGAAGAGAGAGAGAAGAGGAGAAAAGGTGAGGTGGAAGAGAGAGAGAAGAGGAGAAAAGGTGAGGTGGAAGAGAGGAGAAAAGGTGAGGTGGGAGAGAGAGAGAGGAGAAAAGGTGAGGTGGAAGATTTACATAGATTTACATAGAAAATCAGACCACACAGACCCCATGGTCCAGACTTGGTGGTCTGTCCTTAAACCTAAGTGATTTTACATTAATCAGAAGACTCCAAAACGTTGCATTTCTACTCTAGTTGATATTAAGTTGAAGGAAGTGACGGTCGAGCTTATTTTTGAAGGAGTCAATCGTGTTACACTGGACCACTGATGATGGGAGCTTATTCCATTCTCGCACTACAACGTTGGTGAAGAAAAATTTGGTGCAGTCTGAATTTACTTGTCTACATCTGAGTTTTACGCCATTGTTCCTCGTGCGCAAAGTGTCATCGATCATAAACAATGTTGATCTGTCTACATTCGTGAAACCATTAAGTATTTTAAAACATTCGATCAGTTTTCCTCGGAGGCGACGTTTCTCAAGAGAGAACATGTTAAGGGTAGAAAGCCTTTCTTCGTAGGATTTGTTGCGCCAGGAAGGGATAATTTTCGTTGCCCGACGCTGAACACCTTCTAATTTAGCAATATCCTTTGCATGGTGGGGAGACCAAAACTGTACCGCATATTCCAAGTGGGGTCTGACTAAACTGTTGTAGAGCGGGAGTATTACATCTTTATTCTTAAATAAAAAAGTTTCTTTTAATGAAGCCCAACATTCTGTTCGCTTTATTTGCTGCATCGATGCATTGCTGTGAGAATTTGAGGTTTGACGCGATTTTGACACCCAAGTCCTTGACGCATTGAACGCTTTTGAGTTTAACGCCGCGCATTTCGTAATCAAACTTCTTATTCCTCGTTCCAACTTGAAGGACCTGGCACTTGTCTACGTTAAAGGGCATCTCCCATCTATCCGACCAAGCTGAAATTTTGTGCAAATCCTCTTGGAGGCTTTGCCTGTCTTCGTCAGTGAGAACCGAGTTACCAATCTTTGTGTCGTCTGCAAATTTACTAATGCGGTTATTGAGTCCAACATCCATGTCGTTGATGTAAATAATGAAGAGCACTGGGCCAAGAACCGAGCCCTGAGGGACGCCACTAGTGACCGGCGCCCACTCTGAGTTAAATCCGTCAATCACTACTCTTTGTTGTCTGTTGCTCAACCAATTCGCGATCCATTGGTTTACCTGACCGTCAATACGTATTTGCTTTAATTTGTAAAGTAATTTATGATGCGGGACTTTATCAAACGCTTTCTGGAAATCAAGATAGACTACGTCCAGTGATTTGGTTACGTCATAAACAGTGAAGAGGTCGTTATAAAAGGTTAATAGGTTTGATAGGCAGGATCTTTTGTTTCGGAAGCCATGTTGTGAGTCCCCAATTAATGAGTGGCTTTCAAGGTAACTCACAATTTTGTCTCTAATTATGCCCTCAAGTAGCTTACCTACAACCGAAGTTAGACTAATGGGCCTGTAATTACCTGGTACTTTTTTGTCTCCTTTCTTAAAAATCGGTGTCACGTTAGCCTTTTTCCAATCTGAAAGGACAATGCCTTGTCGCAAGGACATATTGAATACGGTTGTGAGGGAGGAGAGTATTTCGCTCTTTGTTTCTTTCAGCAGAGTTGGATATACTTTATCAGGTCCAGGACTTTTATTTGTTTTAAGTGATTTGAGGGCTTTAAGGACTTCATCGGGTTTTATTTCAAAGTTAGACAATGCATGCTCGGGATTTACATTAGTACTGGTGTTGGTGGTGGTGGTGGGAGGACTGTTATTAAACACCGAGGAAAAGTAATTATTTAATAGGTTTGATACGTGTTGGCTGTCAGTCACTAGTGCACCGTCGCTGTTTGTTAAAGGTCCAATTCCACTTCTGATCGTCTTTCTGTTGTTTATGTAACTGAAGAAAGATTACGGATTATTTTTACAGTTGGCTGCAATATTTTCTTCATATCTACGCTTTGCCTGATGCACTAATCTTTTTACTCGTCGCCTTGCATCATTGTAAAGTCTAATGTTTTCGGGCGTGCTTTGGTCTTTCTTTAACCTGTAAGACAATTTTTTCTCCTTGACTGAGTGTTTAATTTCGCTATTAAACCAAAGTGGACTTTTATTAGTGTTAATTCGCTTCTCGCACAAGGGGACAAATGTGTCCTGCTGAGTGAGTAAGTGATTTTTAAAGTTTAGCCAGGCGTCCTCTGCATTGCCGTCATCTGATAGTTGCATATCTATTAGTTTTCGTCGGATTTCTACGAAGTTGGCTCTTTTGAAATCGGACACCTTAACTTTATTTTCAGTCACCGATGTTTGAGCTCTAATGTCAACGCGCACTAGTTTATGATCGCAGGAACCGAGGTGTTCCCCTACCGTGACATTACTGACTAGGTTATCTTGGGTCGCTATAACAAGGTCAAGTATGTTATTTTGTCGAGTTGGTTCAGAAACCATTTGGCTTAGATAATTTTCCTCTAGAAATTCGATCATTCTATGGGACTCACCCTCTGTACCCGACAGTGTCGCCCAGTCGATATGGGGGAGGTTAAAGTCTCCTAGTATCAGTGAGTCGCTGTTATTAAGTGACTGCCTTAAGACGCTGTACATTTCAAGATCGCCATCAAGTGATTGCCCCGGAGGCCTGTAAGTGACAGATATATTTAAATTGACTTGAGAGAGAGAAGTGGAGAAAAAGTGAGGTGGAAGAGAGAGAAGAGGAGAAAAAGATGAGGTGGAAGAGAGAGAGAAGAGGAGAAAAGATGAGGTGGAAGAGAGAGAGAGGAGAAAAGGTGAGGTGGAAGAGAGAGAGAAGAGGAAAAACGATGAGGTGGAAGAGAGAGAGAAGAGGAGAAAAGATGAGGTGGAAGAGAGAGAGGAGAAAAGGTGAGGTGGAAGAGAGAGAGAGAAGAGGAAAAACGATGAGGTGGAAGAGAGAGAGAAGAGGAGAAAAGGTGAGGTGGAAGAGAGAGAGGAGAAAAGGTGAGGTGGAAGAGAGAGAGAGAAGAGGAAAAACGATGAGGTGGAAGAGAGAGAGAAGAGGAGAAAAGATAAGGTGGAAGAGAGAGAGAAGAGGAGAAAAGGTGAGGTGGAAGAGAGAGAGAAGAGGAGAAAAGGTGAGGTGGAAGAGAGAGAGAAGAGGAGAAAAGGTGAGGTGGAAGAGAGAGAAGTGGAGAAAAGGTGAGGTGGAAGAGAGAGAAGTGGAGAAAAGATGAGGTGGATGAGGAGAGAACTGGGAAGGAGTAAAAAAGAAGAGGAGAGAAGGGAAGATGGAGAAAGGAAGACAGCGGAAAGTAAGCAAAACTGTACCTTAAAAATCGTCTCCCCGGAGCACACACAGTTTGAGGAGGGTGAGGGAGAGATGACATTGGAGGCGTGTAAATGGGTTGTATAAATGTTAATGGTACGATAGATAGATACATAGATAGATAGACAAAGATTCATAGGTAGTAGTTGTTGTATAATGGTCAAGTTAATTTAAAAGAAGGAACGTATCAAGACATCTCTCCACCCGAAATTGACCTCTCTTTTGGGCACTCTTTACTTTTGTCTGTTATGGGAGCGGTGAGTAGCGGGCTTTTTTTTTATTATTGTTTCCTTTTTTGTGCCCTTGAGCTGTCTCCTTTGTTGTTAAAAAAAAAAATTGGAGCGGTGAGTAGCGGGGCTTTCTTTTATGTCTCTCTGCACTCTTTTTGTTGCCCTTGAGCCGTCTCCTTTGCTGTAAAAACAAAAATAATAATAATAATAATAAGAGTTTGATGAGCAGTCAGTGTCAAGCATCCCGTGCCTGCCCAGCCCTTCCGCCGACACTGGGTTGTTTATATTATCAGTAGATCAGCTGCTTGTAGTTACTCTCCAGTTTTTATCACCCTTTACATATTTTTATTACCTGATTTTTACCGAAAGAAGCGTCCATTAGTAGATAATTTGCATGATATGACAGGCTCAATCATGTGCTAAAACTGAAAAAGAAAATGGCAGAGACCGTGCTGAGGACCTGATTTATGTGAGATTTCAATGACTCGGTACGTATTTGTAAGAGGTTTACGTATACTACAGTACAGTTTTATGCGTACAGCTGATGAATAATGCCACTTATGATGCTTTATGCTGCTATAGGCGTGTATACAGCGTCCTGTCCTTAGAAGCGGCCGAATCATCCGCCAGTGTCAAGGTGTCAGGTTGGTATTTTCAGACGCATCCTCCTCTCACATCACCTACTTCCAAAGGCCAAAAAGGAGATCAGTATGGTTGTATTGAGTGTCTTTTTAGGTTCATGGGACAGAAGAAGGGTCACACTACCACCAGGGTCATAAAACTACCCGTGGCAATGCTCAAGACTCTTACAAAAGCCTTGTCAAATATGTGAGATTGGGCACGGAAATGTTTAAGAATATGGCCCTCAGTCCTTTGTTGGGTCAGGAGGTCAGCGGGCACACCAAGGAGACTATAGAACAGGAGAGGGGACCTCTATGGGAGACCGTGTGTGTCGGTTGCAACAGATGGCGCAGGTGCAGCGTTGTTTACCTCCATAGGCGGTTGACGTGGACAACTTTCGGCTTGGTCCTTTTCGTTCTCCGGATTCGGTAAGTCACGTCGGAGAGGCGTTCTAGCACAGTAAAAGGGCCTTCCCAGGGGCTCTGTAACTTCGGAGACTGTCCTTTCTTCCTCTGCGGGTTGTAAAGCCAGACTTGGTCTCCTTCCTTGAAGTCAACGTGGCTTGCCCTTATATTGTAACCGCGCTTCATGGCCTCCCCGGAGAACTTTAAGGCACCACGGACTTGATGGTGCACCTCTTCCAGCCGTTCCTCTAGTTGACGGGCAAAACTGGAGGCGTCCCTTGGAAGGCTTTCCCCAGGAGGCCTTCCTGTCAGTAGGTCCACCGGCAATCGCAGCTCACGTCCAAACATCAGCTTTGCCGGTGAATACCCCGTAGTCTCGTGGGCGGCAGACCTGTAGGCCATGAGAAGCGCAGGCAGCTTCTGATCCCATGAAGACTGATCATTGTTGCACTGCTTGGCCAACTCCTGGCCCAACGTCCAATTAAACCTCTCCACCATTCCATCTGACTGTGGGTGCAGAGGGGTGGTCCGGGTCTTCTTGATACCCAGGAGCTTGCAGCACTCAGCAAGGACTGTTGACTCAAAATTCCTTCCCTGGTCGGAATGGAGCTCGTTAGGCACACCGAAGCGACAGAAGAACTCCTCCACCAAAACCTTGGCGATGGTAGTGGCTTCCTGGTCAGGGATGGCGTAGGCTTCCGGCCACTTGGTGAAGTAATCCATTGTGACGCAGATGTACCAATTTCCGTTCGTCGTCAGAGGCAAGGGTCCTGCTATATCCACTGCCACCCGTTCCAAGGGGACTCCAACCTGGTATTGTTGCAATGGGGCACGGTGACGCTTCTTGGGGCCCTTCTTTGCACAGCACACCTCACACGCGTGACACCATTCTTCCACGTCCTTCCTCATGCCAACCCAGTAGAACCTTTGGCGCAGGCGACTCAGTGTCTTCTTTACCCCAAGGTGTCCGCTGGTGATGCTGTCGTGCATTTCTTTCAAGACGCCTTTCCGGGACTTCACAGGTAGCACCGTGGACCAGCAGTGGTCAAGACCATCATGAGAGACCTAGCGTCGTTGCAACACCCCGTCGTCCATCCGAAGAGTGTCCCACTGAGTCCAGTAATTCTTGGTGGTAGGGCTTTCTCTCGAAATTACTTCCCACCCAGGTCGCGTTGACGACTGACTCAGCCACTCCATAATTGGTCTCAGATCTCGGTCCTCCCGCTGCAGTTTTCCCAAGTCTTCCTATGGCACCTCCGCTTGGCAGCCCGTCATGGTGGTTCTCCTGCACATTGATATCTTCGGGGCATGTACAGGACAGACTGGTCGTTGCTCCCGTGAACCAGTTATCCTTCTTCCCTCGCCCGAGTGGTGGTCCCTCGCCGGGGGCACATTTTTCCGACACTCATTCTTCCAGTGCCCCTTTTCTCCACAGGTCCAGCACTTGGGTCCTTCCCTGGGCTTCTTCTTAGCGCCACCTTCATAATCCTTCTTCCTCTTGTAGCATTCGTTCTCCTTGTGCCCAACCTTCTCGCAGTACCAGCACGTTCCTTGGAACCTGTCTGTGTCGCTGACAGCGCCCTTTCGTGCCCTAAAGCCAGAAGTCGAGTCGTCCCTGAAGCTTAACCAACTAGACCTAACAAAGGACTCAAACTCCATGGCACGTGCCAGAGCTTCCTGCATTGATGTTGGCTTAGCTTGGTTCACTTGTATCTTCAGCTGAGGGCTGTCCAGGGCATCGATGAATTGATCACGCAGCAAAACCGTCAGCAGGTCAGGGGTGGCACCTGGGTATGCCCTGTGCGCCATGCTCTCAAGGTCCTGAGCGAGTTCCTGAAGCGACTCGCCGCGCCTCCTGTTGCGGGTTCTGAACCTAACCCTGAAGAGCTCGTTCTGGTGCTTGGTCCCATATCGTTGCTCCAGCGCCTGTGCCAGCCCGCTGTAGCTGCCCTTTGTCGCATTGTCGAGCTGAGCAAGGACCTCCAGCGCCGCCCCTTTCAGGCTAGTGGCCAGCTGTACCGCGCACTCTTGGTCATCCCATCCGTTCCGAGCTGCCAACAGCTCAAACTGAGCGCGGTAAGCCTCCCAGGAGACCTTGCCATCAAACTCCTGAGGCTTCTTTCTAACAGGCGAACCCAGCAGACTCATGGGTCTGGCGGAACTTCTTGCGGGGATAAACTCAGGCGAAACAGGGTTCAAACTACCCCGGACTTGCGTAGGAGAAGCATCTTGGGTACAACTAGCCCCTGCAGGCACTGGCTGTCCGTTTCCAGCCAAGCAGTCTTCAAGGGCCTTCACTCTGTCACTTACGTCACAAACTGCCGGTTCAGTACGGCTCACCTTTCCCTGCACTTCTAATATTTATTTGTGTGTCGTCTCCCGTACCACCTCCATCTCTTGTTTAAGATTTGTGTGTTCTTTCTCCACTTCTATCAGGCGTTGTCCTAACTTCGTGGTCACATCAGTCATTTCTCTTCGTACTGACTCACTTCCATCTTGTACTGCTTGTAGCTGTTGCTGTAATCCCGTGAAGCGATCTTCTAGCTGTTCTTTGAGTTCTTGGAGTGTTCCTTCTTGTTGTTGCTGTGCTCTTTCTTGTTGTTCTTTGAGTTCTTGGTGTGCTCTTTCTTGTTTCTCCCCTTGTAGTCTCAAGGCTTCCAAAAGTTCAGTCAACATGTCGTCCCTCTGGGCAGCTTGAGAACGAGTCTCCATGGCGAAAAAACAAATGGCTACACTCCTGACACCAGTGTTATGCCGGACGTATTACTTGGGTTCCGTGTCGCCGTCACAAGACTCCGTGGGAGGGAGATATGTAAATACTTTGCACAGCTTCTGTAGTTTAATATTCTTCCTTAGTAGTACACTTCACTCTAACTCTTCGCTTACCACTAGCTTACTATGACTGGGACTGGGCTCCTCTCGCCCTCTTCTCCTATATATATCCAGAACACTACAGTCTAGACTGTTACAGTATATTTTAGATCATACAAGAACATATAGCAAAAGTATGTGCGAGTTGGCAACATTTCCCGCCTGGCGCCTGGCCGCGCCCCGCGGGGCGCGGACGAGGCTTTGCTCCCCGCCCCCTTGCTCGCTCTTCCCGGAGCCTTCTAGAGCCCCATGGACGCCGGGGGAAGCTTCCAACACAACAATATTTTTCTTTCAAACTCATTGTTTTAGCACGCACGCTGACTTCCATCAGTTATGATTTACATTGAATCATTGGTTTGTAGGGGGAAAGAGTGGGTGGATATAATTATCTCGATCTAACTTATACTGGTTATTATTCCATTATTCGCAGCAATACCTTTCTCTGCTCCGATTGCAACGCTGCCTCGTTCAAATCTCATAACACCGCCGCGGCCGCCACGTTTACCAGCCGGAGCCTCAAATCATGTCCCTTTGTGGTGATGAAGAGGACACAGCCTGGTGTGAAGCTACATTTATTCCGGGAAGATGGCAGACGGGGGTAAGTGATATATATATATATATATATATATATATATATATATATATATATATATATATATATATATATATATATATATATATATATATATATATATATATATATATATATATATATATATATAAAATGATAATGTGGAAATTCTAATCATTTTCACGCTGACTGCTGTTCTGAACCTGCTAACTGCATGCCTCCCCTCCTCCCGCGGCCCCGCTGGCCGCTGCACTTGATTTAAACACATGAACATGGGGAGACTGCAAGAGGCCGAATGGCCAACACACGGCCGCTCCAGATTCCCCCCACTACCACCTGTCAGCCTCGTCCACGTAGCTATCCAGTCTACTCTTAAAACAAGCTATCGTCCCAGCACTATTTGATTGCTGAGTCTATTACATTACCACACCACCCTATTACTAAACCAATGCCTGCCCATTTCCCTCCTAAATCTATACTTTTCTAATTTAAGTCAATTACTGCATGTTCTATCCTGCTCTAGCTCATCCCTATACTGTCCAAACATCTTGTGCAAAAGTTAACCAGCATCTTCACTCTTTCATCCCTTACAATGATAAACTCTGGAACACCCTTCCTTCGTCTGCATTTCCTCTGCCTATAACTTGATCTTCAAGAAGAGTGTATCAAGACTCTACTTTTGTCTGTTTGGGAGTGGTGAGTAGTGGGGCTTTTTTTTCTAGTACGCTTTGTTGCCCTTGAGCTGTCTCCTTTGTTTAAAGAAAATAATAATTAAATAAATAGAAGTTGGCCGCCAATGCTTCCAACACATTTTGGTGCCATATCTACAAGTGGCTGGTGACCGTAAGTATCTCAGCAACCTGCATGCATCTATGCCATTCCTATCACGGTGCATGGAGCAAGCTTCACATAACACTCAGACAGAAACAGTTCAATTATGGTTATATTTCAGACTCAGTTTATTGCTCAGTCTATTAGGTGCAGTGCTGTTAATATTGTTAGTGGTAGTATTAGTACAGTTAATGTATTTATTTTCATTAATTTATCAATATTTATTTATTATATTATTAGTGTTTGAAAATTCTAATACTAGTATTAAGATAAACAAAAATATCAGAAATATATTTATACTCATTAATTATTATTGCTTTTCTTATTATTAATTCCTTCAATGTCCTGGCACTTTGACATCTAGTGCTTCTCTGTCTAGCAGCCAAAATTGTGGTCTTTCTGAATGTGTTTGTCCTAAGTCTTCATTGATGTAACTAGCTATATTACATCAAAATCTGCATCTCTCTCCCTTCTCACCCAGTTGTCCCCGTACATCCTTTCAGTATCCAAAGAATTTCTATTTACCTCTTGTAATCACTTAACTAATGCAGTCAGCGATTTTACAACTTCACATCATACCTCGTAACTCTTCCTTCAAGATCATAACATCACCTGGCCTCTTAATTCCCCGATGCACCAACAAACTCACTTGGCAATCCTCATCTCTATATTTTACCATGTGGACATACTCTCTCCTTCCATGTTCCACTGTCGTATGTTATTCCACATCTAACACAACCACATCCCAACAGATCCCAACATATTCGGTATCATCCAAGAGAATGTGGCAGATGAAGAGGAGAGTCCAAGAAAGAGGCCAAGGGTGAAGCTGAATGAAGACATTTAGCCACCCCCTGAGGTACGTGGCAGCATCCAACCCTCTTGCTGAGCTGCAGGAGTGTGCTCCCCATTGCATTGTACCAGCTCCATGTACTGATTTCGGTATGAATACTTCATCTTGTGTTTGTTGATTATTGTGTTATTAATCTAGTTATGACTTCACAAAATAGACTGTGCAAGTCACTCAACACATGCCCTGCACAACATCCCTTTTAAGTTGTAAAATTCCTTCATATGGCTGCTGATTTGTGTATCCTGAAATGATTGGATATTGATTGTCTTAACCTTTTTTTTTTTTTCCATGATCACTGAACCATGTTACGGTATGTCTTTGGGTGCAGATCCAGGAAATAAGTTTGGGGGGGGGACGTCAGACTTTTTGCGGGTGGAAGGAGCATTAGCATTACCGATTAGCCATTCTCGGCAGTCCTGGTCTTGAAAAACTGGTGGACTGACCTAAATCAATAGGTATAACGGCCTGGACTTTGTGCCAAGGCATTCCTGGGCGGCCAGTGTTCCTCTTCGGATCCGAATGAGACGCCTGATCCCTCTGAGAAGAAGCATTGTTTTAGCCGCAGCGCGCTTTTGAGCTAGTTTTCCTGTATCATTCAGGATCATGGAGGGGGGCCGGGCCCCCTGGGCCCCCCCTTGGATCCACCAATGTAGCCATGTCTTATAATATATCTATCCGTTACAGTCTGATGGTGCATCCTTCTAGGTTGTCAAGTTTTAGTAGCTATTCATGAGTATTCC
Organism: Eriocheir sinensis; assembly: GCF_024679095.1. Lineage (NCBI taxonomy): Eukaryota > Metazoa > Arthropoda > Malacostraca > Decapoda > Varunidae > Eriocheir > Eriocheir sinensis. Next base: position 5,815,829 of record NC_066540.1, on the reverse strand, counting down.
ATAATGATCATTGATTTCCAGATGCTTTACACTAAAAAAAGTGTCATTAAACCTGCCGCAAATAATAATCAGCTGTAGTCAACCCTTGCTTTAAAGAACCAATATCGAGGAAGGGGGTGATGTTATATCCAAAAATCTTTTACATCTGAAGTATCCAACCTTTTTGTGTATAATAAACCTTGTTTGTTACATGAACTTAAAAGTTCACAATTTCCATACATGATTCTTTTTTCCTTGTATTTGATAATTAATCCTGACATGTATTTCCATTATCAGTTGGTAATATATAGTAACAAGACAATAATACACATTATAACAATGTATATATTATAGCCCAATGAGTGCACAAGATCATTTACCTCATCAGTGACGCCAAGTCCGGGAGTCCTTCCCTAAATTCTTTGCCTGAATTTGTGACACCTAGTATAATAACTAATTTTAGTGACCATTTGCATCCATTTTTCACTTTGATTAAGAAATTGCCTCTCAACAGGGTATGAACTTGATGGGGTTGGAGGAAACTCGACTCGGCCATCAAGCTCACCACAATATAGTAAGGAACCTCTTGTTCTCAGTGATAATTTATCCTTTTTAGTTACTATTCCGTGTTGCTTTAATCACAACTAATGTGTTGGAAACATTACAGCTTAATAAGTCGAGTGATCAGCACATGGGTCTTATGTTCTTGATAGCATAGGTTCAAATTTTGCCATAGGCTGGCAATTGATAGTAACAGTGGTGTCCACAGATACCTGCCTGTTTTTTGTTTATCCTGTTCCACTTTAAACCATGACTGGCCAGTCTTTGAAGAGGTAGCATAACCTTGAAGTGCCACTCACAAACCTTTGTCCATTCTTCTGATGTGATCCTTTTTTTTTCCCCACCCGCCTATAGTGCCGGTAGGCTTTCTTCAAGGGCCTGGAGGTCGGCCCAGGCCCGTCATGGTGCAGCCAATTTTTTTTATAGTGGCGCCATTTATTATTGGCTCATGCTGCCCCCCGGAACTCATTCTTGATTCACTTGGATGGTTTAGCAGGGCTTAGGTATGACTAACATCTGAGAAACAGGGAATTTTTAGATTTTTAGTGTGGCAACACATTGACAAATGTTTTAGTATGGACTGAACATCAAAGATATATATGGAAAATGGGTGCTTGTAGATCTTGACATTATATCTGTCAAGAGTCTCCAGTTGTATGCTCTCCCCAATCTCTCCTGAAAATATTACTCTTGTCAGGCAATCTAAGTGAAGCCTTCCATCGAAGCTGGCGTGCAGATATAATGTCAATGCTTAGATTCACTGTCCTTATAGCACTGAGAATAATGCAATTACATGCACATATTTTATTATTTAGAATTGTGATTAATTGTGATTAAATATTTTTGCATGTATTTTCAGACATGAAAAGTGAAAATTGCTGCACAAAACAGTCTGTCATCTGCGCCGGGAGGCAAGGCATCTCAAAGCCCAGGCTGTTACAACTCCTGGGCAGTTTTTGCCCAGACCCAGCAATTTTTTAGATCCAATAGGGGTGGATTTTTTCTAAGGTCAAGTTCAACATGCTGCAAGATGCCAAGATCTAAGCCTAGTAGGAGATATGGGTTACAAGAGAGGAGGTTTGCTCTGGCCTTATACTATCAAAGTCAAAATGCTAATAGATTTCTAGGCACAGTATTTCCCTTGCCTTCAGTTTCAACACTTCAATCATCAATCATGACTCAGGGGTATTTCAGTAAATATTGGCTGGAACAAACAGACTCTGACAGCCCTGCAGCAAAGAGCATAGGCTTTGTCAAAAGAAGAGATACTTCGTGGGATTTGCCATTATTTAGCATTACTCTTGTTACGCCAAGAAATTTTTTCCATATACTTTCCCAAATATTGCAAGTAATGCACCATTGTTGGTCTTGCCTGTTATAAATCGGATCTTGTTCAATTAACAACCTTTGGGTGTCTGCCACTTTCCAGTTGTAATGCAAGGAATCATTTATCTCCCCTGCCAGATATCACATGTAATGCACCATTGTTGGTTTTGCCTGTTATAAATCAGATCTTGTTCAGTTAACAAGCTTTAGGTTTCTGCCACTTTCCAGTTGTAATGCAAGGAATCCCCTGCCAGATATCGCATGTAATGCACCATTGTTGGTTTTGCCTGTTATAAATCAGATCTTATTCAGCTCACAAGCCTTGAATATCTGCCATTGTTTATTTCAGGTGTAATGCTTGGAAACATTTGTTCTCTGCCCTACCCAACAGTATGCAATGCTTTATTGTGGATTTTGCCTGTTATGTTTGATCTTGTTCAGGTAACAAGCTTTTGGTGTCTGCCTTACCTAATAATGTGCTGCAGTGACACTTGGCTTAATTTCATGATGTGAAATACAGCATGTAATTTCATCGCACTAAGTATCTATCATCACGTGTCTGGCATCATCAGGAGTAACCTTGTTTGTATTACAGCATGCAATGTTTTTTTCTGCTTTATATGATATACCTAATCACATAGGTATGATTTTTTTTGACAAAATGTAATGGCAGTTGATATTCTTGATTAATGCCTCATAAACCTTGTGGAAAATAATGGTTTTTTGAGGGGGGGGGGGGGGGACAGAGTGGTTTGTTTGGTTGGTCAGTTCAAGGAGTTTCATATCAAATGATTTTATCACATCCAACTTTAATGTGTACTAAAAACATATTTTATTACATCCAACTTTAATGTGTACTAAAAACATATTTTATTACATCCAACTTTAATGTGTGCTTCCTGCAATAAATGCTACATGTTTACTGATGTAGCCTATGAAATACATATCACTCTCTGCCCTGTAATTTGGTGTGTCACATACTGCAGCATAACTTTCCTGATATTTTATTTCACTATGAGTTGCCTTATTTTGTCTCATTTGCTTTTATCATATGTGCCTCCGCTGCATAGTTGTGCCTACTGAGCTTAATATCTTCATGACCCTGACACCAAGGTCAGAGCTTGTGAGATCATACCGTGTCCTACATCCCATTTTCACCTCCAGGCTCGGCTGTCTCCCAGGACCACCAAGTTATTGCATTCCATTTAAGACAACTCATGTGTTACCTTCTTGATATCCTCCATCATGTATTTCAGCAAGTTTTATGATGCTTTGCTCTTATATTGATGTGCCTTGCAACATTTTTATAGTTTTTATTGTATATAACGCACCATTGTTGGTTTTGCCTGTTATAAATCGGGTCATGTTCAGTTAACAAGCTTTGAGTGTCTTCCATTGTTTATTTCAGTTGTAATGCTTAGAAGCTTTTGTTCTCTGCCCTGCCAAACAGTATGCAATGCTTGCCATTATCTGGCACTTGTACAGTTAGTATGATATTTTTACTCAACTAAGAGCATGTTGCAAAAGGTAAAGGTAAGGTTGGAGGCATACGCTGTAGCAGCGCGTGGCCTCGGTGCTCATCTCCGTAACATTGGCCCTTGAGCCTGTGGTGTTAGGGAGCCCATTACCCTGGGACACAGGACCAGTGTGACATCCGGGTTACCACAGTTGCAAAGGCATTATAGCAATCTAGCATGCATAGAATGTTGTATGCTTTGGTTGTAATTAAAGCACTGGATATGTTTGCTACACACACACACACACACACACACACACAGACATATATATACATATATATATATATATATATATATATATATATATATATATATATATATATATATATATATATATATATATCAGCAAATGCTTTCTACACCATATTTTTCCTAAAATAACAAATTGATATAGTGTAGATAATACTTAATAAAACATAAGAACAAATATATTTTTCTTTACCCCATTAGTAAATCATTTTACAGTAATGAAGAAAAAAAAACAAGTAAAGGCTGGATAGGGTGCTGTGGCAGGTACTTCAAAAATAGTAAAGCCACCCCTGAAAAGTGACGTTTTTGGTAGGCCCCAATAGATGGCGCTACTTCCGCACGCCCGAGGAATTACTACATACCACTATCTTGGTATACAGTCTCTTTGGTTTAAACCCGAGCCTAGCTCCGGGTTTTGTGTCTAATGGAAGATGCCTTATATAGTCTCTTACCAACTTGACTCAACGTGCTCTTCAGTATTTCCTAGTATCGTTTCTGTTGCAAATCACTCGTTTCTGCCTTTTTTTTTTCGTTCAATAAAATCTAGGAGGGTAGGGGCGATGAGGACAAGGCATTCCGTTGTAAGTAAGAGGCAAGAGGGGTGGCGAAGGGGTAAAGTGTTAGTCTCAATTTAATGTTGGACTTAATTAATTTTAATGCTTAATTGTAACCCATTTCGTAGAGACGGTGCGTCGCGGCGGTGGCTGGCGAGAACTGGCAACTTGTTGTGAGGTGGGTGAAAGACTGGACCATATCAAGCAGCTGGTAGAAATAATGGGCAGGACAACCGTACAGGGGATTAACACGTATATATGGTTGGCTGTCGGGGTAAGGAGAGCTGAATCAAGGCCGAAATTTAATCTGGGGGGGCTAGGGGTCGTCAATGTTTTCTGTATCGGCCAAAAAATGCCCCTAGAAGTCCTTTATTTTTATTTCCCCCACCTGCGCATGCTCATTTCACTCGCCACCTCCCCCAACTCATGAACCTATGATGCTCTCCAGCCTCCCCCCCCCCCCCCACACACACACACACACAGAAAAAAAAAGACAAAATTACGGGGCTGCATGGAGTGGGCAGGGGAGGGAAGGGAATCAAGTGTTGTGGTGACAAGTGAATTTTGTTTTCTGAATGAGTCTATTGTACGGCAGTCTACAATCTGTTGAGGGAGGCTGTTCCAGTTACGATGGTGCGTGAAAAGTATGAGTACTTGTAAGCGTCAGTGTTTGTGTGATATGTTTGGTTGTGTGTGTTACGAGTACGTTGACTCTTTGTGTTGTGTATGTATATATGTATGTGCATGGATTAAAGTCAATGTGGCTGTTTGTGATCTAGTACATAAGTGTAAGTCTGTGCGCTTGTCTGCGTCTGTGATGAGGTTCTATGTTTATCCGTGTCGTGATGCCAGGCGTTCGAGTACAAATTATTTGTAATAAACCTAGCCGCCTTGGTGTTGACTTGCTCTAACCTATCAATGTTTCTGTGTGTGTGTGTGTGTGTGTGTGTGTGTGTGTGTGTGTGTGTGTGTAAGGATCTCACACCGTGGAGCAGTATTCTAGTGTTGGTCTCAAGTGTGTTGTATGCTATGTGTTTTATGTCAGGTGTAGCCTACAGTTATGTAGATTCCTCCGCAGGAACCCCAGTGTTTGGTTGGCTGTGGCACTGATGTAGTTTATGTGAGTGTTGAATTTTAAGTTAGTGGGAAGGTGGACAACGAAGTATTTGTGTGTGTGCAAAGATTCAAGGTTTGTATTATGAAGAGTGTAAGTGCGATGGATGGGGTTGTGAGCTCTGGTGAATCTTAACAGTTTGCACTTGTCAGAGCGGAAATGCATCTGCCAGGTGCGCTCCCACCGCTGGAGGGCGTCCAAGTCTTGTTGTAGTAGTCTGCAGTCGTCAATAGTCTTTACTGCTTTAAACAGTAAGCTATCGTCAGCAAACAGTCTAGTGGAAGAGTTAGACGTTGAAAGTGGAAGATCGTTAATGTACAGAAGGAAAAGAAGGGGGCCTAGAACGGTGCCTTGTAGGACACCTGAAGAAACAGAAACAGTGTCAGATGAAGATCCGTCAAGAAGAACACGTTGAGTCCTGTAAGTAAGAAATACAGTGATCCTGTGAAAAATAGGTCCTGAACCACCGTAGTATTTCAATTTTAATGTCAGTCTTTTGTGCGGGACTTTGTCGAAGGGTTTGGCAAAATCTAAAACAATAGTGTCAACTTGTTTCATGTTACGTCGGCCAAGTAGCCCCGTAATTTCATGAAATGTAGTACTGAGTAGTGATTGTGACTGTGAACATTATCTGATCTAACTAAATTTAACCTGACCTGACCTGACCTGTGTCCCCCTGCCAAAACAATAACACGTACATTATGAGAGAGAGAGAGAGAGAGATTCGTCTGGCTTGAGGATGTTAGCTGCCAAGCAGTCAGCAGAATGACAGTTCAAATTTTCCACATACACACACACACTAGATTTTTAGGGTAATTGTGGAGAGTCACAACGCGCCTCCAAAATACGAAATTACGCCTCCATATAATAGTTAAGGGATGAAATACATGTCCCTCAACCATAATATGAAGGCGCAAGTACTTAAAAGTAAAGAAAAAGTCCTAATCCCCTTCCCCTAACGATCTTGGGGGACCCGTGGGAAATCGTTCTTTTGGGGGTGGGGGAGCAAATTTAAACTACTGCAACCGAACTTTACGTAACCTAACCTCTAACGGGGGACTTCGCCCCCCTCGACCCCCCTCCTAACCAGGGGGGCTCAGCCCCCCAGGAACCCCTCACATGTATGATGCGCCGGTAAAACTAAAGAACTAAAACAGTATGTGAGACCTTGGAAAGGTCTCAAACTCAAACAGTTAAACTTGCATTCTCTAGAAAGGCGAAGGGTGCGTGGAGACATGATCGAGGTTTATAAATGGATGAAGGGCTTTAATAAAGGGGATATTCATAAGGTTTTGTTGGTAAAAGAACCGGGTAGGACACGTAGTAATGGGTTTAAACTGGATAAATTCAGATTCAACAGGGACATAGGCAAAAATTGGTTTACTAACAGAGTGGTGGATGAGTGGAATAGGCTGAGCAGCCATGTGTTGAGTGCCAATACAATTGTCACAATCAAAAATAGATTAGATAAATTAATGGACAGTGATATTAGGTTTGGTTAGATTCACGGGAGCTTAGCTTCAAAGGAGCTGCCTTGTACAGGCCTACAGGGTCTTGCAGACTCCTACGTTCTTATGTTCTTATGTTATTATTCTCGTGGGGGTAATATTGGAGGCGCGTAGTGAGTCTCCATCTTTACCATTTTTTGTCAGTTATCATTGATGAGGTTTCAGGGCCCGGTCCGCCGCCGTAGCAACGCTGCACAGGGCCGCCAACATTATAACAGTAATCTTAGCACCGAAAGTTGTCCTCAATCCTCATGTTTGTAAAGTCGTAGGATTTAGTGAATGAGTGAGTCTTCAGCGCTTTCTTGAAGATTGCCAGACTGCCACTGTTTTTAACATCCCCGGGTAACTCAGAGCGGCGGGGCACTCTTCTCAAATGCTCTGAAACCCAGTTCCAGGTTAACCCTTGGTCTATACTGTTCTGCATTGTGTCTCAGTGACATGGCGGTGTCCAAATGAAAATCCTGTAGTAAATTTCTCACATATCCAGGTTTACCAAGTCCCGTTGCTTGATAATTCAAGACACATATTTTGTAGACTATTCGTGCCTTAATGGGTAGCCAATGCAAGTCTATAAGTGTAGGTGTTATTCTCTCACGTGGCGGCAGACCCTTTATTAGCCTTGCAGCTCTGTTCATTACAAGGTGTAATTTCTTCAGCAGATATTTAGGAAGGCGACAAGTTCGTGAACTCCACATATCCTGCTTTCCTTTCCCTGGTGATTCAAAGAGTCTTATATTAGTTTGCACCTACCAAAAGGAGGAAGTGTGCAGGCGACCCTCGTGCCAGCCGCCACCCGCCGCTTATGTCAAGTTGTCAACAAGCTGTCGAGCTGAGGCTCCCCGCCGCCCCAGCACGAACCTAAAGCTTTTTTGTTCTTGCTACCACGACCCACCCACCCATCCCCTAGGAATGGGTCCTTCACGCCACACACACCTTCCATACGTGTAGAGATAAAATTCCCACAATTATTAAGATACTATCAAATAGAATTAGGGAAATTTCAACTTTCCCTGGGGCTCGCGCAAAGTTATATACCCATAGCGCGCGAGCCAGACACTCGGGTGCGGCAACCAGAAGTACCTCGGCCGCCATCTTAGGGAGCCCAGTCCAGCCCGCAACTTCAAAGTGAAGGTAAGTGTGCTCTCACTTTTTCGTGATAATGTTCATTATTATGACATTTAACTGTACTACACTGCTAACTACTTACACGTTGTGTATCAATGAGTGATATTTTGTATAATAACAGATGAAAATAACACAACAGAGATAAGTAAGAAGTAAATAAGATTGGTAAACAAAGACGAAAATTTATCGACTCCCGTCTACTTCCCTGTGGTGATATAGTGGAATTATAAACTGTTACTGATCATTAACATTAGAACTCCCTGTCCTGTGTGACGTCACTCCCATCAGTCCACCCCGCGCCATGTGAACGTAGGTTCGTCACGCTCTTTTATTGTAGGGATTATTTGGGGATCTTGAGTTTTGCCAGTCTCACTGAAGAATCATGGTGATTATCTGTAAGGATTTCTAGTTATATAGCTTTGTGTATAAGGATTTCTTGTTGTATAACTTTACTTGACATGAGTAGGCATTGTAGCTATGTTCGCTACGTTTCTTTCGTTACAGGCTTTAACTGCAGTGTATATAATTGTTTGTACAATAAAATCTTAAGTCTCGCAATCCAGTTGGTTTACTACATTCCCTCTATTATTGATAACGATCAATTGGCTTTATTTTTTATCATAAAAGGAAGAATAACAATACATCTGTTGCAATATTTTACAAGTAAGTAACGTTATCATGTTTTTATTAGAACGTCGCCAAAAGATGCCGCAGTGTGCAGCATGGAGATGCCGTAACCGCACCGAAAAGGAACGCGGAAAGGAAAATAGCACATCATTTCACAAGTAATTTGCTTCAGAGTAACATAAAATGCATGCTTTGGCAAACATATATCGATATTGTATGTAATATTTCCATAGGCGGATCCAGGGGGGGGGCCACGGGGCCATGGCCCCCCCCAAACGCTCTGAGAGTATGTTTTGGCCCCCCCCAAAGAAATTCGTTACAGATACTGTCAGCCTCCCTCAATCATATACATATCATGTAGAACTCGATAGTCGATACTGCATCGCTCTACTACATAAAACAAAATCCAATTCTATGGCCTCAATGCACAAGCGAATCGGAATTAAGCGCTGAGAAGGAAGGCCTCTTCGGCCTGAAAAGCACAATGCAATCCGATGTGACTTAATTCCATGTGTTCAGTCCGTCGTCGATGAACAGTTGGCCCCCCCCAAAACTCAAGGCTGGATCCGCCCTTGAATATTTCCATACCTGTCAAGCTACGTACTGTGGTGTCTTGCGATAAGATTTTGCGTTAGAGACCATAAGTTTGTGTATAAAACGGTAATTGAACCATAAGAAAACCATATTTTTTTGTCATTCAATATTTATTTGTTTCAAAACAAATGCAGAATGAAAACACAATGTAAACACATGACACAGTATGAACACCACATAATGAAAAACAGTACTGTTTACAAAGGTTCTTGTAAACAGTACTGTTTTTCATTATGTGGTGTTCATACTGTCATGTGTTTACATTGTGTACAACAGTACAACAAAGAGCATCAGTGAACTGCAGTGAACCTACTGCAGCTCACTGATGCTCTTTGTTGTGCTCGGCAGTACAAGACCTAGCTTTCTCTAGCATGCTGGCAGTCACACGGAAGTCATGACAACACTCATCTGAGTTCAGTTTGATTTGCAAGAAAGCAAATGGACGGATAGCGAGATGGCCCCGCATTCAGGAGGACGCGAGTTCAATCCCCGACCGGTGCCACCAAGCTGGGATTTTTCAGCCGTCGCCGAGTGGCTTAAAACTACCCACATACTGTCCAGAAGACCACCTATCAACCCGGACTCTAGATTCTAGGATTAAAGATGAGCTCCGGGAGGGCAGCATGAGCCAATGCAAGATGGCGCCACTATAAACACTCGCCTGCGCCAGAACGGGCTGGGCCGACCATCAGGCCCCACCTGGAAGAAGCCTTGGGCCGACCATCAGGATCCACCGGGAAGAAGCCTACCGGCGCAATAGGCCAAGACATAAAAAAAAAAAAAAAAGGCATCTACTGGAACAGACATCGCCTTGACTGTAGATTTGGCGCAGAGGTTGGCCAGATGGAAGATGCATCCCGATGTGAAAATGCCCGGGTTCTTCTATATATGGAAGTAACTTCCATATATGTAGCCTAACTTATGAGTTATGATATACTTGCACTATTAACACATCTCATTAGGCTACATTTAATGCAGATAAAAAAATATCTGCATCATATAAGAATAAATATGCAACAATAACATGATGGAGTGCCTCCTATTGTCCTTAAAAACTGTGCCTCCGTGCTGTCACCCTGCCTGGTCAAACTCTTTCGCCTCTGCCTGTCAACATCTACCTTTCCTTCTTGCTGGAAGTATGCCTTCACACAGCCTGTACCTAAGAAGGGTGACCGCTCCAATCCCTCAAACTACCGTCCTATTGCTTTACTTTCTTGTCTATCTAAAGCTTTTGAATCAATCCTTAACCGGAAGATTCAAAAGCACCTTTCCACTTCTGACCTTCTATCTGATCGCCAGTATGGGTTCCGCAAGGGGCGTTCTACTGGTGATCTCCTAGCCTTCTTAACTGACTCTTGGTCATCCTCTCTTAGCCGTTTCGGTGAAACTTTTGCTATTGCGCTGGACATATCAAAAGCTTTTGATAGGGTCTGGCACAAATCTTTGCTTTCTAAACTACCCTCCTACGGTTTCTATCCTTCTCTCTGTACCTTTATCTCCAGTTTCCTTTCTGACCGTTCTATTTCTGCCGTGGTAGACGGTCACTGTTTTTCCCCTAAATCTATTAACAGTGGTGTCCCACAGGGTTCTGTCCTATCTCCCTCTTTTCTGTTGTTCATTGATGATCTTCTTTCCAAAACGAACTGTCCTATCCATTCCTACGCCGATGATTCCACTCTGCATCATTCAACTTCTTTTAATAGAAGACCCACCCTTCAGGAACTTAACGACTCAAGGCTGGAGGCTGCAGAACGCTTAGCCTCAGACCTTACTATTATTTCCGATTGGGGCAAGAAGAACCTGGTGTCCTTCAACGCCTCAAAACACAGTTTCTCCACCTATACACTCGACACAATATTCCAAACATCTATCACCTATTCTTTGACAACACCCAGCTATCACCTTCCTCAACACTAAACATCCTCGGTCTATCCTTAACTCAAAATCTCAACTGGAAACTTCATATCTCATCTCTTACTAAATCAGCTTCCTCGAGGCTGGGCGTTCTGTACCGTCTCCGCCAGTTCTTCTCCCCTGCACAGTTGCTGTCCATATACAGGGGCCTTGTCCGCCCTCGTATGGAGTATGCATCTCATGTGTGGGGGCTCCCTCACACAGCTCTTCTGGACAGAGTGGAGGCAAAGGCTCTTCGTCTCATCAGCTCTCCTCCTCATACTGATAGTCTTCTACCTCTTAAATTCCGCCGCAATGTTGCCTCTCTTTCTATCTTCTATCGATATTTCCACGCTGACTGCTCTTCTGAACTTGCTAACTGCATGCCTCCCCCCCTCCCGCGGCCCCGCTGCACTCGACTTTCTACTCATGCTCATCCCTATACTGTCCAAACCCCTTATGCAAGAGTTAACCAGCATCTTCACTCTTTCATCCCTCACGCTGGTAAACTCTGGAACAATCTTCCTTCATCTGTATTTCCTCCTGCCTACGACTTGAACTCTTTCAAGAGGAGGGTATCAGGACACCTCTCCTTCCGAAACTGACCTATCTTTCGGCCACCTCTTTGGATTCTTTTTAGGAGCAGCGAGTAGCGGGCTTTTTTTTATTAATGTTTACTGTTTTTGTGCCCTTGAGCTGTCTCCTTTGCTGTAAAAAAAAAAAAAAAAAATATACGAAAATGAAAGATAAATAAAGTAGCTCATAAAAGTTTTCTCGCATTATCTCCCTTCAACTCCATCGTACTCAGTTATTTTCATCATATGAATTTTTTCAAGCCCAGTTCCTGAATCCGCATCCTTTTCTGATTACTTCAGTATATGAAACATCCCAATAGTGAAATATACAGACGCTGAAAACTGCTCGGAAACTGGTAACTCTGTGGGTGCACCAGGAGGGAAAGTGGGCTTCCCAAAATGGCTGCCGCGCCAGGGTAGCTTGCCTCACCCGCCGCCAACCCCACAACACTGGAGCGCGCGCTCTAGGTATAGAGATTTTGCAGCTGACGTCATTAGTGGGGGTGTGGGGGTAGCGCGGGCCTGCACGGCCATCTTGGTGGTCAGTGGTGGTGGTTGCTTATCAAAGCAAACCTTGGTGGCGGCTGCACAAGTGTTCTGTGTGTTCGTCATGGGATACGTATGTTGTGCGGTCGGATGATCTAACCGACAAGGGCGAGATGCTGTGTCATTTTATAGATTTCCAGGGAATCCAGAAGAGCGGGGGAAGTGGATAGCAGCTGTGAGGAGGGAAAACTGGAGGCCGTCTGCTTCATCTCGACTCTGCAGTGCTCATTTTGTCAGAGGTAAATATTACAGGCAAGACTGATCAGATTATTACATGAAGTAACACTCATTTAGGTATTGCTCCGGGTCCCCTAGCTTATTGTGTGGCGGGGCCCCTCCCCCTGAAAATGATTAATTTAAAGTTCCCCTTGGGGGCGCGCCGCCACGTTTAAAAGAGTATCAATATTCTAAATCTAAGATTAAAAGAAAACGAATTAATTAAAAATTCGGCGGTGGCCGAAGTGATAGCGTATTGGACCCACATTCGCCGCGTGATGGACGACGCGGGTTCGAATCCTCACGCTACCACTCGGATTTTTCGGTCACCGCCGAGTGGCTTAAAACTACCCACATGCTGTCCTGAAGACCACCCATCAACCCGGACTCTAGAGGAAGCCGTCCAAGCGAATCAAGTACGAGTTCCGGGGGGCAGCATGAGCCAATGCAAGATGGCGCCACTATAGACACTCGCCTGCGCCAGAACGGGCTGGGCCGACCATCAGGCCCCACCTGGAAGAAGCCTTGGGCCGACCATCAGGCCCCACCGGGAAGATGCCTACCGGCGCAATAGGCAACAACGTGAAAAAAAAAAAAAAAAAAATGTTACACTAATTTCACGTCTAGGTTGCGTGCACAACTCATCAATTTCAAGCTCGGGGCAGAGTTGGAGGCAAAACAAACAGCACTTCTTCTTTTGATCTGTTCCACGTTGGTGCCCCAAGACAGATTTTCTGCCGAAGTGCCATCCACTTGTGCAGTGCTGGGGTGCGGCAACAAAGTAACACGTTCCCCGATAAGTCGTTTTACAGATCAAGGCAAAGAGAAGGGGAGGTAGGTTCACACTGGCCGTTCCGTGCAGGGTGTGACGTCATGTGAAATATGGTTGTGGTAGAGTAGATACCGCACGCTTGACTGTCCTATACGATCGGCCGCTGGGCGCCATATTGGTACGGTAAATATTAACGCGGACGTGTGTAATTTAAAGTTAGAGAGAATGACAGGTAGCCTGGCACGTATATACTCAGTGGTGGAAAACTAATGTCTGCGACCAACATGAAATTTTATGCTAGTGTTTATTCCTTTTACGGCATGTCTAACTAGTTAGAAACATTAAAGTTTTGTGCTCTTAATTTTGCCGATCAGATGTGATATTAAGAAAAATGCACAGGTACCCATTTACGGCAAATAACGTCCCCCTCCTTCAAGATTTATCGCCAGTATCACTGGGAGAAACGGGCCCCCTTGTCCGAAGACTAAGAGGGCAAAAATGCTCCGATCCCTCCCTGTGCGGGGGAGCACGGGCTTAATTAAGCCCTGTTCACACTGTGCCGACTCTGGGTCACGACAACCCACCGACTTTTCCATTTGACAAGTTGGTTCCCACGCTCCAAGACGGTGGGAGGTTTTATTGGGGTCTCGGTGTCTTGCCGACTGTCTGGGACATTCGGCCAACTAGTTGCCAACATGTCGTGCTAACCCTCACGACTCCAGACTCCCGTCACGACGTCGGCGCAGCATTCGGCAACAGTCTCAAGACCTCTTTCAAGACATGCCCGACACTTTCACATCAACACCCAAGACCTCGTGTACCCTAGAGTCGTGGGTAGTCCAAGAGTCGGCACAGTGTGAACGGGGCTTTAGCCTAATGGCGGCCCGTAGCAGGATGCCGACAGACCGACTCTATCGGCGATCGAAATCTAGCCGACCAAGTCGGTCTGTCGACGAGGACTGGTGTGTCTCTGAACGGCAAACGACACTAAAGTCACCCTAGTAGTATCTAGCCACGAATCATAAATCACAACTTAACTCTTCTACATGTTAGGTGCCACTTAACCCTTAAGGGCATAAGGCATGATACCATCTTACTATAACATATGGTGAGTGTTACGGACTCCTTATTAAAAAAATAATAACACATGTTTCTTAGCAATCTTTATTGAAATTATGGGCATGAAATTAAAGTTCAACTTCTCTAGTTTACCATCAATCACTGACAGGATTCATTTAAAGAAAAAAATGTAAATGTGAGGGGAGACTAAAGAATGTAATTCAAAATTACACATTTCACATATTTCCATCCATTCTAAGTTCTTGATCTCTTGGCAGCTGATGAAACCGTATATTACTGTTTCCTCTCACATAAACTGCTCGACAACCGCGCACAATACAAATAGTTGGCATATTGAAAGATAACAAATACACTTTAGCTAAGTTTCCCATTGAGTGAGGAGCTTAAGTCAGGAGACTGGTGCGCGCGAGACTCACTTCTCTTCCATGGCAGGACCCCTCAGTCATATTTCACGTGACGTCTTGCGCAGAAGAGACAAATTTAGGTACGCCGCCCCCCCTGGTGAACCTACCTTCTATTCTCTTTACCTTGTTACAGACTATCAGCTATACCTCCACCCGATAGTAATTAATTACCCCGGCCGTTACGATGGTGAACACTTACTCGTGCACGCCGTCTATTGACATTATTTTTGCTTGTAAATTATAGCATTAATTCTTTCCCACAAGGTCGACTGCATTTGCCATTTACACAAAGACTTAAAACACGTCCAACAGTATAGTGATTGTTTCACTCCAATCACGGCGGGGATAATATTCACGAAAGCGTATAGAGGTTTTGCAGTGACGTCACGATATAGCGTCGTCTGCACCTTGTGCGTCGTACTGAAAGGACTTACATTGAAGTTCAAGAAAGCAAGCATTCCTTTGCCTTCAAACCCAACAATAACCAAAAGAAATGTTATACGCAAACAATTTATGGGTA
Source organism: Eriocheir sinensis (assembly GCF_024679095.1). NCBI lineage: Eukaryota > Metazoa > Arthropoda > Malacostraca > Decapoda > Varunidae > Eriocheir > Eriocheir sinensis. The sequence continues at coordinate 5,800,669 of NC_066540.1, read as the reverse complement.
AAAATTCGTTTTAATTTAGTACCGTGCCAGTGTTTCATTACCTATGCATACCTTAATTATGAAACATCACTAAGCTCTTAATTCATATCTCTTTTCTACAATCGTTCAACAATCATGGAAACGCTTTCAAAATCCAATTTAAGGACTATTTATCGTTAAAAATAGGGGATAATATTCACGAAAGCGTATAGAGGTTTTGCAGTGACATCACGATATAGCGTCGTCTGCACCTTGTGCGTCGTCTGCAAACCCGCTGGTGGTCACATCCCCAGCAGAGTGAGCAGACGGACCACGTGTGCCCCATCCCCAAGTCACTACCCGCGGAAAATGGCAGGACCTTCAGCATCATTTGTGTTAAGTGATTACGCGAGATCGCTTGAGAATGCTGCGAAGCAAAGATACATCGAAAAAATTAGCTGGTCCAGCTGGTCGACTGGCTGATTGGTTGGTTGGCTGTCTGGCTGGTCGGTTGACTGGCTGTCCCTCTGCCTGGCCAATCTCCTTTTGCTGACCAGTGATTCCCAGGTAGGCAGCACAGGCAGGTAAACAGGTGAGGGCAGGTGACGGCAAGTCACCTTACACTACGCACTCTCGGTCACTTCCCTGCGTACACTTATATACTCCACCCAGCACTGAGCTCTGTCCCTCTGTGCACTTTGCCTCCACTGAATTTCCTTTCCTATTTTCTTCCCCTGCTTGAGCGCCGCCATGCGTGTTTACCTCCGCCAGCTCATGTAAATCCCGTTCCAGAGTAGTCCCCCGCCACACAATAAGCTAGGGGACCCGGGGCAATACCTAAATGAGTGTTACCTCATGTACTAAGCTGATCAGTCTTGCCTGTAATATTTACCTCTGACAAAATGAGCACTGCAGAGTCGAGATGAAGCAGACGGCCGCCAGTATTCCCTCCTAACAGCTGCTATCCACCTACCCCGCTCTTCTGGATTCGCTGGAAATCTATAAAATGACACAGCATCTCTCCTGCGTCGGTTAGAACATCCAACCGCACAGCATACGTATCCCATGACGAACGCACAGAGCACTTGTGCAGCCGCCACCAAGGTTTGCTTTGATAAGTGACCACCACCACTGACCACCAAGATGGCCATGCAGGCCCGCGCTGCCCCCGCACCCCCACTGATGACGTCAGCTGCAAAACCTCTATATAGCCACCTCTGGGGACTGCCGAAGCGGCAGTGCAGCCGCCGCAGCCGCAAAATAGCTCGCAGAGGGGTGGGGGAGCATATATAAACTACTCCAACCGAACTTTACGACCTGCTAACGGGGGGGGTCTTCGCCTCCTCGACCCCCCCTTCTAACCAGGAGGTAGCCCCCCTGGACCCCCCCCCCCCACATGTATATGCGACTTATTTCCTTGAGGAGGTATTTCTCGCAACATCGGCTGCATCACCGCCGCGGCCGCCACCAACGGAGGCTGCGCTTTCGTGAATATTATCCCCTATTTTCAACAATAAATAGTCTTTGAATTGGATTTTGAAAGCGTTTCCATGATTGTTAATTGAACGTTTGTAGAAAAGACATATGAAGAGCTAGTGATGTTTCATAAGGTAGGTAATGAAATACTGGCACGGTACTAAAACGAATTTTTACCCAATTCGTGCAAGAGGGAGCATTGTTCGCCCCCCCCCCCCCCCTAATTTATGTTATCGTGATCTTTTTTTGACAAACTCTTTCGTGCTTTCCAAATCCAATGATACAATCAGATGACACGAAAGTGGTGTTTCGTGGGACATATAGAGAAAGGTGACGAATGTCTTTTTTTTTTACATCAACGAATATATAGTAGCGAGGCACTGAAAATATTAATAAGGGGTGATATGATGCGCCAAACGGAGGTGCCGTTGTAAAGGCGTACAGCATCACAACACAACAAGACGTCAAGATCAAGCTGAAGCTGCTGCCGCTGCCCCGGGTGTATGTATGCAGGTGACAGGAAGCAGGTGAGCGGGAGTGTGACCTTGCCTGACCCTTTCTGACCTTACCTAACTCATCCTGACCTGGCCTGACCCTTCCTGACCTTGCGTGACGCTGCCTTCTCTGGTTCAGTCGTCCCCGAGGTTCTCTTTCTCTCGCTCGTTTCTCTTTCTTCTCTGTTCTGTATCTCTTGTTTTTCTTTTCTTTCCTCCTTTCTTTTCTTCTCTTCTTGTCCTTTTTTTCCTTGTGTTCTCTTTCGTTTCCTTTTTCTTTTCTGTTCTTTTGTTTCTTGTGTTGTTTTTCTGTTCTTGATAAAAGTGTAGTTTAGCTCCGCCACCTCAAAACACCATATAAAAGAGAGGGTCGGGAAGACTATATATGGCTTGGGTCAGGTCAGGTCAGGTCAGGGTGATGGAAGCTTATATTTAATTTGGTTAGGTATGCTTGTACAGTTACAAAAGAAAAAAAAAAGATAACTTGGGGACGGGAGGGGGGAGAAATAGTTGTCTTTTAACCCGGTAGCTGCGGGGATCATGTTTCTTAAAGGCCCCTCGGACTATATTTACGAAACCCTAGCCACCTCTGGCAAAGTTAATACTTACACCAATGATTTCCTTTTGGTCCCTGGATGCAGTGGTCACAAGTGACTTTCAGAAAGGAGAAAGAATCCAATTCAGGGACTACTTATTGTTGAAAATTGGGGATAATAATTCACGAAAGCGTCGCCTTCTCTGGCAGCGGCCATGGCGCTGTGTTGCGAGAAATACCTCCTCGCAGAAATAAGTCGCATATACTTGAGGGGGGGTCCAGGGTGGGCGGAGCCCCTCCTGGTTAAAAGGGGGGTCGAGGGGGGCAAAGCCCCCCGTTAGCTGTTATGTCGTAAAGTTTGGTTGGGATATTGCTCCCCCACCCTAAACCCTCTGCAAGCTATTTTGTGGCTGCATTGGCGGTACCATCGCCGCGGCCACCGCCAGAAGAGGCGACGCTTTCGTGAATTATTATCCCCTATCTACAACAATAAATGGTCCCTGAATTGGATTCTTTCTCCTTTCTGGAAGTCACTTGTGACAGCACTGCAATCAGGGACCAAAAGGAAATCAATGGTGTAAGTATTAACTTTGCCAGAGGTGGCTAGGATTTCGTAAATTTTCCCCGGCCCCTGTAAGTGAATTAATGAGAAAAAAATCATCACTCGCGCAAACCATTTCATAATATATATCAATGCATTTTTGATCAGTTTTTGCATCATCTATTTTGGGGGGTTTCTATCATGGCAAAAATTTGGCCCGTCGCTGGTACACGGTAAAGCCACAAATTTGGCCCGTCGCTGCTGCCGGGTTAACGATGATAATATGAAGAGGCACATGAGTAAAGGAGAGAAGAAAAAAATGAAGAGAAAGAAGAGAAGAAAGGAGGAGAGGAAATATAATTAACCTCTGCAGTGACTGAACCAGAGGAGGCAGGGTCAGGGAAAGTCAGGAAGGTGCACTGCCTCTACAATTAATTCTTCTATAATATGACCCAATGCACACCTAAGCGACCGTAACCTGTTGAGAGAAAGAGAAGAGAGAAAGGAAGTAAAAGAAACAGAAAATAGCAAACGAGAATAAATGACTGGAAAAGAAAGAGAAGAAAGGAAACGAAAGGAGAGAAAGAATGAGAAAACAAGAACTTAAATTACAGAGGAGAGAAGAGAGAAAGAGAAGAAAGGAAGGAAAGGAAGTAAAAGAAACAAAATAGCTGAGAATAAGTGACAGGAAAAGAAAGAAGAGAAAGAATGAGAACACAAGAAATTAAAAGACAGGAAAGAATGAGAACACAAAAAATTAAAAGACAGAGGAAAGAAAAAGGGAAGAAAAGAAAGGAGGAAAGAAGGATGCCACAAGAAATTAAAAGACAGAGGAAAGAAAAAGAGAAGAAAAGTAAGGAGGAAAAAATGAGAACACAAGAAATTAAAAGATAAGAAAGAAAAAAAAAAGAAGAGAAAGGAGGAAAGAATGAGAACACAAGAAATTAAAAGACAGAGAAAAGAAAGGAGGAAAGAAGGAGAACAAGAAACTAAAAGACAGAGGAAAGAAAAAAAGAGAGAAAGAAAGGAGAGAAAAAAAGCCCAACATATTTTTGCTCTCAATCAATAATGTGAAGAAAAAAAAGGGAAAGAAAGAGAACACAAGAAAATAGAAGACAGCGGAAAGAAGAAGAGAAAGAAGGAAAGGAGGAGAGAAAGAGAAGAGAAAAAAAGAACTTCACATATTTTTGCTCTCAATCAATAATGTGAAGAAAAAAAAGGGAAAGAAAGAGAACACAGGAAATTAAAAGACAGAAGAAAAAAGAAGAGAAAGAAGGAAAGGAGGAGAGAAAAAAAGAACTTCTCATATTTTTGCTCTTAATAATGTGAAAGAAAATAAAAGGGAAAGAAAGACAACACAGGAAAAATAAAAGACATAGGAAAGAAAAAGAGAAGAAAAGAGGAGGAAAAAAAGAGCATAACATATTTGCTCTCAATTCATAATGCGAAAAAAAAAAAGAGAACACAGAAAAAAAGAGGAAAGGAAAAGAGAGAGAAAGAAAAGAGGAAAGAAGGAGAAGAGAAAAAAAGAGCCTAACATATTTTTTGCTCTCAATCTGCAATGTGAAGGCGTGTGTGGTAATTTGAGATGGCGGAACTGAACTGCACATTTACCTTATTCTTCTCTTTTCTGTTTTTATTTTATTTTATTTCCTCCTTTCTCTTCTTCACTTCTTTCTTTTCTTGCCTTTTCCTTCTTTTTTTGACCATGCAAGCATTATCGGGACTTAGGTTAGGTTAGTCCCCCGCGGAAAAGCTGTAGAGAAAACAAGCGTAGAGAGAGGTATTGGGGCTTAGGTTAGGTTAGGTTAGGTTAGTCCCCCGCGGAAAAACTGTAGAGAAAACAAGCGATGAGAAATAGAGAGAAAAGAGAGAAAAGTATTGGGGCTTAGGTTAGGTTAGGTTAGGTAAGTTCCCTGCAGAAAAGCTGTAGAGAAAGCGAGGGATGAGAAATAGAGAGGGAAGAGAGAGAGGTATTGGGGCTTAGGTTAGGTAAGGTTAGGCTATTCCCCCATGGAAAAGCTGTAGAGAAAGTGAGGGATCAGAAATAGAGAGAGAAGAGAGAGAGGTATTGGGGCTTAGGTTAGGTTAGTCCCCCACGGAAAAGCTGTAGAGAAGGGATCAGAAATAGAGAGAGAAGAGAGAGAGGTATTGGGGCTTAGGTTAGGTTAGGTTAGTCCCCCACGGAAAAGCTGTAGAGAAGGGATCAGAAATAGAGAGGGAAGAGAGAGAGGTATTGGGGCTTAGGTTAGGTTAGGTTAGGTTAGTCCCCCACGGAAAAGCTGTAGAGAAGGGATCAGAAATAGAGAGAGAAGAGAGAGAGGTATTGGGGCTTAGGTTAGGTTAGGTTAGGTTATTCCCCCATGGAAAAGCTGTAGAGAAAGTGAGGGATCAGAAATAGAGAGAGAAGAGAGAGAGGTATTGGGGCTTAGGTTAGGTTAGGTTAGGTAAGTTCCCTGCAGAAAAGCTGTAGCGAAAGTGAGGGATGAGAAATAGAGAGAGAAGAGAGAGAGGTATTGGGGCTTAGGTTAGGTTAGGTTAGGTTAGTCCCCCACGGAAAAGCTGTAGAGAAAGAGAGGGATCAGAAATAGAGAGAGAAGAGAGAGAGGTATTGGGGCTTAGGTTAGGTTAGTCCCCCACGGAAATGCTGTAGAGAAAGTGAGGGATGAGAAATAGAGAGAGAAGAGAGAGAGGTATTGGGGCTTAGGCTAGGTTAGGTTAGGTTAGTCCCCTGCAGAAAAGTTGTAGAGAAAACAAGTGATGATAAATAGAGAGAAAAGAGAGAGGGGTAATGGGGCTTAGGTTAGATTAGGTTATGTAAGTTCCCTGCAGAAAAGCTGTAGAGAAAGTGAGGGATGAGAAATAGAGTGGGAAGAGAGAGAGGTATTGGGGCTTAGGTTAGGTTAGTCCCCCACAGAAAAGCTGTAGAGAAAGCAAGGGATGAGAAATAGAGAGGGAAGAGAGAGAGGTATTGGGGCTTAGGTTAGGTTAAGTTAGGTAAGTTCCCTGCAGAAAAGCTGTAGAGAAAGCGAGGGATCAGAAATAGAGAGAGAAGAGAGAGAGGTATTGGGGCTTAGGCTAGGTTAGGTTAGGTTAGTCCCCCATGGAAAAGCTGTAGAGAAAGAGAGGGATCAGAAATAGAGAGAGAAGAGAGAGAGGTATTGGGGCTTAGGTTAGGTTAGGTTAGTCCCCCACGGAAAAGCTGTAGAGAAAGAAAGGGATCAGAAATAGAGAGGGAAAAGAGAGAGGTATTGGGGCTTAGGTTAGGTTAAGTTAGGTAAGTTCCCTGCAGAAAAGCTGTAGAGAAAGCGAGGGATGAGAAATAGAGAGAGAAGAGAGAGAGGTATTGGGGCTTAGGTTAGGTTAGGTTAGGTTTGTCCCCCACGGAAAAGTTGTAGAGAAAGAGAGGGATGAGAAATAGAGAGAGAAGAGAGAGGTATTGGGGCTTAGGTTAGGTACGCACCCCGCGGAAAAGCTGTAGAGAAAGCGAGAGATGAGAAATAGAGAGAGGTATTGGGGCTTAGGCTAGGTTAGGTTAGGTTAGTCCCCTGCGGAAAAGTTGTAGAGAAAACAAGCGATGATAAATAGAGAGAAAAGAGAGAGGGGTATTGGGGCTTAGGTTAGATTAGGTTATGTAAGTTCCCTGCAGAAAAGCTGTAGAGAAAGAGAGGGATCAGAAAGAGAGAGAGAGGTATTGTGGCTTAGGTTAGGTTAGGTTAGTCCTCTGCGGAAAAGCTGTAGAGAAAGAGAGGGATCAGAAATAGGGAGAGAGGTATTGTGGCTTAGGTTAGGTTAGGTTAGTCCTCTGCAGAAAAGCTGTAGAGAAAGCAAGGGATGAGAAATAGAAAGAGAGGAGAGAGAGAGGTAAGTGAAGGTACGAGGGGAGGAGACGGAGGGAAACAGGAGAGAAAGGAGAAGAGAGGGAGAGGAAAAGAAGGGGAAGGGGGGGAAGAGAAGTTAAGAAGAGGGGGTAACATTTTTCCTCTCTCAGATCTTTTTTTTTTTTTTTTTTTGCTCATCGTTTGAGTGACTCGGGACCACTTCCACGGGTCGCCACGATGGGTTAGTGAGCCTCCAGACCAGTACCAAAGACTTCAAAGATTCCTCATGTAGTGTATCGTATTCATGTTTAACCCGTCCGCTGCGATTGGCACGGATTTGGCCTTCACTGGTAGCCTGGTAACATGCACTCCCAGGACTTTCTCTGCCTCTGTGGTGAATAGTGGAGTGTTTCTCATGTGGTATTGGTGTGCTGGATTTGGCCTTCGCTGGTAGCCTGGTAACATACACTCCCAGGTCTTTCTCTGCCTCTGTGGTGGATAGTGGAATGTTTCCCATGTGGTATTGATATGCTGGATTTTGCTTTCACTGGTAGCCTGGTAACATTACTCCCAGGTCTTTCTCTGCCTCTGTGGTAGATAGTGAAGTGTTTCCTCTGTGGTATTGGTATGCTGGATTTCCCCTCCCAAGGTGCAAGACTTTACATTTTTCTTCATTGAATTGTAGCAGCCACTTTTTGCTCCGCTCCTGTAGCTTGGTGATGGCTTCTTGCAGGTAATCCACAGTCAAGGGGTTAAGTTAATCATTCTGAGGAAACCATACGGAAAGTCTCCCCTTTTGTGTATCTGGTGTTGCGTCGAAAACCTCACCCTTATGGAGTGTAGAAGATTAAGTTCGGACAATTAACCCGGTAGCAGCGACGGGCTAAATTTGTGGCTTTATCGTGTATCAGCGACAGGCCAAATTTTTCCCATGATATAAACCCCCCAAAATAGATGACCCATAAACTGATCACAAATGCATTGATATACTATGTTATGAAATGGTTTGTGTGAGTGATGATTTTTTCTCATTTTTCTTGCTTAGAGGGACCATTAAGAAACATGATCCCCGCAGCTACCGGGTTGACGTTAGCTCTCGGTAGTGTTTCTGCGGGACCAGTAAGTTCATCTCCATCATTTTTTTTATTTTACAACTAAAGGAAACAGTGCGAGGGCAAAAACAAACAAACAAACAAAAAAAGCCTCCAGTGCTACTCCTGTAAAGAAAACGGAATGAGGGGCCGGAAAGAGAGGGTCGGGTCAAGTCAGGTCAGGTTAGGCTTTGTTAATGGAAGCTTAAGTTTAATTTGGTTAGGTTCGATTGTCCACTTATAAAAAAAAATAATAATAATGACTTCCACTGTGGATAATGACACAGATGAACAATGAATGAATGAATGGAGAGGAGGAGGAGGAGGAAAGGAAGAGAAAGGAAATTAGAGAGGAAATACTTGTCAGCTAAAGTTTAAAGACTGGAAAAGAGGAGGAGAAGGAAGAAGAGGAGATGATATAGGATAGGAGAGGAGGGAGGAAGAAAAAGAAAGGAAAGGAAAGGAAATGGAAGAGGAGGAGGAGATAGTACAGAATAGGAGAGAGAAGAAGAGGAAGAAAAGGGAAGGAAAGGAAATGGAAGAGGAGCAGGAGATGGTACAGAATGGGAGAGAGAGAAGAGGAGGAGGAAGAAAATGGAAGGAAAGGAAAGGAAGAACAGGAGGAGATAGTATAGAATAGGAGAGAAAGGAAGGAAAGAAAATGGAAGAGGAGAGGAGGAGGAAAAAAATAAAAGGAAAGGAGAAGAAGAGGAGGAGGAGATAGTACAGAATAGAAGAGAGGAGGAAGGAAAGAAAATGGAAGAGAGGAGGAGGAAAAAAATAAAAGGAAAGAAGAAGAGGAGGAGGAGATAGTACAGAATAGAAGAGAGGAGGAAGGAAAGAAAATGGAAGAGAAAAAAAGTTAAGACATAGATAAGATTATGACGAAGACGTACAATTTCAGCCGCTGCTCTTCTGAGGCATGGCGGCGGCAGGTGGCGGTGGCGGCCTGACGACACGGGAGGCTCTCGGACGGCTACATGATGACATCGCGGCGGCTCTCGAACATCACCACAAGGAGGAGGCACTAAGGTGGGTCAGAGAGAGAGAGAGAGAGAGGGAGAGAGAGAGAGAGAGAATGTTGGGTCCTTACAATTTTTACTTAAGTTGATGGCACAGAAGAAGGGTCAGACTACCACCAGGGTCATTAACGTACCTGTGGAAATACTACTCAGATATCCCACGAAAGCCTTGATGGATATGCATACTTGGGGGCTGAAGTGCTTATGAATGCAGCCCTATGTATACTAATGTGCCGAAGCATCGGAGCATATATGGCCCTTAACCCGTCCGCTGCGATTGGCACGGATTTGGCCTTCACTGGTAGCCTGGTAACATACACTCCCATGTCTTTCTCTGCCTCTGTTGTGGATAGTGGAGTGTTTCCCATGTGGTGTTGGTGTGCTGGATTTGGCCTTCACTGGTAGCCTGGTAACATACACTCCCAGGTCTTTCTCTGCCTCTGTTGTGGATAGTGGAGTGTTTCCCATGTGGTGTTGGTATGCTGGATTTGGCCTTCACTGGTAGCCTGGTAACACACACTCCCTGGTCTTTCTCTGCCTCTGTGGTGGATAGTGGAGTGTTTCCCATGTGGTGTTGGTATGCTTGATTTGGCCTTCACTGGTAGCCTGGTAACACACACTCCCTGGTCTTTCTCTGCCTCTGTGGTGGATAGTGGAGTGTTTCCCATGTGGTATTGGTGTGCTTGATTTGGCCTTCACTGGTAGCCTGGTAACATACACTCCCAGGTCTTTCTCTGCCTCTGTGGTGGATAGTGGAGTGTTTCCCATGTGGTGTTGGTGTGCTGGATTTGGCCTTCACTGGTAGCCTGGTAACATACACTCCCAGGTCTTTCTCTGCCTCTGTGGTGGATAGTGGAGTGTTTCCCATGTGGTGTTGGTGTGCTTGATTTGGCCTTCACTGGTAGCCTGGTAACATACACTCCCAGGTCTTTCTCTGCCTCTGTGGTGGGTAGTGGAGTGTTTCCCATGTGGTATTGGTGTGCTGGATTTCCCCTCCCAAGGTGCAGGACTTTACATTTTTCTTCACTGAATTGTAGCAGCCACTTTTTGCTCCACTCCTGTAGCTTGGTGAGGTCTTCTGATAGGAAATCCACAGTCGAGGGGTTAAGAATGCAGCCCTATGCATACTAAGGTCCCAAAGCATTGGAGCACTTATGGACTCTTCATCTCCCCAGCAGGAAGCGTGGGTGTTGGGGTTCCCGGGGCGTGCTGTACGAGGCGCTGCACCACAACTGTCAACTCTCATTGTTCCACTGGTCCTCCGCCCTGGCCCTCCTCCTGGCTGCCGGTGCGCTGATGGCTGCCTACGCTTCTGCTAGTCATGACAGGTGAGGTGAGGGGGGTTTGGGGGTTTGGCAGGGGTTGGTACTAGTGGTTAGGGGTAAAGGTAAGGGGAGGGGTTGTGGTGTGGGAGAAACATGGAAACATGGATGGTATAGGAGGGGAAATAGGAGAGAGGGAGAAAGGAAATGGAAGAGCCAATTGGGTCCTTCACTGAGCTGGACCTGCCATCTGGTGGCCCTGCTGGAGTCTCTGCCAGAGCCAAGCGCTGCGGTGTGCTGGGGTCCAGCGAGGCTTAATTGACATTTTTCTGTACCAAACTAACAAAATATCAGAGTTGTAATGGTCACTATCATGTTTACACCAAAAAATCTGAGTGCTGTACATGTCGTTGTAATGAACATTGTTGGCAAAATAAGAGCATTCATCAATATATCCTACAACATTCCATCCCGTGGTTAATAGGAATGCATCAGTGCAGCCTCTTGGGTAAACATTTCCCTCATGCAAGAAAAGATAAGTCAAACAAGTCTGGCATGGTGTCATGCTCTTAAAATCTTATAAGAAGTGGTGGAAGGTAGTGTTGAAAATTTTGCCACTCAACATCCCTCTGGCTGGCACGCCACTGCCTCAACACGATGCATTCCTCAGTCCCTCCAATCAGAGCGCGGGAGGTTGTTTACACTGCTGCTAAACATATATCGTATGCCTCCGGCAGCAAGTATTATACTTATTTCATATTTCTAATTTAAATCATAACACATACATCTTTAGCATCTTATAATATTACATTCACTAAACGGAACTTTAAAGGATCAACATAGAGCATGTGACAATTGTTTGTGTGGGAAAAAATATATTTAAATTTCATATTCCTTGCATTTCCCCATTTCTTAAATACCACTAGGAAGTCAGGTGTCTCTATACTGCAGCTATGAGAAAAATATGTGATTTCTAAATAATAGCAAAAAACTAGTGAGAAAAATTATTTGGACGTACGCCTCATGCATATCTATTTTGGTAGTTCCACCAGGGCCACCAGATTATTATTATTATCAGAACTATGAGGGAGCCCCAAAGATGAGTCAAGATGACTATAACCCCAGACGTGATTGGGTCTCTAAGGAAGGCCCAGGATAGCTATGGAAATGAGATAGGGTGTTTTAGAAGAAAAGAATTAACCCTACTTTTGAATAAATTAGATGAACAGTAATTAACAACCTCTTCTGGAAGAGAGTTCCATAGTTTCATTAGGGCAGGGATAAATGATCTTGAAAACTGAGTAGTATTGCATCGTATATATGAAAAAGCTCTACTATTAACCCTTTCCTTGCGCCTGGTGTGAGTGTGACTATCCCCTCAGGCACAGTCAGGCAGCCCAATGGGGGGGGGGGGGGCCTCTTTTAACCTCTGTATCTCAAAAACTACTGTATTCATCACAGCTAAAAACCAAAAACACCATTGGAAAGAGGAGGTCCAGATCTATAGGAGTCGGTTATGTATGCATCTCTTGCGAACGTACATGCACGTTCAGGGAGTGTTGAATGTTAACACTTATGTCGGTGCGTGTGCGATGATCAGCCATATTGAGAGAACTGTGGACATCTTTCCTTGAGATTCTGGCAAGGGAGTATTGCCAACTGAAATATTTACAACTGTTTTGTCAAAGAATCAGTCAGGTGATAGGTGAAGCTATGCAAAAATGCCGCTATATTGGGCAAGAACATCCACCAGTTACACGTCCGTAGATTTGCCACGCTGGGTTGATATGATTTTCCACCAAATTGAGTGAAGAATCCACTCAATTGGCAATCCTGTGTTGTGAGAATTAGTGTTGGGACACTCTCATACATGGGAGATTTGAGTGCGGTCGGAGCTCGCAGCGAGCATTTAGCACCACCAGCAAATATGCCTAATGCTCGCTGCGAGCGTTAGGCAATGAAAGGGTTAAGGGATTCTGTGAACCTAGTAGCACGAACATGGTTAAAAGGTGGGGGAAGTTTACTATGAAGGGGATGGTCATTAGTACTAACAGTTTTATATAGAAATGTCAAACTTCCTACCAACCGGCGATGCTCTAATGTAATATTAAGATTGGGTAGTAGGAATCTAATATTATTGAAGGCCCTCTCCAAAAGATGAAGATGGGAATTGGCAGCTGAAAGCCATACAGGGGAGCAATATTCAAAGGAAGGGAGGATGAATGAGTAAAAACTCCGTAAAATAACTGAATCATCCTGATATATCTTTTTGCATTTACGAAGCAACGCTGTTTCTGGGGAAATTGATGCCACCAACTGCCGTATGTGTTTTTCAATAGTTAATTTAGAGTCAAAAGTAACACCAAGCAGTTTTAAGAAGTGCAATCACTAATAGGTGTACCATTAATAATAATAGGAAGATGAACTGGCTGGTGGGTCGTAGATCTACTAATAATTAGACTCTTGGGTTTTAGACGAGTTTGATTTCATCCCCCATTGATTGCACCAGGACATGATTTCATTAATGTCCTCTTGGAGAACCTCAGCTCAGCTCAGTGAAGGACCCAATAGAAAAGGGGGAAGGAAGGAAAGGAAAAGAAGAACAAGAAGGAAATTTGAGAGGAAGAACTGGTCAGGCAAAGGTTAAAAAATGGAGGAAAGGAGGAGGAGGAGGAGGAGGAGGAGGAGGAGGAAAATAGGAGAGAAGAAAGGAAAGAAAAGGAAAAGAAGAACAAGAAGGAAATTTGAGAGGAAGAACTGGTCAGGCAAAGGTTAAAAATGGAGGAAAGGAGGAGGAGGAGGAGGAGGAGGAGGAGGAAAATAGGAGAGAAGAAAGGAAAGAAAAGGAAAAGAAGAACAAGAAGGAAATTTGAGAGGAAGAACTGGTCAGGCAAAGGTTAAAAAATGGAGGAAAGGAAGAGGAGGAGGAGGAGGAGGAGGAGGAGGAGGAGGAAAATAGAAAAGGGGGAAGGAAGGAAAGGAAAAGAAGAACAAGAAGGAAATTTGAGAGGAAGAACTGGTCAGGCAAAGGTTAAAAAATGGAGGAGATGAGGAGGAGGAGGAGGAGGAAAATAGGAGAGAAGAAAGGAAAGAAAAGGGAAAAGAAGAACAAGAAGGAAAGTTGAGATGAAAAATTAGTTAGGTAAAGTTTAATGACAAAAAAAAAGAGGAGGAGAAGAAGAAGAAGAAGGAGGAGGATGAGAAGGAGAAGAAGAAGGAGAAATCAAAACACATTCAACCTGCATACCTAACCACTCTACCCTGTCTCCCTCCCCCCCCCATTAACCCCCCACCCCCCTTACAGGTTCCAGTGGGTGCCAGTGGAGGTGGTGGTGCTGGTGGTGGCGGTGGGGGCTAACGTCTACCTGGGCTGGTGGGACACGGCCCTCCGACACCAGGAGTTGCCGCACCTCACCCAGCGCACCCTCTCCAAGCTCAGGGGTAAGCCGTTCGCCCTTGGTCTGATCGCGCGCTGGACTCTTGATTGTTATTATGTGTATAGAAGGCTTGAGAGAGAGAGAGAGAGAGAGAGAGAGAGAGAGAGAGAGAGAGAGAGAGAGAGAGAGAGAGAGAGAGAGAGAGAGAGAGAGAGAGAGAGAGAGAGAGAGAGAGAATAAAAGAATGTAAGGAGTCTGCAAGAGGCCGGTTAGAGAGAGAGAGAGAGAGAGAGAGAGAGAGAGAGAGAGAGAGAGAGAGAGAGAGAGAGAGAAAATAAGACCTTAAGGAGTCTGCAAGAGGCCGGTGAGAGAGAGAGAGAGAGAGAGAGAGAGAGAGAGAGAGAGAGAGAGAGAGAGAGAGGATAAAAGAAAGGAAGGAGGTAAGAGGAGTTAGAGAGAGAGAGAGAGAGAGAGAGAGAGAGAGAGAGAGAGAGAGAGAGAGAGAGGGGGGGGTGCGGTTCTTCTTAAGTGAGGTCAGAAATAGGCTAGCTGTAGTTGGAGTGAAGCTTGTAGTAGTTGTAGTATTTTTTTTCTTTTTTTTACAACAAGGGAAACAGCTCAAATGTGTCTAATAGTAGTAGTAGTAGTAGTAGTAGTAGTAGTAGTAGTAGTAGTAGCAGCTTCCGTCTCTCACATCAACTCTTTCCAAAGGTCGAAAAGAAAGTCAGTTAAGTTCTAATGAGTTCTTTTTCAGGTTCATGGTATGGAAGGAAGGTCAAATTACCACCAGGGTCACAAAAACTACCCCTAGAAATGCCCAAAACTCCTATGAAAGCCTTGCCAAATGTGTCTAAACCAAAATGTTTAAATATATGGTTCAAGTTACAAAAGGAGTGTCACACCACCACCAGGGTCATAAAACTACCCCTGGAAATGCCCAAAACTCTATGAAAGCCTCGTCAGATGTGTGTCATCATCATCATCATAATTTCATTGACGCCTGCTCCTAGGAGCCCCCACCAGGGGATGGCCACGGCAGAAGAGTTTCCAACTTTCTCTATCCAGACACTCCCTCCTTGCCTGCTCAGAGTTTCTCAAAGATCTTTCCCCCCCTCTCCCTAACATACTCTTGCACCCTATCTCTTCATTTCACTGGAGGTCGTCCTCTAGCATTCCCTCCCTCTATCTCACTCACACACACCCTTCTGGTCATCTTACTCTCCTCCATTCGCTCCATGTGGCCAAACCACTTTAAAGTCTGTCGCTTCACTTCTTCTAACACTCCACACTTCTTCCCTTCACCCCTGTGACACATTCCAAAACGCTTGTTCACATTTTCATTATTCATTCCATCCATTCCACTCACACCACAAGCACTCCTCAAATAACTCATTTCCATTGCCTGCACTCTAGACCTCTGACTTTCATTCCAGGCCCACATTTCACTTGCATATGTGAGGGTTGGTACTATTACTGTATTTCTCAAATCCCTCTTTACCTCCATGCTCACACTTCTGCCATTCATGATTCGTCCCAAAGACCCTACCACCCTTCTTCCTTGCAATGCCCTTTCTCTTATCTCTCCCTCCGTACCACCATGCTTACACATAACTGATCCAAGGTACTTAACCCCTTCACTTTGGTGACGCCGACGTCGGCGTCCGACGGCATCACCGTTAGTCCTCTTCTAAACCTCTTAATCCTTTTCCATTTCCTCTTAATCCTCTTTTAAATGTCTTAAGAGGAAATGGAAGAGGATTAAGAAGAATTTAGAGGAGGATTGAGAGGTTTAGAAAAGGATTAATCCTCTTCCATTTTCTCTTGACCCTTTCCATACTGTGACGCCGATGTCTGCATCACAGATGGATAGAGTTAAACTCATTGACCTCCTCCATTCCTTCACCATTCAAAATTATTTTGCATTCTTTTTCACATTCAATTCCCACTCTATATGGGCATATAAAATCTACAACCTCACTTCTACTTTACTCACAAATCATCACTTTACTTTTGTTGACATTTACTTTCAGCTTTCTCCTATTACAGACACTATCAAAAACACTGACCAAATTTTGTAGGTCACTTTCATTTTCTGCAATGAGCACCGTGTCATCAGCATCGAATTCAATACCCACTTCCTTCCCTCAGCGAACATTCTTCTCCAGCATCCCCAACTTTGCCCTTCATATCTCTAATACCACCATCCATGTGTGTGTCTAATACCAAAATGTTTAAATAAATGGCTCATGGCACAAAAGGAGGGTCACACCACCACCAGGGTCATAAAACTACCACCAGGGTCACAAAACTATCCCTGGAAATGCCCCCCAAACTCCTACGAAAGTCTTATTAAAAAAAAATATGTGTGTGATACTGAAATGTAGGGTCAAACTACCACCAGGGTCACAAAACTATCCCTGGAAATACTACCAAACTCCTATGAAAGTCTTGCCAAATAATTATGTGTGTGATACCGAACAGTTATAGAAGGGTCAAACTACCACCAGGGCCATAACTAACCCTGTAAATACCGAAATCTCCTATGAAAGTCTTGCCAAATAATATGTGTGTGATACTGAAATGTTATAGAAGAAGGGTCAGACTACCACCAGGGTCATAAAACTAACCCTGTAAATACCATAATCTCCTATGAAAGTCTTGCCAAATAATATGTGTGTGATACCGAAATGTTATAGAAGAAGGGTCAAACTACCACCAGGGTCATAAAACTACCCCTGGAAACACCCTAATCTCCTATGAAAGTCTCGTCAAATAATAATATGTGTGTGATACCGAACAGTTATAGAAGAAGGGTCAAACTACCACTAGGGTCATAAAGCTATCCCTGGAAATACTGCCAAACTCCTATGAAAGTCTTGCCAAATAATTATGTGTGTGATACCAAACAGTTATAGAAGGGTCAAACTACCACCAGGGCCATAACTAACCCTGTAAATACCGAAATCTCCTACGAAAGTCTTGCCAAATAATATGTGTGTGATAGAAGAAGGGTCAAACTACCACCAGGGTCACAAAACTACCCCTGGAAATACCCCAAAATGCCTACGAAAGCCTTGTCAAATATGTGTACGATTCCAAAATGTTTGAAAATATGGCGCTAACACCTTTTGCACACCCTCAGGACACCACTACCGGCAGCAGCAACTCCACCCCAGAGCTGCAGATGGGCGAGGTCTTCTCCCCACCGCTTGAGGGCATCGGGGAAGGGTTCAGCTCCCCCAAGGCCCGCACCCCTCTCAGGGCCACCCCACACCTGCTGCTGGAGACGCCCTACATCTCCAACCTGCGAATCCTGCTGGCCGAGGCGCTCAACAGGCCCGTGACAGTGTTCAACAGGCAGCGGCACACCATCTTTGCCGTGGCGATGGAGGGGCTGGCGCTCCCCCTTGCTGTGGTGGGTTGTGGCGGGATGGGATGGAGGGTGTGTGTATGTGTGTAAGGGGTTGATAGGGTGTTGGGGTGGTTTGTGTAAGGCCAGGGTGTGTGTGTGTGTGTGTGTGCGTGTGATTGTCTGTAGGGGGTTGATAGGGTGATGGGGTGGTTTGTGTAAGGCCAGTGTGTGTGTGTGTGTGTGTGTGTGTGTGTGTGTGTGTGTGTGATTGTCTGTAGGGGGTTGATAGGGTGTTGGGGTGGTTTGTGTAAGGCCAGGGTGTGTGTGTGTGTGTGTGTGTGTGTGTGTGTGTGTGTGTGATTGTCTGTAGGGGGTTGATAGGGTGATGGGGTGGTTTGTGTAAGGCCAGTGTGTGTGTGTGTATTTACCTTGTTGTATTTACCTAGTTGTAGTTTTACAGGGCCTGGGCTTACGCTCGTGTGGTCCCGTCTCCATATCTGTATTTGTCCAGCTTTTCCTTAAAGTTGTGCACATTCTTTGCCGATATTACATCCTCACTTAGTCTGTTCCAAACCTCTATGTTTCTTTGTGGGAAGCTATATGTCTCTCAAGTGTGTGTGTGTGTGTGTGTGTGTGTGTGTGTGTGTGTGTGTACAGTTTGGGACTCGCACTGTGGGAGGCAGCTACCAACACCTACCACTTATGTTTTCATCCCAGTTGCTTTCCTCCATCAGCGCACCCAGACCCCATAACAACAGGATATACTACTTGTGGGGGCGGGTCACCTCCAAGTCACACACACACACACACACACACACACACACACACACACACAGTCTTATTTCCGAGAACATAACTTTAAAATCCGTAGCCCTCTCTTAACCCGTCTGCTGTGATTGGCATGGATTTGGCCTTCACTGGTAGCCTGGTAACATATAGTCCCAGGTCTCTCTCTGCCTCTGTGGTGGATAGTGGAGTGTTTCCCATGTGTTATTGGTGTGCTGGATTTGGCCTTCACTGGTAGCCTGGTAACATATAGTCCCAGGTCTTTCTCTGCCTCTGTGGTGGATAGTGGAGGATAGTGGAGTGTCTCCCATGTGGGGTTTTAAATGAGAGGATGAAGAAAATAACTGAGAAAAGTGTAGGCGATCAACAAGGGTTTTTTAGGATAGGGAGGGGTTGTGTAGACCAAATATTTGCACTCAAAATGTTAGTTGAAAAATACATAGAAAAGGATAGGAAGCTGTTTGCTGCATTCATGAACCTGGAGAAGGCAAATGACAGGGTTGACAGGAAGGGGTTGTGGGATGTTCTAAGGATATATGGTGTGGGAGGGTGTTTGCTGGAGGGAATCCGATCCTTCTATAAGGATGTGAGTGCCTCTGTATGTGTGAATGGTGAGTTGAGTGAGTTTTGGTGCTGATGTGAGTGTGAGACCGGGGTGTGTGATGTCACCATGGCTTTTTAATGTGTACATGGATGGTTGTATGAGAGAAATGAAAGCCAGAGTGGGGGAGCTTGGTCCAAGGCTGAAAATGAGAGGTACGGAGGAGTCATTGGTTGCGAGCTTGTTTGCAGATGATACAGTATTGCTGGCAGATAATGAGGGGATGCTGCAGAGGATAATGGATGAGTTTGACAGGGTGTGTAAGAGGAGCAAGCTGAGAGTGAATGCTGGAAAGAGTAAGGTTTTGGTATTTGAGAGGGCGAGAGAACAGGTCATTGATTTTGCAAAGCCGTACAGAGTTAGAGCAGAGGGCACGATGCAGTGTAGGATAAGGTCAGGGGGAAGAGAATGGAGGAGGTGACTGAGTTTAGATATTTAGGGACTTTTATGTAAGCATGGAAGTATGGAAGGTGAGGTGAGGGAAAGAGCAGTGAAGGGCAGACAAGTCATCATCATCTTCATCAGTTCACTTAATGTCCGTTCTTACTTCCTGAGTGGTTGGACGGAAGGGCAGACAGGTGGTGGGTGCATTGGAGAGAGTTACGAAAGGAAGAAGTGTGAGCATAGAGGCAAAGAGGGGAGTAAGGAACAGTATTATCCTGCCAACTCTATCATATGCATCAGAGACGTGGTCATGCAATCGAGAATACGTGCAATGGAAATGAGTTATATAAGAGGTGCATGTGGTGTGTGGTGTGTCAGGATGGGATGGAGAAAGTAATGAAAGCGCGTATGAGCGGTTTGGTGTGGGTGCGACTGTGAAAGGAGTGGAGTGCGGAGTGGTGGAGTGGATGGAGTGTGGTGCATTGAGATGGTTTGGACACATGATGAAAATGGGGAGAGTGAATTCATGAAGAGAGTGTATGAGGGAAGGATTGAGGGAGGTGGTGTCAGGGGAAGACCACCTGTGAAGAGGATCAATAGGGTGAGTGAGTATTGGAGCGAGAGAGTTGGAAGTAGCAGGAGTGAGTGTGCTGAGAGGGAGTGCCAGAACAGGGAGAGATGGAGACACTTCTGCCGTGGCCAACCCCTGGATATATTTCCCATGTGGTATTGGTATGCTGGATTTTCCCTCCCAAGGTGCAGGACTTTACATTTTTCTTCACTGAATTATAGCAGCCACTTTTTGTTCCACTCCTGTAGCTTGTTGACGTCTTCTTGCAGGAAATCCACAGTCAAGTGGTTAACGAATGACAATCTCAGTGTGTTCTTACAGTGTTGCTAAGTGTTGTGTTGCTGTTTCAGGCCCTGGCGCTTGTGATCAACGGGCTGCGGCTTTACCATGGGGGCTGGGGGGGTGACTGGGGGGAGGGGCTGCTCGTGGGGGCGGTGGGTGTGGCCCTGCCCCTCGTCCCCCTCACCCTGCCCCCCGCCTGGCTGGCACTCAACTGGCTGGGCACGGCACGCATCCTCGCTCTTTACCACCAGGCCGGCCATATGGAGGTGTGTGTGTGTGTGTGTGTGTGTGTGTGTGTGTGTGTGTAGTTATGCACCTCAAAAAATAATGTTAGTTTGTCTATTTTGTTTTCAGAAGGAAGGAAAGAAAGGGAAGGGAGGGAAAAGGAAAGGGAAGGAGTAGATGGGATGGGAGGAAGAAAGGGTAGGAAAGGAAGGGGTAGAGTAGATAAAGATGGGAGAAGGGAAAGGAAATTAAAGGTAAGGATGGGGTAGAGATGGGCAAGGTGAAAGGGAAGGGGGGGAAGGGTAGGGAAGGGTGTGTGTGTGTGTGTGTGTGTGTGTGTGTGTGTGTGTGTGTGTTTACCTAGTTGTGGTATACAGGAAGCAGCTACAGTGGAGGGGTCCCATTTTCAAGTCTTTAAATTCATGAATGGTTTTATCTTGAACCATGTCATTTTTGAGGTCATTCCTGGCATCAGTTTATTTTTTATTTTTTTATTTATTTATTTATTTATTTAGTCATGGCACAGGCAATTTTTATAGTTTATTTATTTATTTTATTTATTTATTTATTTATTTATTTATTTAGTCATGGCGCAGGCAATTTTTATAGTTTATTTATTTTATTTATTTATTTATTTATTTATTTATTTATTTAGTCATGGCGCAGGGAATTTTTATAGTGGCGCCATTTATCTACGAGTAAGGCTGTGTTTCCTGATGCCACTCACGCACCTTGATTATCTTGCTAGTTTTAATTATCAGTGACCTCTTCTATCATCAGCGCCCCATACAAGCAGGTCATCCCTATTGATCACTTCCATTTCCGTCATCGCCATCTCTTCCGTCACCTCTTCTTCTCTCCTCCAGGGAAGACAAACACAATCAATTCAGTTTCTCTCTCTCTCTCTCTCTCTCTTTTTACAACAAAGGAGATGGCTCAAGGGCAACAAAAAGAGTGAAAAAAAAAAACTTCCAGAGGCTGAAAAGGAGATAAGTAGAGGTCTAATGAGGTTTTTCTGACATTCACGGCACAGAAGAATGATCAAACTACCACCAGGGTCATAAAACTACCCTTGGAAATGCCCACAACTCTTACGAAAGTACCTAAAACTACCCCTGGAAATTCCCACAACTTCTACGAAAGTACCACCAGGGTCCTAAAACTACCCTTGGAAATGCCCACAGCTCCTACAAAAGTATCACCAGGGTCCTAAAACTATCCCTGGAAATGTCCACAACTCCTACGAAAGTACCACCAGGGTCCTAAAACTACCCCTGGAAATGCCCACAGCTCCTATGAAAGTACCACCAGGGTCCTAAAACTATCCCTGGAAATGCCCACAACTCCTATGAAAGTACCATCAGGGTCATAAAACTACCCTAGGAAATGCCCACAGCTCCTATGAAAGTTCCACCAGGGTCATAAAACTACCCTAGGAAATGCCCACAACTCCAGCAAAAGTACCATCAGGGTCATAAAACTACCCCAGGAAATGCCCACAGCTCCTATGAAAGTACCACCAGGGTCCTAAAACTATCCCTGGAAATGCCCACAACTCCTATGAAAGTACCATCAGGGTCATAAAACTACCCTAGGAAATGCCCACAACTCCAGCAAAAGTACCATCAAATGCCCACAACAGTACCACCAGGGTCCTAAAACTATCCCTGGAAATGCCCACAACTCCTATGAAAGTACCACCAGGGTCCTAAAACTATCCCTGGAAATGCCCACAACTCCTACGAAAGTACCACCAGGGTCCTAAAACTACCCCTGGAAATGCCCACAGCTCCTACAAAAGTATCACCAGGGTCCTAAAACTATCCCTGGAAATGCCCACAACTCCTACGAAAGTACCACCAGGGTCCTAAAACTATCCCTGGAAATGCCCACAACTCCTATGAAAGTACCACCAGGGTCATAAAACTACCCCTGGAAATGCCCACAACTCCTATGAAAGTACCACCAGGGTCATAAAACTACCCTAGGAAATGCCTACAACTCCAATGAAAGTACCACCAGGGTCATAAAACTACCCTAGGAAATGCCTACAACTCCAATGAAAGTACCACCAGGGTCATAAAACTACCCTAGGAAATGCCTACAACTCCAATGAAAGTACCACCAGGGTCATAAAACTACCCTAGGAAATGCCTACAACTCCAATGAAAGTACCATCAGGGTCATAAAACTACCCCAGGAAATGCCCACAGCTCCTACGAAAGTACCACCAGGGTCATAAAACTACCCCTGGAAATGCCCACAACTCCTACGAAAGTACCACCAGGGTCATAAAACTACCCCTGGAAATGCCCACAACTCCAACGAAAGTACCACCAGGGTCATAAAACTACCCCAGGAAATGCCCACAGCTCCTACGAAAGTACCACCAGGGTCATAAAACTACCCCTGGAAATGCCCACAGCTCCTACGAAAGTACCACCAGGGTCATAAAACTACCCCTGGAAATGCCCACAACTCCAACGAAAGTACCACCAGGGTCACAAAACTACCCACAACTCCTACGAAAGCCTTGTCAAATGTGTGTGCCTTGGCGCTGTAAGGCTTGAGAATACCGGGCCTGGATTGTTTCTTTTTCCTAATATTTTTCATTCTGTGAGGAGGTTACCGCAGTCCAGCCTTGGTCAAATCACTGGCACTACCATCATCGCGTCCTCATCCAAGTAGTGAAGCCTGTTTGTATTTGGAGAGGGTTGAGCTAGTCTTGTATGCTTTGTATTTTATCATGGTTTACTTTATTGAGTTATCTATGGGCGGTAATATGAGACACTTCCGCTCCTCACATCAGCTATTTCTAAAGGTCAAAGAATGGGTCAGTCGGGTTCTAATGAGTGTTTCTTCAGGCTCACGGTTCAGAGGAAGGGTCAAACTTCCACCAGGATCATAAAACTACTCCTGGAAATGCCCACAACTCCTATGAAAGCCTTATCAAATATGTGTTCTTGGGGGGTCAGTCGGGTTCTAATGAGTGTTTCTTCAGGTTCACGGTTCAGAGGAAGGGTGAAACTACCACCAGGATCATAAAACTACTCCTGGAAATGCCCACAACTTCTACGAAAGCCTTGTCAAATATGTGTTCTTGGGGGGTCAGTCGGGTTTTAATGTGTTTCTTTAGGTTCACGGTACAGAGGAAGGGTCACACTACCACCAGGATCATAAAACTACTGGAAATGCCCACAACTCCTATGAAAGCCTTATCAAATATGTGTTCTTGGGGGCCAAAATGTCTTATAATATGACCCTATATCTCCAATGCCTTGCTCCCTCATGTGAACTTCCCTCCAGGGGTTGGCCACGGCAGAAGTGTCTCCATCTCTCCCTGTTCTGGCACCCCCTCTCAGCACACTCACTCCTGCTACTTCCAACTCTCTCGCTCCAATACCCACTCACCCTATTGATCCACTTTACAGGTGTTCTTCCCCTCCCTCAATCCTTCCCTCATACAATCTCTTCACGAATTCATTCTCCCCCATTCTCATCACCTGTCCAAACCATCTCAATGCACCAAGCTTCACCCACTCCACCACTCCGCACTCCACTCCTTTCGCTGTCACACCAACACCAAACCGCTCATACACACTCATTACTTTCTCCATCCCATCCTGACACACCACATGCACCTCTTGTTACAGGCAGTCACGCACACACACACACACAGACACACAAAAATAGATAGATAGACAGACAGACAGACAGACAGATAGATAGATAGATAGATAGATAGATAAATAAATAAAAATAAATCAATAAAAAACAAAAAAACAAAGATAAAGAGTAATATATCAAAAGACAGTCACCAAATATTGCAGTCCAGGGTGTTGGTTGCCTCTGATCTCCTCCCTCACAGCACCACCCTGACCCATGCTTGCTTCCTCGACCAGCTCCCTCCCTCCATTCTCTCTCCCTCTCTCTCTTGACCAATCAGAGTGAGCCCTTAGATGACCCCTTCGAGGAGGCTGACCTTGAAATCCTGCGGCCAGGTCATGTGAACGTGTCTGGTGGGGAGCTGCGCACACATGTATTTGCCACCATGTGCGGAACCCAGCCAGGGCCAACGCGCACAGCCAACATCCTGCACGCCTTGGCCTCTGTGACGGTGAGTAGTGGTGGTGGTGGTAGTAGTAGTAGTAGTAGTAGTAGTGGCGGTGGTAGTAGTAGTAGTAGTAGTAGTAGCAGTGGTAGTAGTAGTAGTAGTAGTAGTAGTAGTAGTAGTAGTAGTAGTACAAATCAATACCCTGTACAGTTGTCCCTCAAATAGTACGTTTTCCAATAGTTCGGTTTTGGTTTTATGTGGATTTTCATAGAAGATTTTTTTAGGATTTTTAAATTTCCCGACGAACGGGAAATTTAAAAATCCTTAAAAGATCGTCTATGACAATCCCTATAAAACCGAAACTAAACTATTGGAAACCGTACTATTTGAGGGACGGCTGTAGTTATTTACCGTGCAGCTCAGCAAAACTGGTAAAAAAATAAACTACGGTATCAACACTTCATGAGTTAACCCGTCCGCTGCGATTGGCACGGATTTGGCCTTCACTGGTAGCCTGGTAACATACACTCCCAGGTCTTTCTCTGCCTCTGTGGTGGATAGTGGAGTGTTTCCCATGTGGTGTTGGTGTGCTGGATTTGGCCTTCACTGGTAGCCTGGTAACATACACTCCCAGGTCTTTCTCTGGCTCTGTGGTGGATAGTGGAGTGTTTCCCATGTGGTATTGGTATGCTGGATTCCCCCTCCCAAGGTGCATGACTTTACATTTTTCTTCATTGAATTGTAGCAGCCACTTTTTGTTCCATTCCTGTAGCTTGGTGAGGTCTTTTTGTAGAAAGTCTGCAGTCTAGGGTTAAAGACTAACAGAACTCCACCTTAACCTAATGATAAGGGAAGGCGGTGGCTGAGTGGTTAGCCTGCTGGCGCCGCGTCCTGGAGATCCAGGAGGGACATGTGTTCAAATCCTGGCCGCCATACAGTTGGGATTTTTCAGTCACCGCCGAGTGGCCTAAGACTACCCACATGCTGCCCTAAAGACCACCTATCAATCCGGACTCTAGAATACCTCTCCAAAGAGAGGCTCAAAGATGAGCTCCAGGGGGCAGTATGAACCAAAGACGGCGCCACTATAAACATTCACCTGCACCACAACGGGCTGGGCCAACCATCAGGCCCCACCAGTAAAAAGCCTAACGGTGCAATAGGCTGCGACGTAAAAAAAAAGGAAGAAAGAAAAAGAAAATCGCCATGACAGTGACAAGACCAAGACCGCACACTGACATGGGGAAGGGGGGAGGGCAGGGTTACCAAATTATCATATTCAGCCACTCAACACGTATTTTCCGGATTCTGAGTCACAGCTATCGCAAACAAATGCCAATAAGTAATGCTTTTAACGAGAACTTTAACTGGTGTTTCGTTATCTGTGCGGGTAGGAAAGTTTTTTAGCCCTGGAACTGATAAATGCGATGTTTTGAGTACGTAAATTTGGCAACTCTGGGGGAGGGGCAAGTCTTCAGCACCCTCACATAGGCTCAGAAAGTGTTCCTCTGGCTCTGCTTAGCTCACCTCCAACGCACGACAGGCTGAACTTATTCCCAGCGTTAAATTAAGCTTTGGCGGTGATTAATTTTTCTCTATCTATCTGTCTCTCACTCTCACTGTCTCTCTAGGTATCTCTCTCTCTCTCTCTCTCTCTCTCTCTCTCTCTCTCTCTCATCCCTCCGCTTCTCTCCACATTATTCCCCATTCTTATCCTTTTCCTTCACTTCTACGCATACCCCTCCTCCCCATTCTCTCCCCCTCCCCCGCTATCCTCCCCTTTCTCTCTCTCCCTCTCTTTTCTTTTAATCAAGGTCATATATAGTAAGAAGAGGAGGAAGTGGGTTAGAGATGAAGGGAGAGAGAGAGGAGGAGGGGAGGAAAGGAGAGAAGGAAAGGGAGGAAAGGAAAAGAGGAAAGATTGGGCTGGGGAGAAGGAAGGAAGGAAGGAAAGACAGTATGTAGGGTATAGCTGTGTGGTGTAGGTTTGTTAATTATTCTCCCCCTCTCTCTCTCTCTCCCTCCCTTTAGAACCTCTGTTGCGTGGACAAGAAGGGCGTTCTCTCCTGGCCCAACCCGACGGCCGAGAAGGTGTTTTTCCTGAAGAACCGAGGCCATAACAACATCAACAACAGGTAAGGGGGGAGGGAGAGAGGGAGTGAGTGAGAGATTAAGTGGGAGAGAGAGAAATGAATAAAACGAGGAACTGAAGAAGGAAGAAAAAGGAGTGGAGGGTAACTAACGAGAGAAAGAGAGAAAAAAAAAAAAAGTTGAAAAAGTCTTAGGGTAAAGGTTGCCATATTTCACTACCCAATAGACCTCCACTGTATGTGTGTGTGTGAGAGAGAGAAAAATGATAGGTTAAAAAGTCTTAGGATAAAAGTTGCCATATTTCACTACCCAATAGACCTCCACTGTGTGTGTGTGTGTGAGAGAGAAAAATGATAGGTTGAAAAAAGTCTTAGGATAAAGGTTGCCATATTTCACTACCCAATAGACCACCACCATGAGAGAGAGAGAGAGAGAGTTAGCTTTAAACTTATGAAATTCTCCTCCTTAAACTCCATCAGGATATATAGAGACCATTCCATTTGTCATCATATCAGGGTGTGGAGTCGGAGTCGGTAAAAATACCCCCGACTCCGACTCCTTAACGTAATCATTTATCGTGTAATGTAGTTGTGATTTTTTTTCTTTTACATTATCTAGATGTTGCCTGTATAGAGTACATGTAATTTGGATGTAAATACATGTAAGAAAAAGGACCTCAAGAGAGTCTACGGGCACTACAGGCAGCATCTTAAAAAAAAAAGGAAAAAAAAAAATTGCAATAGAGTTGGAGTCGGAAAATTTCAACTGTTTTTTTTTTTGGTATATATTTTTTTGTCTAGGCTTTTTTAACTTAACCTGACATCCTCTTGTGTGTGTGTGTGTGTGTGTGTGTGTGTGTGTGTGTGTGTTGTAGTGCACATATTTTAAGTTAATATTAGCATCTTGTGTGTTATTGATTATTTCTCTCTCTCTCTCTCTCTCTCTCTCTCTCTCTCTCTCTCTCTCTCTCTCTCTCCACCTCTTTTTTTCTCTCTCTTTTCCATTTTTATTTGTCTCCTCCCTTCCTTCTCATGCCTCTCCTTCTTTTCCTTTCCTCCCTTCTTTTTTACCCTCCCTCTCTTCTCCCTTCCTCCTCTCTCTTCTCCTTTCCTCCTCTCTCTCTCCCCTTACTCCTTTTCATTTATTTATTTCTCCTCCCTTCCCTCATACCTCCCTCTTTCCTCTTTTCCTCTCCTCCCTTTCCTTCTTTACCTTTCTCTCCACCTCTCCCTTCCCCTTTCTCCTCTCCTCCTCCTCCGCCCCTCCTCCTCCCCCCAGTGCCCCATCCCTCTACGGTGACGATGGTATGTTTGAGGACGAGGGTCACCTTCAGCGGTCCCTTCCCAACAACGCCACGAAAGGTCAGAATGGGTCACTTCTTGGTCAGCTGTAAGGTCATGCTGATTTTGGACTTGAAGATTTTTTTTATCGTACTCATAACATTGTGTGGTTGATGGAAACGTGAGTGCGAGTCCAAAATAATGAAAGCCAGATAGATCAGTAGACAGGAAAAGCAAATGATAAAGAGTAGTGTCATATTCTTAAACCTCTCGGCGTCCAGGCATGCACATACAAATACCCGGTAGCAGCGACGGGCCAAATTTGTGGCTTTACCGTGTAGCAGCGACGGGCCAAATTTGTGTCTTCACCGTGTAGCAGCGACGGGCCAAATTTGTGTCTTCACCGTGTAGCAGCGACGGGCCAAATTTGTGCCATGATATAAACCCCCCAAAATAGATGATACATAATCTGATCACAAATGCTTTGATATATATTATGAAATGGTTTGTGTGAGAGGTGATTTTTTCTCATTTTTCTCGCTTGGTGGGACCATTAAGAAACATGGTCCCCGCTGCTACCGGGTTAAACAAGGCTTTCATATGGGATTTGTGGGCATTTCCGAGGGTAGTTTTGTGACCCTGGTGGTAGTTTGACAAAGTTTCTGCGGGGTGAACGTATGGGGCCAGCGTTGCCAGATAATCGTACGCATAACATTGTAGTTTCCGGTTTCTGGCCCATAAATACTGCAGAAAAAGAGCATCAACAATTGCCGATTTTAACCCGGTAGCAGCGGGGACCATGTTTCTTAATGGTCCCTCCAAGCGAGAAAATGAGAAAAAATCACCCCTCACACAAACCATTTCATAATATATATCAAAGCATTTGTGATCAGATTATGTATCATCTATTTTGGGGGGTAAATATCATGGCACAAATTTGGCCCGTCGCTGCTACATGGTGAAGCCACAAAATTGGCCCGTCGCTGCTACACAGTGAAGCCACAAATTTGGCCCGTCGCTGCTACACGGTGAAGCCACAAATTTGGCCCGTTGCTGCTACACGGTGAAGCCACAAATTTGGCCCGTCGCTGCTACACGGTGAATCCACAAATTTGGCCCATCGCTGCTACACGGTGAAGCCACAAATTTGGCCCGTCGCTGCTACACGGTGAATCCACAAATTTGGCCCATCGCTGCTACACGGTGAAGCCACAAATTTGGCCCGTCGCTGCTACCGGGTTAACAATGATTATAAATACGTATTGTTATCTTTGTCGGTGCGATAGTTTTTAGTGAGAAATCGGCAAGAACAGTATGGCAAGTACGATGCTCTGGTAACGTTGATGAGAGTTCCCCCATGACCCCTAAAGGACAGGCTAGAGGGCGATTCTGTGCCGTGTTGCTAAATTTTGGTGGAACTGGTGTTTTTCATCAAATCATAGGAGCATGGAGTAATGGGCTTTTTTTTTCATTATTTTTTCCTTTTTTTTTTTTTGCCCGTGAACTGTTAACTCTACTGTAAAAAAAAAAAAAAAGCCCTGTGTGGCGATTTCAGATAAAAACAAAGTAGTTCAAAGTGCTTTTTCACCGCCAATCTTTCGTCTACATGTTGAAAGAAACTCAAATTCCCTTTGTTGCAATACGGAGGAGATATGATGCTGGGAAGTACAAATTTTGGTGAGACAGCAGATGACGGGAATTCCCACACCCCGCCTTTCTCTGCCCGAGCAGGTATTTCCGTCAGCCGTCCTTTAGGGGTTAGACCAAACTAAACGAAGCCTAACTTGAACCTTAAACCAAACTAATTCTCAATAACCTAAACCTTGAACCAAACTAATTCTCAATAACCTAAACCTGGAACCAAACTAATTCTCAATAACCTAAACCTTGAACCACACTAATCCTCAATAACCTAAACCTGGAACCAAACTAATTCTCAATAACCTAAACCTTGAACCACACTAATCCTCAATAACCTAAACCTGGAACCAAACTAATTCTCAATAACCTAAACCTGGAACCAAACTAATTCTCAATAACCTAAACCTGGAACCAAACTAATTCTCAATAACCTAAACCTTGAACCACACTAATCCTCAATAACCTAAACCTGGAACCAAACTAATTCTCAATAACCTAAACCTGGAACCAAACTAATTCTCAATAACCTAAACCTTGAACCAAACTAATTCTCAATAACCTAAACCTTGAACCACACTAATTCTCAATAACCTAAACCTTGAACCACACTAATTCTCAATAACCTAAACCTTGAACCACACTAATTCTCAATAACCTAAACCTTGAACCACACTAATTCTCAATAACCTAAACCTTAAACCAAACTAATTCTCAATAACCTAAACCTGGAACCAAACTAATTCTCAATAACCTAAACCTTGAACCACACTAATTCTCAATAACCTAAACCTGGAACCAAACTAATTCTCAATAACCTAAACCTGGAACCAAACTAATTCTCAATAACCTAAACCTGGAACCACACTAATTCTCAATAACCTAAACCTGGAACCAAACTAATTCTCAATAACCTAAACCTGGAACCAAACTAATTCTCAATAACCTAAACCTTGAACCACACTAATTCTCAATAACCTAAACCTGGAACCAAACTAATTCTCAATAACCTAAACCTGGAACCAAACTAATTCTCAATAACCTAAACCTGGAACCACACTAATTCTCAATAACCTAAACCTGGAACCAAACTAATTCTCAATAACCTAAACCTGGAACCAAACTAATTCTCAATAACCTAAACCTGGAACCACACTAATTCTCAATAACCTAAACCTGGAACCAAACTAATTCTCAATAACCTAAACCTGGAACCAAACTAATTCTCAATAACCTAAACCTGGAACCACACTAATTCTCAATA
This sequence comes from Eriocheir sinensis, assembly GCF_024679095.1. Lineage (NCBI taxonomy): Eukaryota > Metazoa > Arthropoda > Malacostraca > Decapoda > Varunidae > Eriocheir > Eriocheir sinensis. Next base: position 5,770,564 of record NC_066540.1, on the reverse strand, counting down.
ACCTAAACCTTGAACCAAACTAATTCTCAATAACCTAAACCTGGAACCAAACTAATTCTCAATAACCTAAACCTGGAACCAAACTAATTCTCAATAACCTAAACCTGGAACCAAACTAATTCTCAATAACCTAAACCTGGAACCAAACTATGCCTCTCCTAACCAGAGGCTTACCTAACTTAAGCCTTCACCAAACTGAACCTCACCTAACTTAAACCTTAAATTAAACTGTACCTCAACTAATTTAAATAGAACCTCACCTAACTTAAACCTTAAATTAAACTGTACCTCAACTAATTTAAATAGAACCTCACCTAACTTAAACCTTAAATTAAACTGTACCTCAACTAATTTAAATAGAACCTCACCTAACTTAAACCTTAAATTAAACTATATCTCAACTAACTTAAATAGAACCTCACCTAACTTAAACCTTAAATTAAACTGTACCTCAACTAACTTAAATAGAACCTCACCTAACTTAAACCTTAAATTAAACTGTACCTCAACTAACTTAAATAGAACCTCACCTAACTTAAACCTTAAATTAAACTATATCTCAACTAACTTAAATAGAACCTCACCTAACTTACACTGAACCACACCTAACTTAAGCTGAACCTCTACTAGCTTAAACTGAAGCTAACCTAACTTAAACTGAACCTCACCTAACTTAACTCAAGCTGACCTAACTTTACCTAACTTAAACTCAACCCCTTCTAACTCAACCAAACCCTCACTCAACATTCCAAACCTCCCCGAACATAAGCCTCACCTCACTAAACCTTCATCTAACCCAACCAAGCCCTCACCAACTATCCATCCCCTTCCACAGAGTCTAAATCATCACCTAACCTAACCTCCCCTCACCTAACCAAAACTAAACCTCACCAAGCTCCCCCAACCTAACCCAACCAAGCCTCACCAACCATCCATCCCCTTCCACAAAGTCTGAATCATCACCTAACCTAACCTAACTTAACCTAACCTCCCCTCACTTAACCAAAACTGCACCTCACCAAGCCTTCACCAACCATCCATCCCCTTCCACAGAGTCTGAATCATCACTTAACATAAACCTAACCTAACCTCCCCTGAGTTAACCAAAACTAAACCTCACCAAGCTTACCTGACCCAACCCAACCAAGCCTCACCAACCATCCATCCCCTTCCACAGAGTCTGAATCATCACCAAACCTAACCTAACTTAACCTAGCCTCCCCTCACTTAACCAAAACTGCACCTCACCAAGCTCACCCAACCCAACCCAACCAAAGCCTCACCAACCATCCATCCCCTTCCACAGAGTCTGAATCATCACCTAACCTAACCTAACCTAACCTAACCTAACCTCCCCTGACTTAATCAAAACTAAACCTCACCAAGCTCACCCAACCAAACCCAACCAAACCCTCACCATCCATCCATCCCCTTCCACAGAGTCTGAATCATCACTTAACATAAACCTAACCTAACCTAACCTCCCCTGACTTAATCAAAACTAAACCTCACCAAGCTCACACAACCTAACCCAACCAAAGCCTCACCAACCATCCATCCCCTTCCACAGAGTCTGAATCATCACTTAACATAAACCTAACCTAACCTAACCTCCCCTGACTTAATCAAAACTATACCTCACCAACCCAACCAAAGCCTTACCTAACCTAACCTCACCTCAACCAAAACTAAACCTCACCAACCTAACCCAACCAAAGCCTCACCAACCATCCATCCCCTTCCACAGCGTCTGAATCATCACTGAACATAAACCTAACCTAACCTAACCTCCCCTGACTTAATCAAAACTAAACCTCACCAAGCTCACCCAACCAAAGCCTCACCAACCAACCATCCCCTTCCACAGAGTCCGAATCGGTGCTCATGTCCCTCACGCACGACCACCAGACAGCTTTCGGCCTGCAGTTTGACGACCCCATGTGGAGGCGCTACCTGCTGTCCCTCAAGCCACTGGGCCTCAACATCCTGCTCAACACCTGCAACCCCGCCACCCAGGAGCACTACACCCAGTTCTGCGCCCACATCACCTGTGAGGCCATGTACAACGAAGACCTGGTACCCGTCTCCCAGCGCAGGTATGGGGTCGGGAGGGGAAGGGACGAGGGGTGATAGGACGAAGGATAACGGGGTGGAAAGGGGAGAAGATAGGAAGGGAGGGAATGAGAGAAGGAAAGGATGGAGTTAGGGAGGAAGGGTGGTAGGAAGGGAAAGAGATAGAGGGAAGGGGAAGGAAAGGAAGATGGGAAGGGAAGGAAATATAGACGGAGGAAAGGAAGAAGGAAGAAGATTGGATGGTAGGGAATGAAAGAAGGAAAGGAAGGAAGGGAGGGAAAAAGGGAAAGAAAGAAGGAAGGAGATAGGAAAGGAAAGGAAAGAGAAATCAAGAAAGAGGAAAAGAGGAAGAGGGAGAGGAAAGAATTTTATTATTATTATTATTATTATTATTATTATTATTGTTATTGTTATCATGAGTCCCATAGTTTTGTTATCCCTGGAGTTGTTTGTAAGGAATGAAGGGGAGGGGAAGGAAAGAAGGAAGGAAGGGAAGGAAAGAAGGGAAGGAAGGAAGGGAGGAAGGGCAGGAGATCGAGAAAGAGGAGGCAAGGAAGAATTGGAAGGGATGGAGATAAAGAGAGAAAAGAAATGGATGGAGGAAAGAAATGAGAGGAGAGAGAGAGAGAGGAAAGAGTTGACAAATGGAGGAAAAGAAGGAAAGAAAACAGAGAGGAAGGAAAGAGAGGAAAGAATTGACAAAGGAAGGAAAAGAAGGAAAGATAGGAAGAAAGGAAGGGAAGAAGATAGAGAGGAAGGAATGGACATAGAAAGGAAAGGAAAGGAAGGGAAGTAAATAGGAAGGAATGGACAGGAAGGAAGGAAGAGAGGAAGAAAGGAAGGGAAGAAGATAGAGGTGAAGGAATGGAAAGGAAGGAAGACAGGGAAGGAAAGGAAGGGAAGTAAATAGGAAGGAATGGACAGAAAGGAAGGAAGAGAGGAAGAAAGGAAGGGAAGAAGATAGAGATGAAGGAATGGAAAGGAAGGAAGACAGGGAAGGAAGGAAGGAAAGAAAGGGAAGTAAATAGGAAGGAATGGACGGGAAGGAAGAGAGGAAGAAAGGAAGGGAAGAAGATAGAGATGAAGGAATGGAAAGGAAGGAAGACAGGGAAGGAAGGAAGGAAAGAAAGGGAAGTAAATAGGAAGGAATGGACAGGAAGGAAGGAAAGGAAGGAAGAGAGGAAGAAAGGAAGGGAAGAAGATAGAGAGGAAGGAATGGACATAGAAAGGAAAGGAAAGGAAGGAAGAATGGAAGGAAAGGAAGGGATGTAAATAGGAAGGAAGGGAAGTAAATAGGAAGGAAGGGAAATAAATAGGAAGGAATGGACAGAAAGGAAAGGAAAGGAAGGAAGGGAAGTAAATAGAAAGGAATGGACAGAAAGGAAGGAAGGAAAGGAAGGAAGAGAGGAAGAAAGGAAGGGAAGAAGATAGAGAGGAAGGAATGGACATAGAAAGGAAAGGAAAGGAAGAATGGAAGGAAAGGAAGGGATGTAAATAGGAAGGAAGGGAAGTAAATAGGAAGGAAGGGAAATAAATAGGAAGGAATGGACAGAAAGGAAAGGAAAGGAAGGAAGGGAAGTAAATAGAAAGGAATGGACAGAAAGGAAGGAAGGAAAGGAAGGAAGAGAGGAAGAAAGGAAGGGAAGAAGATAGAGAGGAAGGAATGGACATAAAAAGGAAAGGAAAGGAAGGAAGAGAGGAAGAATGGAAGGAAAGGAAGGGAAGTAAATAGGAAGGAATGGACAGAAAGGAAGGGAAGTAAATAGGAAGGAATGGACAGAAAGGAAAGGAAAGGAAGGAAGGGAAGTAAATAGGAAGGAATGGACAGAAAGGAAAGGAAAGGAAGGAAGGGAAGTAAATAGAAAGGAATGGATAGAAAGGAAAACAGGGAAGGAAGGAAGAGATCTTTGTCCTTGGAATCCGCTCTGTCACTAGGAATAAACATGCAAGGCGGAGGATTCTAAACTAAAGCATAAAGGATCGGGTAGCTTGTAGGCGGCGAATGTGGAGTGTCACATCATTTTATTCTTAGGGCCGTATTCTTAAACATGTCATCGCCCAAACCCACACTTTCAACAAGGCTTTTGCAGTAGTTATGGGCATTTCCAGGGGTAGTTTTATGACCCTGGTGGTAGTTTGACCCTTCCTCTGTTCCCTGGACCTAAAGAAACACTCATTAGATCCCGACTGATCCACTTTTCGGCCTCTGGAAATAATTGGTGTGGGTGGTTGAAGTGTTTGAGAATATCGGCCTTAGTTCATGTTTCATTGAGGCAATCGATTATAGTGTCGAGCTATATTAACCCGGTAGCAGCGACGGGCCAAATTTGTGGCTTTACCGTGTAGCAGCGATGGGCCAAATTTGTGGCTTTACCGTGTAGCAGTGATGGGCCAAATTTGTGGCTTTACCGTGTAGCAGTGATGGGCCAAATTTGTGGCTTTACCGTGTAGCAGTGATGGGCCAAATTTGTGCCATGATATAAACCCCCCCAAAATAGATGATATATAAACTGATCACAAATGCTTTTATATATATTATGAAATGGTTTGTGTGAGTGATGATTTTTTCTCATTTTTCTTGCTTAGAGGGACCATTAAGAAACATGATCCCCGCTGCTACCAGGTTAACTAGCGTCACTCTGCTGTTTTTTTGTAGTAATGACGTAAACGCAGGGACAGGTAGTGTATCAGACGCCAATAGTTGCGTACACCTAACCGCTGTATGAGCTTGTGTGAAAGTCAAATTCTGGAATGCCTCGTGTGAACCGCTGAGACGAAGAAGATCAATCGGTCATAATGTGTTAGTCTCAGTTAGTGGAAAGAGAGCACAGTACAGGTTGAGAATCCCTTATCCGAAATTCCTGGGACCGAAAGTGTTGCAGATTTCAGATTTTTTCGGATTTTGGAATATTTTTACTTGAATTATATAAAATGAAAACTGAAATAGGGGATTATTCATGAGAAGGTAGCCTACTAATTTGGAGATGCTGACAGCTTATTTCTGGACAAAATATGATACTGATTATTAATGCGATAGTATTTTTCAACGTAAATCACTAAATGATTACTTTTCAGTGCCTGTTGTACACCCACCGCCGCAGACACAAAATATCTCGCAGAGGTTGAACTTGCTTACTGTTTCTATATTTCACTCACTGCTCACAAAGATCACAAGTGGACAAACTAGAACAAAACCAGGCAAATTAATGTTTTTCCTGCTGTGTATTCCCCAGTGTGCATGCGTGTTGAACAGCAGAGCGGCTTTTTTCTGCGAGGAGGTAATTCCCGCAACACCGACCCATGTAATGGACCGCCACAGCCGTGTCCCATCCTGCGCCGCATTACGTACTTCCGCCGCCCCACACTGCGTGTCAAATAAATTTAAACTAGCCAAACCTAACTTTATGTATGCCATTTGTTCCGTATTTGGCTGTCTGAATGGTTAAGCAGATAAAATTCAGCATTTTAAAACTGTAGTGAGTGCATTTTTTGGTGAACCACAAAACCAATCCATAAAATTGTTTGTCATGGGTCGTTCTGAAATACGTGTAAAATATGTGTCGTAACATCCCTCCCCCCTTCCTCCTGCCTTCACCAGCAGTGGCTGTCAGTCATGGCAGGCTAGAGAGATTTTATGGTTGCCACCCGTTCTTTATAATATGGTTTCGTTCTGTACTGGAGAATGGGATGTTGTGTTCCTTATTTTTTTAGCTCAAGGTGGCAACCCTAACTGAGACTATTACCATTGTTTTCCGCTTTGAGCACTCTCGTGTTGCAGCGAACAAAGGGAACCCACGCTCACGTCTTCCACTTGTACAAAGAGACACGCCAGTCCTCGTCAAAAGTCTGACTTGGTCGGCTAGGCTGACGTCAGCCAATAGTCGGTCTATTGGCATCCTCCCCTCCCATTCATGAGCAATCACCCGGTAAGGGTCTGTGGTTCCTCCTTGGAGGGATGTACGTGCTTGACCCTGACGGACTCCATATAGCCAGTGTTCCCACCGTTAGATGGGTTTAAAAAAATATAAAAAAATAAAAAAGTCATATCAGCACTAAAAAAAACTAGGATTTTGGAGGTTTTCGGAATTTTTGGGTAAAGGATTCTCAACATGTTGTAATATTTGGTTACGTTGTATTTTACCAGTAAGGAAAAATATACAGTGAGACCTTGGTTTTCGAACTTAACCCTTAGATGCCGGTGAAACTATACAGACGGTCCAAAATTCAGCCCGTCAGTTTTTTATGGCAGAAACATAACAACACTTCCAGATTACGGTGGAATCTATACATAGACGATAGTAAAAACATTTATTTTGTGGCGTAACTATATTTATGCTTTACGGCCAAAATAACAGCGAGAAATATTAACCCTTGGACGGCAGCAGTATTTGAAGAGCAGCTCCTCCCCAAAACTGAATCATCTATACATATGCACCGCTAATCTTAGGACCGTAGCATGAATATAGTCACGCCGCATGAGAGATGTTTTAACTACCGTCTACGTATAGATTCCACCGCGATCTGGAAGTGGAGTTATATTTCTGCCATTCAAAACCGACTGACTGAATTTTGGACCGTCTGTATAGAGTTCCACCGTTGTCTAAGGGTGGATGCGAAAGTGCTTCCTCCACCTGGTGACGGAATCTGGAGACTCTGGAAGGAGATTTTTAACGCGTCGTGGCTCGGCCTTACACGGGATTGGCTGACCTAACTTGACTTTTACATGGGACTCATACGGTAACTTGTACATACATAATAATCTCTCACCGTATTTTTTTTTCTCTCTAAGCATTTTTTTTTTTCAGAGGTGGATGGTAACTTTTTTTCCCTTTTTTTTCTGCTAAAATATTTGCAGTTTCACCATTTTTTTTTTAATACATTTTTTTCCAGTTCTGATTTACCTGTTGAGTCATTTTTGTCAGATATTATTAAGTAAGTAAGGTGATCTATGTGTAGTTTGTTATATGCACACACACACACACACACACCGACAGCCTGTGAGCGCATGCCAGATGTGTGCGTTTCCAGCTGTGTGTGTGCATGCTTGTGTGCGCGCCTCAGCCAAACCTCTGCGCACATAGAATAGTGGTAGTGATCATTGTTATTATTATTATTATTATTATTATTATTATTATTATTATTATTATTATTATTAGTGTTAGTGTTATTACCATTAGTTGTGTGTTAATACTTACCATTAATTTAACTCACAACTTTTCTCCTCCTCCTCCTCCTCCTCCTTCTCCTCCTCCTCTTCCTTTTTTTTTTATTTCATCTTATTATTTTTTCTATTTTTCAAAAGGTGAACAATTGTGCCCATTATGTCTGTCTGTCTGTCTGTCTGTCTGTCTCAGTGATTCAAGTATATTCTCTCTCTCTCTCTCTCTCTCTCTCTCTCTCTCTCTCTCTCTCTCTAATATACCATAAGAGTAACCATAAGTCTAGTGTATGTGTTCGTTCCTACGTGTGTTAACTTACATTTTCTCTCCCCCCCCTCGTTTCTCTTCCTCCTTCTCCCCCTCCCTCCTCCTCCTCCTCCTCCTCCCTCCCCCTCCCATTTGTGTTGGGGGTTGGTGGGGGATCAGTGGAGGGGGGGAGGGGTGGGAGGGGAGCGCGACCACCCCCCACCACACACCCCCGACCGATATTCCCGTGACATCGAGAGGGTAGGGATGTGCGTGTTTGTTTGTTTGTGTGTTTGTGTGCGTGTGTGTGTGTGTGAGTGAGTGTGTGTGTGTGTGTTTATTTGTTTGTTATTTCTTCGTGTATGTTTTGTTTCTTCATTTTCTTACTCTGTCTCTGTTATTCTCCTTTTCATCATCATCACCACCATCACCACCACTACCAACAACACCACCATTGTAGCAATTTCTATCTACAATACCTACACTTCCACACCCGTCCCTCTGCTATCACGCCTAACTGGTTACGAAACTGTGCGTGATAGTGGAAATGCCTAACAGCTGAATTGAAGGATCAGAAGGACTAATTCTAATTTGTCATTGCGTGGCTGATCTGCCTCTACTATATGCCTTTTGTATCTTTGCATATATTTTCCCACCAAACACTCACAACGCCACCTTGGCACACTTAGCGATGGCTGGGGATTCTTGCAAGGTTCCTCGGCGATTGTTATCATACAAGAAAGAAGTGATCAAAATTGGGCTGTTGAACGCAACAAAAATGGCTACCAACAACAACATCTCCCTCACTGTGTTGCCTCAGTGGTTCTTAAGGCCCGTCCAGACCGGGGCTCACGTTGTGCAACGTATGGCGCAACTCCCGTTGCCTGAAGTGTTGCGAGAGTGGCAGTTTGTCCACACTGTACCTGGCCTGTTGTGCACCAGTCGCTGACAGATAACCACACAGGATGGATGGTGCTGAGCAGGAGGGCATTTTATGGACTATCGTTGCATTAGCATGCTCAAAAAAGAAGATGAATCAAAAGAAAAGGAAAAGGATGTGGTGTAAGAAGTGGCTCCATGATGACAAATTATCATCAGCCATTGTGTGAATGGGACGGTAAACCAAGCAGCGACAATCCTTCCTCAGTGACAGCTTGTCGGTTACTGTCGCCCGCATTGCGTTTCGAAAATTCCCCACGTGGCAATTCTCTCGGCAACACTTGCGAGCAACACGCAACACGAAAATCGAGTTGCAGCAATGCATTGTGCCATACGTTGAGCAACGTGAACCCCGGTCTGGATGGGCATTTATAGGTGACCATTTACCAGACACAGCAATCATAGTTGAATGAAACATTCATAGAAGGTAAGACGGTGCAGCAGTGGCGACACTGGCCACACCTGTGTAGCCCCAGTGGCTCCTGTGTTTACAAACACTGACCCTTCCACCCACACAACCCCATCCCATGCAATAACTTCTCAGGCCGTTTGGGTAACACCGCCATCTTGATGCAACTCCGTTTCATAACGTGGCACAATGTTTTGTGGCTATTTCGCCAATCAAGTGCAGGGCAGCTTTCACTGTTTTCAAGGGAGAGATGTGCACTTGACTAAATAAGCGGGAGAATGGCTGGAGCGTTGACCAATCACTGAGCAAAGATGGTCAATGATGTAGCACCATTCAGCTACTGTGTACCACACGGCCCGGGGTGTGCACATCAGTGTGTGATAACGCGTTTCAGGTGCATGATAGCATGAGGGTGTCCGCAGCTTATATGGTGTGCGTGATAGCAGTGAATGGGGATACTGGAAGACAAGATAGCAGGGGGAAGGGTGCACCACCACCACCACTACTACTACTACTACTACTACTACTACTACTACTACTACTACTACTACTACTACTACTACTACTACTACTTCTACTTCTACTTCTACCAATACCAACATCACTACCACTTCTACTACTACTATATTACCACTGCCACCCCACCATTACCACTATTACTACTCCTACTTCTACTACTACTACTACTACTACTACTACTACTACTACTACCATTACTACTATAGCTTACTTAATGCATGCGTGAATGGCATCTTTTAATTATCTACTCACTCATATTAATAATCATAATTGCACTTACCATAAACTGAAGTATTCCATGATTTTTGAGTAACTGCTAGAAGCTTAATTGGTCTTAAAAACTGTAAATACTAAATAACTGAGTAAAAATGAGTACATACATATATATGCATACATAATCTCTCCTTTTATTTACAGTATCTTATTCAATAGATGTTCCTTACTACAGTGTTAAGTGTATCACGATAGGGAGTATTGCCGCTTGTGTTGCTGTATAAGTGTAAAGTAATGATTCCAGATGTTCAGTTTCCATTTTTTTTTTCTTTTTTTTCACGTTGTTTTCATAATCGCTTTTTTTTTAGGATAATTCATAATGTTTTTTTTATTTTTTTTATTTTGATCATTCATGTATATATTTTTAATCCGATGGGAGGCGTCCGTAACATGGCTTCATAACCTAATACTACAGCTAATTCATGAGTGTTCAACTAATCCCAAAGTTATTATCATTATTATTATTACTATTATTTTGATCATTTTCCTTGTCATCATTATCCTTATTAGTGGTAGTATTACGTTCTAAGTCATTCTTCTTCTTTCCATTTGCAGATTTTTATGAAGTGGAATGTTGATGATGATAATTTTTTTGGTGTTTATTCTCTCCTCCTCTCCCTCCCTCCCTTCCTCCATTCTTTGTCATTTTCTCTTTTCCTTTTATTTTCCCTCCTCTCTTTCTTTTTCTTCCCTTCTGATTCCCTCACTCGCTCGCTCTCTCCCTCCCTTCCTCCATTCTTTGTCATTTTCTCTTTTCCTTTTATTTTTCCTCCTTTCTTTTTCTCCCCTTCTAATTCCCTCCTCTTCCTCTCCCTCCCTCCCTTCCTCCATTCTTTGTCATTTTCTCTTTTCCTTTTATTTTCCCTCCTTTCTTTTTCTCCCCTTCTAATTCCCTCCTCTTCCTCTCCCTCCCTCCCTTCCTCCATTCTTTGTCATTTTCTCTCTTCCTTTTATTTTCCCTCCTTTCTTCTTTTTCTTCCCTTCTAATTCCCTCCTATTCCTCTCCCTCCCTTCCTCCATTCTTTGTTATTTTCTCTCTTCCTTTTATTTTCCCTCCTTTCTTTCTTTTTCTTCCCTTCTGATTCCCTCACTCGCTCGCTCTCTCCCTCCCTCCCTTCCTCCATTCTTTGTTATTTTCTTTTTTCCTTTTATTTTCCCTCCTCTCTTTCTTTTTCTCCCCTTCTAATTCCCTCCTCTTCCTCTCCCTCCCTCCCTTCCTCCATTCTTTGTTATTTTCTCTTTTCCTTTTATTTTCCCTCCTTTCTTCTTTTTCTCCCCTTCTAATTCCCTCCTCTTCCTCTCCCTCCCTCCCTTCCTCCATTCTTTGTTATTTTCTCTTTTCCTTTTATTTTCCCTCCTTTCTTCTTTTTCTTCCCTTCTGATTCCCTCACTCGCTCGCTCTCTTCCTCCCTCCCTTCCTCCATTCTTTGTTATTTTCTCTTTTCCTTTTATTTTCCCTCCTTTCTTCTTTTTCTCCCCTTCTGATTCCCTCACTCGCTCGCTCCTTCCTTCCTTCCTTCTTTCCTTCCTTCCTTCCTTCCTTCCTTCCTTCCTTCCTTCCTTCCTTTCCTCCCTCAATATCTCCCTTTTACCTAACTTTGATTCTCTCTCTCTCTCTCTCTCTCTCTCTCTCTCTCTCTCTCTCGTAGGTGTCTCTGTGAACTCGCCAAGCAGATCGGATTCTCGCAGCAAGCACAACAGCCCTTCGTATTAGAGCACCAGCTGTCCACCTTCAGACATGTGGTAAGAAAGACTAAGAGTGGGATACAAAAGTCTTAGGTCAGAGCTTGCCGTGTTTCACTACTCCGTCAGTAAGATTTATATATAGTGAAGATTATATGATAGAATTATATGTGGTTGGAATTATGATAGTGTGTGTGTGAGAGAGAGAGAGAGAGAGAGAGAGAGAGAGAGAGAGAGAGAGAGAGAGAGAGAGAGAGTATGGGGTCAGTAAGAGAGAAAAAGGAAGAAAGGAAGGGAAGAAATTGAGCGAGAGAGAGAGAGAGAGAGAGAGAGAGAGAGAGAGAGAGAGAGAGAGAGAGAGAGAGTATGGGGTGAGTTAGAGAGAAAGAGGAAGAAAGGAAGGGAAGAAATTGAGCGTGAGAGGAAAGAAAATAAGAGAGAGAGAGAGAGAGAGAGAGAGAGAGAGAGAGAGAGAGAGAGTATGGGGTGAGTTAGAGAGAAAAAGGAAGAAAGGAAGGGAAGAAATTGAGCGAGAGAGGAAAGAAAATAAGAGAGAGAGAGAGAAAAACAAGGAAAAGAAAAGAGAGTGAGAGAGAATTATGTTTTTTTTTTAATAAGTACAATGAAGAAATGATTAAGACTATTTCTTGACCTCATTATTCTGTGCGTCATCTCTCTCTTTTTTTTTCTTTCTCTTCTTTTAATCGACGTTTCTCACCATCGACCATCACCATCTTTATAAATGCCATCTTCACCATCCACTCCATTTTCTTCTTCATTTTTTTCTCTCTTTATCATATTCCTCCCTGATTTTCCTTTCTTCTCCTGTTACTTCTTCTTCTTCTTCTTCTTCTTCTTCTACTTTCTTTCATTCTTCTCCTCTTCTACTGTTTCTGCATCTTCTTTTTTCTCACTTGCTCCTTGTTGTCTGTTTTCTCTTTCTTCCTCTTTCTTTTTCTCTTTCTTTCCTTTTCATCTTTTTTTTCTTCTTCTTCTTCTTCTTCTTCTTCTTCTTCTTCTTCTTCTTCTTCTTTCCCTTGCCTATCAACCTCTTCTGTTCCTCTCTTTATCATCCCATTTCTTCTTCATCTTCTTTTTCTTTTTCTTCTTCTGCTGCTCTCCCTTGCCAATCAACCTCTTCTTCCATTCCTCTCTTTATCATCCCATTTCTTCTTCTTCTTCTTCCTCTTTCTTCATCCCTATCATCGTCATTCCTTCATTATTACCATTCATCTCACTATCATCTTTTGCTTTATTCATTTTCATTCATTCTTCTTATTCCACTATCATCACATTTTTCCTATCCACTTTTTTTTCTTCCATTCTTCTCTCTCTCTCTCTCTCTCTCTCTCTCTCTCTCTCTCTCTCTCTCTCTCTCTCTCTCTCTCTCTCTCTCTCTCTCTCTCTCTCTCTCTCTCTCTCTCTCTCTCTCTCTCTCTCCACATTCACTCCCTTCTTTCCTTTCCAATTCCTCCTCCTACTCCTCCTCCTCCTCTTCCTCTTCTTCACCCCTCCTTCCTCCTGCCCTTCTCTCCCTCCACCACCATCACCACTGACCCCCCCCCCCCCTTCCCTCGGCCCAGCCCCCAGATATGGCTTGCAAGGACCGGCTGGCCAAGAGTCTCATGATCACCAAGCTCAAGTTCCCGTTCCCTCACATGGTCTCGGTCTTGGTGCGGGACAGGGCCTCGCGCAAGCTGGAACTCATGTCTCAGGTTGGTGGTCTGGGGGTTGTGGTGGGGGCGGGGGGGAGCGTCTGTCTAGCGGAAGGGAGGGAGTGTGGAGAGTAAGGGTGGAGAATGAGAGAGAAGGAGGGTGAAGGGTGAGGAGGAGGAGGAGGAGGAAAGAAGAGAAGGGGAGAAGAAGAGAGAGAGAAGGAAAGAAAAAGAAAGGAGAAAAAAAGAATAAGGACAGTGAATGGGAAGAAGAAGAAGAAGAAGAAGAAGAAGAAGAAGAAGAAAGAGAATAGGTGTGTGTGTGTGTGTGTGTGTGTATTATTAGCATTATTATTATTATTATTATATATACTTTTTTTTTTTTGCATATGAAGAGGAGTTTCATATCATTCGTGTATGCATGTTGTAAGTTTATTCATTGTGTTTGTATATTAATTCTCTCTCTCTCTCTCTCTCTCTCTCTCTCTCTCTCTCTCTCTCTCTCTCACAGGGCACAGCGGATATCATTCTGGACTCTTGCACAGACTACTGGGACGGGCATGACGTGTGTCCCCTCACTGAGAAGGACAGGTGAGATAGAGAGAGAAAGAGAGAGAATTACATAGAATTACATAGAAACTCAGACCCCATGGTCCAGACTAGGTGGTCTGTCCTTAACCCTTTCGTTGCTAAACGCTCGCAGCGAGCACTAGCATAACTTGCCGGTGGTGCTAAACGCTCGCAGCGAGCACTAGCATAACTTGCCGGTGGTGCTAAACGCTCGCTGCGAGCTGCAGTCGCACTCAAATTTACCGCGTATGAGAGTGTTCCAACACTGTTTCTCACCCCACAGCATTGACAGTTCAGTGGGGTTTCCAGTAAATTTGGTGGAAAATTATATCAACCTAGCACGGAAAATCTATGGACGAGCAACTGGTGGATGTTCTTGTCCAATATAGCAGCATTTTTACATAGGTTCACCTATCACATGACTGATATTTTGACCAAATAGTTGTAAATTTTGCAGTTGGCAATACTGCCCTGCCAGCTGATATTTTGACCAAATAATTGTAAATTTTGCAGTTGGCAATACTGCCCTGCCAGCACCCCATCATCAAGAGATCTACAGTAGTTGCCTTACGGCTGACCGTCGCACACGTATAAATGTACGTCTTCACAGGCAACACCCCCTGAACGTGCCTGTACATTCGCAGGAGAGGCTTACATTACCAAATCTTATAGATCTTGGCCTCCTCTTTCCAATGGTGTTTTTTGTTTTTTAACTGATGAATAGTTCTTGAGATACAGAGGTTAAAAGAGCGAGCACTAGTGTCACTTGCTGGTGGTGCTAAAAGCTCGCTGCGAGCACCAGTCGCACTCACAGCAAAAAACACCCCCTGAACGTGCCTGTACATTCGCAGGAGAGGCTTACATAACCAAATCTTATAGATCTTGGCCTCCTCTTTCCAATGGTGTTTTTGTTTTGTAGCTGTGATGAATAGTTTTTGAGATACAGCGGTTAAAAGAGAGCCCCTTCCCCTGCTGGGATGCCTGAGTGCGCCTGGGCGGATAGTCTCGTTGCGAGCGCTTAGCAAGGAAAAAGTTAAACCTAAGTGATTTTACATTAATCAGAAGGCTCCAAAACGTTGCATTTCAACTCTAGTTGATATTAAGTTGAAGGAAGTGACGGTCGAGGTTGTTTTTGAAGGAGTCAATCTTGTTACACTGGACCACTGACGGTGGGAGCTTATTCCATTCTCGCACTACAACGTTGGTGAAGAAAAATTTGGTGCAGTCTAAATTTACTTGTCTACATTTGAGTTTTACGCCATTGTTCTTCGTACGCAAAGTGTCATCGATCATAAACAATGTTGATCTGTCTACATTTGTGAAACCATTAAGAATTTTAAAACATTCGATCAGTTTTCCTCGGAGGCGATGTTTCTCAAGAGAGAACATTTCAAGGGTGGAAAGCCTTTCTTTGTAAGATTTGTTGCGCAAGGAAGGGATCATTTTTGTTGCCCGACGCTGAACACCTTCTAATTTAGCAATGTCCTTTGCATGGTGGGGAGACCAAAACTGTACTGCATATTCCAAGTGGGGTCTGACTAAACTGTTGTAGAGTGGAAGTATTACATCTTCATTCTTGAATAAAAGAGTTTTTTTTAATGAAGCCCAACATTCTGTTCGCTTTATATGCTGCATTGATGCATTGGTGTAAGAATTTGAGGTTTGATGCGATTTTGACCCCCAAGTCCTTAACGCATTGAACGCTTTTGAGTTTAACACCGCGCATTTCGTAATCGAACTTCTTATTCCTTGTTCCAACTTGAAGGACCTGGCACTTGTCTACGTTAAAGGGCATCTCCCATCTATCAGACCAAGCTGAAATTTTGTGCAAATCTTCTTGGAGGCTTTACCTGTCTTCGTCAGTGTGAACCGAGTTACCAATCTTTGTGTCGTCTGCAAATTTACTAATGCGATTATTGAAGAACCGAGCCCTGAGGGACGCCACTAGTGATTGGTGCCCACTCTGAGTTAAATCTGTCAATCACCACTCTTTGTTGTCTGTTGCTCAACCAATTCGCGATCCATTGGTTTACTTGACCGTCAATACCTATTTGCTTTAATTTATAAAGTAATTTAGGATGTGGGACTTTATCAAACGCTTTCTGGAAATCAAGATAGACTACGTCCAGTAGTCCAGTAGTAGAGAAACAGAGAGAGAGAGAGAGAGAGAGAGAGAGAGAGAGAGAGAGAGAGAGAGAGAGAGATGTAATAGAAGCAGACAACAAAGATGAAGAAAAAGGAACAAAAGTGTATGAAAGAATGCCATAGATTAACCCTCTCGCTTATGATGACGCATTTCGCGTCATCAAAGGGTAAAAGGTCCTGGCGCACGATGACACGAAACGCATCATAAAAGTTAAAAAAATTTATTAAAAATTCAGTTTTCGGTGAAAGTGCGTCAAGTTGGAAGCGTTATTTGTTGGGATAAGTTTCTTAATGGTAAAATATGGCAACCTTTCTAAGGAGCGTAGATGAGGAGCTTTGAGCGATTATTATTTGTTAGCCTACTCTGACGGGAGGAAAAAAATATAGTTTTCTCAGTGTAACTCGGGAACTAACAGGCATATGAGGATTTTGAGGATACCATAAGAATCCTCACTAAATTCTGCTTCGAAACATACATTCGGCTACAAAAGTTGGCCCACAAAATTTCAAGCTAGCGAGTGGGGAAGATTTGGTACTTCGGATTTATAAGTGTCTACAATACTCTATAGGGAGACTTGAAACAAGTTATATATATATATATATATAAATATATATATATATATATATATATATATATATATATATATATATATATATATTATATATACTAGATATATATATATATATATATATATATATATATATATATATATATATATATATATATATATATATATATATATATATATATATATATATATATATATATATATATATATATATATATATATATTTCTCTATTTTATTTGTGCATGTTCTAGTACAAGTCTTTATGAAGCCATTGATACCAAATTTATTGGGGTACGATATATCTGTGAGGATAAAATATGTCTGGAAATGCAGAGTATCGGCAAAAAAGGCCACTGGCCTGAGAAATGTATGATGAGAGGAACAGAATCTTACTGGAAACTTACGGTGCGAGAGGGTTAAGAGGAAAGATAATATATATATATATATATATATATATATATATATATATATATATATATATATATATATATATATATATATATATATATATATATATATATATATATATATATATATATATATATATATATATATATACAGGTAACTCTCGATCTACGCGAGTGTTGCGTTCTTGAAGAGGTCGCATAATTCAAAAACAATGTAAATCAAACAAGAGGTTGGTTTCTGTCGAAAAATAAATACCGTAATTTTCGGCGTATAGCACGCATTTTTCCACATAAAAATGCCTGAAAGTTTAGCCCTGCGCGTTATACGCTGAATGTACAAATTTTTAATGATTTTCTTCTTCTTTGGGTTGTTTTTAAGGGTCTGTTTTTCGTCTTATCCAATAACAACGGCAAACTTACCTTTATTATTGTTTATAATTCTTCATAGTCCGTAGCTGTCCTATAATATGTTACCATAGAATACAGGGCGATCTAATAACTACTATACAAAGACTAAATCGGTGGAAGATCGTCCATGCCTCGCTGTTATCCCGTTTTTTCCGTCGGGCGCCATTTGTATGATCTTGATCTTGATGTCACAGGTGTCTTAAAATGTATGACTAAGGAGCAGTACAAGCTACATAAAAAATTATATTGGAAAAAAATGTCCATGTGTTCATTATTAATATTAGTGAGAATAATGGGGTGAATATGATATCAGAAACTGTACATCATGAGTCTTGTACGAGGAGTTATTTCACGCAATCCCAGCCCGGCCGCCATTTGCATTGTTTACAAACCACACAACCACACCCACACAACAAACAGCTGCATGCCGCGCGTCACCAGAACCGAGATATCCACTCGGGCACTCACTCTCAGCCTCTCTCGTGTGAGGAAGAAATGAGGGACACCATGAGGGGCTGGCTAGTATTGGTACCGGTACCGTACCGTATTGCTGGTACCGTTAGTACCAGTACCTGCCCACCCCTATTGTTGAGTAGCGTGGCAGGGTAGGTACAGTCACCCCATTCCCAAGGTGGTCTCACCCATCGCGTTTCATTCAATCATCAATCTCCCGCTTATATGCCCCAGTAGCCCAGATCGGATGCATTGACGCTAAATAGGAAGGCAGAGAGGAGGAGGAGGCAGAGAGGAGGGGAAGGAGAGGAGAGGGAGGAAGGCAGAGGAGGAGGCAGAGAGGAGGGGGAAGGAGAGAGGGGAGGCGGGGCAATGGACGTTAGGTTGCTCCTGAGTGACGTCATGGTTAGACTGTGACGTCATGCTTTCCTATTGGCCAGCAGCTCACTCAGGGACGACTGCTATTGGTCGAGATTTTCTCATAGCAACATTATCCTAAAAAAAAAAATTCACGCGCCGCCACACTGCAGTGTTGCCAGATTGGGCTACTTATCGCAAATTGGGCTGTTGTCTAACAAGGTCTTGTCTCATTTCAGTCATTAAAAAGAACGAAAAAAACATGTTTTATATGACGTGTCAGAGGTGACTTCCCCAAATGCATATTTTCCCATAGGGTTATAGTCCCATGTCATGGTTTCACAGATCGCTACCAAGTCCGAAATACCCGCAAATCCATGGGGATGACTGTACTGTATTGTTGTTCAAGTGGCGCGCGGGAAGAACTGAGCTCAGCTGTGTGGCCGGGTGAGTCCAGTTGCGTGAGACATGTGGTGGCCACTCCATAAAATGTCGCGTATAAGTGAAAAAAACGCCTAAATTAAACATTTATTTGGATTTTGGACCCCGCGTTATTTCAAAAACGCGTAAACCAAACTCATATATATATATATATATATATATATATATATATATATATATATATATATATATATATATATATATATATATATATATATATATATATATATATATGAGGCATCCGGATGTAAAGAGGCGACATCATCAAAAACTCTTCTCTCCTTCTTTACATCTCTCTCTGTTCTTCTCACTCCCTCTCACACACACACACACACACACACACACACACACACACACACACACACACACACACTATCTCCTCTGTTGACTTATTTCCTTCTCTTCATCCCTTCTTCCACACACACACACACACACACACACACACACACACATACACACACATGAACATACTCACACTCTTTCTCTTCTACTTCTCCTGTTCTTCTACCGTTCCCTCTCATCCCTTCGTCCCTCTCTTCCGTCACACACACACACAGAAAGAAGATCCTCGACTTCTACCATCGGACGAGCCTCTCAGCCTACTGCACCGCCTTCTCCTACCGCCCGACCTCGTGTGTGGTGGGGCATGACCTCTCTGCACTGTACATGGAGCTGCCCCTGGACCCCTCGCACCTGTACTCGGCGGCCCGCACCCCCACGCCGCACATCAGCACAGGTTAGGGGGATGGGAGGTGTGTGTGTGTGTGTGTGTGTGTGTGTTAATAGGTGAGGGATGAAAAAGAAGAAGAGAGAGAGAGAAAGGGAAAAAAAGAGGGACATAGAGAAGGAGAAGAGTGAGCAGAGAGAGACAGAGAAAGAGGAGAGAGAGAAGGTAGTTGACTGGATATGTGTAAATTGGCGAGGGATGGAAGAAGAAGAGAGAGAGAGAGAGAGAGAGAGAGAGAGGGGGGCACAGGTTGGAGGAAGTGGGTACAGGTGTTTGTTAGGGGGGATAATGAAGGAGGTTTAACCCGGTAGTTGCGGGGATCATGTCTCCTAAAGGTCCCTCTAAGCGAGAAAAATGAGAAAAAAATAATCACTCACGCAAACCATTTCATAATAT
Organism: Eriocheir sinensis; assembly: GCF_024679095.1. Classification (NCBI taxonomy): domain Eukaryota; kingdom Metazoa; phylum Arthropoda; class Malacostraca; order Decapoda; family Varunidae; genus Eriocheir; species Eriocheir sinensis. The sequence goes on along the minus strand of NC_066540.1, from coordinate 5,751,134 downwards.
ATATCAACACATTTGTGATCAGTTTAAGCATCATCTATTTTTAGTGGGGTTTATATCATGGCAGAAATTTGGCCTGTCGCTGGTACACAGTAAAGCCACAAATTTGGCCCATCGCTGGTACATGGTAAAGCCACAAATTTGGCCTGTCGCTGGTACACGGTAAAGCCACAAATTTGGTCCGTCACTGGTACACAGTAAAGCCACAAATTTGGCCCTTCACTGGTACATGGTAAAGTCACAAATTTGGCCCATCGCTGGTACATGGTAAAGCCACAAATTTGGCCCATCGCTGGTACATGGTAAAGCCACAAATTTGGCCTGTCGCTGGTACACAGTAAAGCCACAAATTTGGCCCTTCACTGGTACATGGTAAAGTCACAAATTTGGCCCGTTGCTGGTACACGGTAAAACCACAAATTTGGCCCGTCGCTGGTACACAGTAAAGCCACAAAATTGGCCCATCGCTGCTACACGGTAAAGTCACAAATTTGGCCCGTTGCTGGTACACAGTAAAGCCACAAATTTGGCCTGTCGCTGGTACACGGTAAAGTCACAAATTTGGCCCGTTGCTGGTACACCGTAAAGCCACAAATTTGGCCCGTTGCTGGTACACGGTAAAGCCGCAAATTTGGCCCGTCGCTGGTACACGGTAAAGCCACAAAATTGGCCTGTCGCTGGTACACGGTAAAGTCACAAATTTGGCCCGTCGCTGGTACACAATAAAGCCACAAAATTGGCCCGTCTCTGGTACACGGCAAAGTCACAAATTTGGCCCGTCGCTGATACACGGTAAAGCCACAAAATTGGCCTGTCGCTGGTACACGGTGAAGTAAAAAAATTGACCCGTTGCTGGTTCACGGTAAAGCCACAAATTTGGCCCATCGCTGGTACACGGTAAAGCCACAAATTTTGCCCGTCGCTGGTACACAGTAAAGCCACAAATTTGGCCCATCGCTGGTACACGGTAAAGTCACAAATTTGGCCTGTTGCTGGTACACGGTAAAGCCACAAATTTGGCCCGTCGCTGGTACACGGTAAAGCCACAAAATTGGCCCGTCACTGGTACACGGTAAAGTCACAAATTTGGCCCGTTGCTGGTACATGGTGAAGCCACAAATTTGGCCCGTCACTGGTACACGGTAAAGCCACAAATTTGGCCACAAATTTGGCCCGTCGCTGGTATACGGTAAAGCCACAAATTTGGCCTGTCACTGGTACACGGTAAAGCCACAAATCTGGCCTGTCGCTGTTACACGGTAAAGCCACAAATTTGGCCTGTCGCTGGTACACGGTAAAGTCACAAATTTGGCCCATTGCTAGTACACGGTAAAGCCACAAATTTGGCCCATTGCTAGTACACAGTAAAACCACAAATTTGGCCAGTCACTGGTACACGGTAAAACCACAAATTTGGCCTGTCGCTGCTACACGGTAAAACCACAAATTTGGCCTGTCGCTGCTACACGGTAAAACCACAAATTTGGCCAGTCACTGGTACACGGTAAAACCACATATTTGGCCAGTCACTGGTACACGGCAAAGCCACAAATTTGGCCTGTCGCTGGTACACGGTAAAGCCACATATTTGGCCAGTCACTGGTACACGGCAAAGCCACAAATTTGGCCTGTCGCTGGTACACGGCAAAGCCACAAATTTGGCCTGTCGCTGGTACATGGCAAAGCCACAAATTTGGCCCGTCACTGGTACACGGCAAAGCCACAAATTTGGCCTGTCGCTGGTACACGGTAAAGCCACAAATTTGGCCAGTCACTGGTACACGGCAAAGCCACAAATTTGGCCAGTCACTGGTACACGGCAAAGCCACAAATTTGGCCAGTCACTGGTACACGGCAAAGCCACAAATTTGGCCAGTCACTGGTACACGGCAAAGCCACAAATTTGGCCAGTCACTGGTACACGGTAAAGCCACAAACTTGGCCTGTCACTGCTGCCGGGTTAAGTGTTGGTCGGTTAGCCTGGGGGGAGGGGATTTGAACCTTCACGATGTGGTGTTTGGAATGCTATTGTTTTCTCCTTCTGTTTTTTCTCCTTTCCTTTCTTTCCTTTGCACTTCCGTCTTATTTTCTCTCTCCTTCCTAACCCACCTTTTCCTTCCTTTTTATTCCCATTCTCTCTGTTTCTTCCTTTTTTTCCTCCTTCCCTCTCCTTCCTTCCTCGCTGACCTAACTATCCCTTTCCTTTTTTTTTCCCCTCTCTCTCTTTCTCCCTTTCTTCCTTCCCTCTCCTTCCTTTGTTCCTAATCCAACTTTACCTTCCATTCCTTATTTTCTCTGTTCATTCCCCCATTACTTCCTTCCATCCATCCATCCATCCTTCCTTCCTTCCTTCCTTCCTTCTTCTGTGCTCTCACCAGACCACTGCTTCCTCACACACACACACACACACACACACACACCATTACAGAGACCCTCCATAATGTCCTTCAACCACTTAAAAAATACAACTCAAACTACACCAATAAAAACCTCAAAAACAGCACCCTATCTCTCTGCTACCCTCCCCCTCACCCCCCCCACTACTACACCCTTTCACCAGTGTCACCCCCCTCCCTGCCTCTCCCCGCACAGAGGCGCTCTTCGGGGACCATCATCACACGGAGTACGAGGAGGTGGAGGACATCGATGACGCTTTCCGAATGCAGTGCAAGCAGATCTTCATTGGGATGGTCACGATGCAGTACCAGGCCAAGACCGACATGGTGCGTGTGTGTGTGTGTGTGTGTGGAGGGGGGTGGATGTTGTCACTCTTTCTTTTGTTTATGTGCTAATTTTTTTTTGGTTTCGTAATGTTATCTTTCTTTTCGTTGTCTGGTACTGTGTCTGTGTGTGTTTGTGCATTTTTTTTTTTTTTTTTTTAACGTGTCGGCTTTTAGCACCAGTAGGCTTTCTTGAGGGGCCTGGATGGTGGTTGGCCCCAGCCCGTCATGGTGCAGGCAAGTGTTTTATAGTGACGCAATCTTTTCCTGGCTCATGCTGCCCCCCGAAACTCCTTCTTTATTCGCTTGGACTGTTTCCTCTAAAGTCTGGGTTGATGGGTGGTCTTCAGGACAGCATGTAGGTAGTCTTAGGCCACTCGGCGGTGACTGAAAAATCCCAGGTGGTAGCGTGGGGATTCGAACCTTCGTCGTCCATCACGTGGTGAATGTGGAGGTCGCACGCTACCACTCAGCCACTGCCTACCTTATATGTGTCGTGTGTTTTAGTGAGACAGACAGACACAGATAGAGATAACTTGATTCTGTGATAAAATATATAAGAAAAAATGAAGAAGAAGATTTATAAGGACTTACGTACATAGTTGTCGGGATCAATTAATTATAGAAGTAAGAAGATTAATTACGTGTGAGTACATGAGCGTTTGTCTGTATATGTTATTTCTCCCTCGATTGTTTGTGTATGAAATTAGCTGTCTTGTAATGTTATCCTATCATTGTCTACTATCACTACTACTACTACTAACTACTACTAACTACTACTACTACTACTACTACTGCTGCTACTACTACTACTACTACCACCATCATTGCAGGTTCAGATGATCGAGCAGCTGGACGCCTCGTGTATTCGCTTCGTCCACTTCAGCAAAGAGAATGAGCTTCGGTCACGCGTCTTCTCCGAGAAAATGGGACTCGAGAGCGGCTGGAACTGTCACATATCACTCCTCTCCGACCGAACCAGGTTAGCAGTTAGTGGTAGTAGTAGAGGTAGATAACATTACGTAGACAGTAGTGGTGGTGGTCGTGGTGGTGGTAGTGGGTGAAACACCTACGTCTGTTCCTCAGTGTAAACAGTTTAGCAGTAATGACGTTCCTTTTGACTTCCTATTCCTTGAGGTCTTCTTGAGCGGTTGTGGTGGGCTGTGGTGTGTTATGCTGTGTTGGCAGGCAGTGGCGGGGTGGTGGTGCTGTTAACCCATCTGCTGCGATAGGCATGGATTTGGCCTTCACTGGTAGCCTGGTAACACACACTCCCAGGTCTTTCTCTGCCTCTGTTGTGGATAGTGGAGGTGTGCTGGATTTGGCCTTCACTGGTAGCCTGGTAACACATATTCCCAGGTCTTTCTCTGCCTCTGTTGTGGATAGTGGAGGTGTGCTGGATTTGGCCTTCACTGTTAGCCTGGTAACATACACTCCCAGGTCTTTCTCTGCCTCTGTGGTGGATAGTGGAGTGTTTCCTATGTGGTATTGGTATGCTGGATTTGGCCTTCACTGGTAGCCTGGTAACATACACTCCCAGGTCTTTCTCTGCCTCTGTGGTGGATAGCAGTATTTCGCATGTGGTATTGGTGTGCTGGATTTGGCCTTCACTGGTAGCTTGGTAACACATACTCCCAGGTCTTTCTCTGCCTCTGTGGTGGATAGCAGTTTCCCATGTGGTATTGGTGTGCTGGATTTGGCCTTCACTAGTAGCCTGCTAACACATACCCCCAGGTCTTTCTCTGCCTCTGTGGTGGATAGCAGAGTGTTTCCCATGTGGTATTGGTATGCTGGATTTGGCCTTCACTAGTAGCCTGCTAACACATACTCCCAGGTCTTTCTCTGCCTCTGTGGTGGATAGCAGAGTGTTTCCCATGTGGTATAGGTATGGTGGATTTCCCCTCTCAAGGTGCAGGACTTTACATTTTTCTTCATTGAATTGTAGCAGCCACTTTTTGCTCCGCTCCTGTAGCTTGGTGATGTCTTCTTGCAGGAAATCCGCATCTAAGGGGTTAAGCGTATGGAACTGCTCTTTAAATGTTAGGTCAATATCCTCTAACATTTCAGGGCTCGCACACCTATATTTGGTAAGGCCGTGGTGGAGGATGTTGTGTTAGTGTGCAGTATTTATTTTTATTTATTTATTTATTTTTTTTACAACATAGGAGATGGCTCAAGGGCAACAAAAAGAGTGCCCAAAAAAAAAAAAAAAGTCCATTATTCACCGCTCCCATAATAGACAAAAGTAAAGAGTGGGCAAAAGAGAGGTCAATTTCGGGTGGAGAGGTGTCTTGGTACACTCTCCTTGCCAATAATCCCAGACTCACACTGCTGCCCACTTGGTTCTCTGCTTTCACCTTCATTCATACTAACATTTTTACATGCTGCTTCTTCCTCTTCTTGGCATTTTTCCATGGGTAGTGTTGTGAGCCTGGTGATGGTTTGACGAGGAGGCTTCTTCTGCACCATGAACGTGAAATCACTCGTGGGAACTGGACTAATCTTCCTTGTGGCCTTGAGAACTAGTGTTGTGAGTCTGGTGATGGTTTTATGAGGAGGCTTCTTCTGCACCATGAACGTGAAATCACTCGTGGGAACTGGACTAATCTTCCTTGTGGCCTTGGGAACTAGTGTTGTGAGTCTGGTGATGGTTTGACGAGGAGGCTTCTTCTGCACCATGAACGTGAAATCACTCGTGGGAACTGGACTAATCTTCCTTGTGACCTTGGGAACTAGTGTTGTGAGTCTGGTGATGGTTTGACGAGGAGGCTTCTTCTGCACCATGAACGTGAAATCACCCGTGGGAACTGGACTAATCTTCCTTGTGGCCTTGAGAACTAGTGGTTGTGAGCCTGGTAATGGTTTGACGAGGAGGCTTCTTCTGCACCATGAACGTGAAATCACTCGTGGGAACTGGACTAGTCTTCCTTGTGGCCTTGAGAACTAGTGGTTGTGAAAGCTGAAAGTGCCTGGGAGTATGGGTCTTTAACTCAGTAGCAGCGGGGATCATGTTTCTTAATGTTCCCTCTAAGCGAGAAAAATGAGAAAAAATCATCCCTCTCACAAACCATTTCATAATATATATCAACGCATTTGTGATCAGATTATGTATCATCTATTTTTTTGGGTTATTTCATGGCACAAATTTGGCCCGTCGCTGCTACACGGTAAAGCCACAAATTTGGCCCGTCGCTGCTGCACGGTAAAGCCACAAATTTGGCCTGTCGCTGCTGCACGGTAAAGCCACAAATTTGGCCTGTCGCTGCTGCACGGTAAAGCCACAAATTTGGCCTGTCGCTGCTGCACGGTAAAGCCACAAATTTGGCCCGTCGCTGCTGCACGGTAAAGCCACAAATTTGGCCCGTCACTGCTGCCGGGTGAAAAGTGCGTTGACCATATAAGTTCAAATCTGTTACCACTAATCCCAGACTCACACTGCTGGCCACTTGGTTCTCTGCTTTCACCTTCATTCATACTAACATTTTCACATGCTGCTTCTTCCTCTTCTTGGCATTTTTCTTCCTGCATGTGTGAGATTTAAAGAATGACCTCGCAGCACTACACAGAAGAACGACTAAAATGATCCAAGGCTTAGAAACTTACTGTGCTGAGAAGGACTGTATAAACTTACTGTGCTGAGAAGGACTGTATAAACTTACTGTGCTGAGAAGGACTGTATAAACTTACTGTGCTGAGAAGGACTGTATAAACTTACTGTGCTGAGAAGGACTGTATAAACTTACTGTGCTGAGAAGGACTGTATAAACTTACTGTGCTGAGAAGGACTGTATAAACTTACTGTGCTGAGAAGGACTGTATAAACTTTTGTGCTGAGAAGGACTGTATAAACTTACTGTGCTGAGAAGGACTGTATAAACTTACTGTGCTGAGAAGGACTGTATAAACTTACTGTGCTGAGAAGGACTGTATAAACTTACTGTGCTGAGAAGGACTGTATAAACTTACTGTGCTGAGAAGGACTGTATAAACTTACTGTGTTGAGAAGGACTGTATAAACTTACTATGCTGAGAAGGACTGTATAAACTTACTGTGCTGAGAAGGACTGTATAAACTTACTGTGCTGAGAAATGACTCTATAAACTTACTGTGCTGAGAAATGACTCTATAAACTTACTGTGCTGAGAAATGACTCTATAAACTTACTGTGCTGAGAAATGACTCTATAAACTTACTGTGCTGAGAAGGACCCTATAAACTTACTGTGCTGAGAAGGACTGTATAAACTTACTGTGCCGAGAAATGACTCTATAAACTTACTGTGCTGAGAAATGACTCTATAAACTTACTGTGCCAAGAAATGACTCTATAAACTTACTGTGCTGAGAAATGACTCTATAAACTTACTGTGCTGAGAAATGACTCTATAAACTTACTGTGCTGAGAAATGACTCTATAAACTTACTGTGCTGAGAAATGACTCTATAAACTTACTGTGCCAAGAAATGACTCTATAAACTTACTGTACTGAGAAGAACTATAGAAGCTTAACTTTATATTCTTAGGAAAGACATAGACTGCAAAGTAATTAGACTAAACTTTGTAGACGGGTTAAGAGTTTTGATGAAGGTGACATAGAAGACGTGCTTATACTGAAAAAACGATGTCATGACGCTCAACGATAGGATAAATTCAGGTTCGTGAAGGAGATAGATAAAAACAAATTAGGTAGTTGATGCAAATATGATTCACAGGTCAAATGGAGGATAGATAGATCGATAGATGGGGAGGAAAGTTGGTAGAGGCAGGTGACTTTGGGTTGACCTTATGATTCCTGAAGGGAGCTGCCATCCATAACCTCCTTGTACAGAAGTGTTGCCAAGTATGTGAGAGTATAAGCGATAAAATGCCTCGGATGTAAGGTATTGACACCCTAATCACCACCACCACCACCACTACCACCACCACCTCTGCTTCTACCCTCCATGCCACCACTACTTCAACTCCACCACCACCACCTCCAACCACCACCACCACCACTGCAATCACTACCTTTACCCTCCACTACCACCACCACCACTACAACCACCACCACAACCACTATCACCATCACCACTGCAACTACTTCTTTTACCCTACACCACCACCACCACCACCACCACCCCTTGCAGGACTGAGAGCGGCAACTCCAGTCGGGCGGGTCAGACCTCGGCTTCAGTCAAGACCAGCGGACTGACTCTCTTCCGTCAGTCCAATGAAGACCTGGGCAGCCCCGACTTGGCCAAGGCGCGCTTCCGGTGAGGGGAATATCTCTCTCTCTCTCTCTCTCTCTCTCTCTCTCTCTCTCTCTCTCTCTCTCTCTCTCTGTCTGTCTCTCTCTCTCTCTCTCTCTCTCTCTCTCTCTCTCTCTCTCTCTCTCTCTCTCTCTCTCTCTCTCTCTCTCTCAACTGTCCTCCTCCTCTCCCCATTTATCTTCATTTATCTTTCTTTTCTTCATTCTTTCATCATATTTTCCTTCATTTTCTTTCATTTGCCTTTTTTTCTTTTCTTTTCCTCCTTCATTTATCTTAGTTTATCCTCCTCCCTTTCTTTATCAACTGTCTTCCTTCTCTCCTCATTTATCTTTCTTTTCTTCATTCTTTCATCTTGTTTTTTCTTTCATTTTTATTAATTTGCCTTTTTTTCTTTATTTTCTTCCTTCATTTATCTTAGTTTATCCTCCTCCTCCCTTTCTTCATCACCTGTTTTCTCTCCCTCATTTTTATCATGTACATCTCTTTCTCTCTTTTCTTCCTTTATCATCATTTATCACCCTCCACCCTTTCTTCATCACCTGTTTTCTCTCCCTCACTCTTTATCATTAACCATTCTTTCTTTCCTTTCCTTCACTCCTTCCTTATTTCCATCAACCTTATCCTCCTCCTCTTCCTCCTCCTTTTCCGTATGCCCTGTTTTCCTTTTTTTTCTGATGCAAGTGCTTGTTAGTTTTAAGAGGCTTGAGAACTATTGCTTAACTCTTACTCTCATCTATGTTATTGTAACTATACATTGCTTACTTTCGTTACTTCCTCTTCCTCTTCTTTATATGTGGTCTGTCTTCAATTCTTGTGGTCAGACTTGCGATGATTCTCCTCCTTCTTGCTCGGTCCATTGTTAATCCTTCCTCTTCTACTATTGTTACTACGTTATGACTATTACCATTATATTACTATTTAGGGTTGCACCGATTAATCAGTAAGTAATCGGTAATCGCCCTAATCGTCCACTTTGCCGATTAGTATTATTTTTCTCTTTTATAATGCAATGTACATAACACAATATTAATAATGTTAACGTCACCAGCTTACATAATATAGGCAACATGCTCACTGAGACACACTGACTGACTGACAGGCAAATGATAGCCTGTGGCGTGGGTCTCACCGTACTGGTACTGGACAGGTTTAGATACAGACTTTGATGGTACGCTTATACCATACTCAGTTTTACCTCATTGAGGGACTTTTTCATCACTGAAGCTACATAAAGTTATTATTTCATATTGATATACAGTAATCATATTGTATATTCTGTACTAATAAAAAAATCAAAACATGCGTGTTCTTAGTTTAGAAGTAAGCAAACACAGCGTAACAGACAGTAAATTAGTAGAAGACTTGAGAGATTGATAAACTTTCTGTACACTACCATTTCTAGTAGCATCTAGGATCACCACAAGAATGAGAAAACTGGCAAATTCTAACATATTAAAACCAGGATGTTTCCACAAAGCGAGGCTAAATTATAAATAACAAATTACTAGAAGTATTTGCTCTCCATACAAGAGATGACAGTTGGGCAGTAAACAATTAAAGTTGTAAACATGAGGGTTATGGTATGTCTTTAACTTTGTGGTACCAGTGTCCAGTAATTAATGATGATTAATCACATTTACAATTTCTAAATAATCGTCCGATTAATCGGTATCGGCCAATTATTGGTTACCGATTAATCGGTAATCGGTAATCAGCCAAATTGCTTATCGGTGCAACCCTATTACTATTGCTAATTGCTGTTCTATTACTTCCTCTATTTACTATCAACTATCTACTTTACTTATGTTATTGTGTTATTGTTTGCCATTGTTGTTTGGAACCCTTTTCAGAGCATCAGAATTCCTTCCATCTATATACGCTTAGTTATGGTTATGTCAGGCTGTTTTGAACCCTTATTATAGAGGATCAGAATGCCTTCCATCACTTTGCCTCATCTATATATGCTAAGAGTTATTGTTTATTGCTCTTTTGAACCCTTTTAGGAGGATCAGAATCCCTTCCATCTATATATGCTAAGAGTGATTATTTACTGCTGCTGTTTTGAACCCTTATAGAGGATTAGAATGCCCTCCTGTTGGTTCGTCTCATCTATACATGCTGAGAATTATTGCTTACTGTCACTGTTTTGAAGCCTTATAGAAGATCAGAATGCCCTCCCATCACTTCCTTTCATCTATATATACTAAGTTAATGTTACGTCAGGCTGTTTTGAACCCTTATAGAAGATCAGAATGCCCTCCCATCACTTTGTCTCATCTATATATACTAAGTTAATGTTATGTCAGGCTGTTTTGAACCCTTATAGAGGATTAGAATGCCCTCCTGTTGGTTCGTCTCATCTATACATGCTGAGAATTATTGCTTACTGTCACTGTTTTGAAGCTTTATAGAAGATCAGAATGCCCTCCCATCACTTCCTTTCATCTATATATACTAAGTTAATGTTACGTCAGGCTGTTTTGAACCCTTATAGAAGATCAGAATGCCCTCCCATCACTTTGTCTCATCTATATATACTAAGTTAATGTTATGTCAGGCTGTTTTGAACCCTTATAGAAGATCAGAATGCCCTCCTGTTGGTTCGTCTCATCTATACACGCTAAGAATTACTGCTTACTGTCACTGTTTTGAAGCCTTATAGGGGATCAGAATGCCCTCCCATCATTTCGTCTCATCTATGCTAAGTTAATGTTACGTGTGGCTGTTTTGAACCCTTATTGAGGATCAGAATGCCCACCCATCACTTCGTCTCATCTATACATGCTAAGTTGATGTTACGTCAGGCTGTTTTGAACCCTTATAGAAGATGAGAATGCCCTCCTGTTGCTTCGTCTCATCTTACTGTCACTGTTTTGAAGCCTTATAGGGAATCAGAATGCCCTCCCATCACTTCGTCTCATCTATACATGCTAAATTAATGTTACATCAGGCTGATTTGAAGCCTTATAGGGGATCAGAATGCTTAAGTTAATGTTACGTCAGGCTGTTTTGAAGCCTTATAGGGGATCAGAATGCCCTCCCATCACTTCGTCTCATCTATACATGCTAAATTAATGTTACGTCAGGCTGTTTTGAAGTCTTATAGGGGATCAAAATGCCCTCCCATCACTTCGTCTCATCTATATAATGCTGAATTAATGTTACGTCAGGCTATTTTGAACCCTTATAGAAGATGAGAATGCCCTCCCATCACTTCGTCTCATCTATATAATGCTAAGTTAATGTTACGTCAGGCTGTTTTGAACCCTTATAGAGGATCAGAATGCCCTCCCATCACTTCGTCTCATCTATATAATGCTAAGTTAATGTTACGTCAGGCTGTTTTGAACCCTTATAGAGGATCAGAATGCCCTCCCATCACTTCGTCTCATCTATATAATGCTAAGTTAATGTTACGTCAGGCTGTTTTGAACTCTTATAGAGGATCAGAATGCCGTCCGTCACACCTCCATGGGACAAAACACATTAGTTCTTTCGCCTAAATAAGTGTAGGCTTTATAATTTTCCTTTGTTGCAAGATGGAAGGAAGAAAGTACTGACTAAGGGAGGCCTTGTCACACCACAAGAGAGGGAGGAAAAAAAAGGGAGAAAAAACAGAGGAATAAAGATAGGGAGTATTAAAAAGATGGAGGAAAAAATAATATGGAGGAAAGAAGACAGGGAGGGAAAAAGACAGAGGAAAAGAAAAAAATAAACAGGTAGGAAAAAAGGTGGAGGGAGGAAAAATGACAGGGAGGAAAAAATAGAGAAGAAAAAAAGACAGGAAGGAAAAAAGGGGGAAAAAAAGCCAGGGAGGTGAAAGTAACAGGAAGGGAAAAAGGTGGAGGGAGGAAAAAAGACAGGGAGGAAAAATTACGGAGAAGAAAAAAGACAGGGAGGAAAAATTACGGAGAAGAAAAAAGACAGGGAGGAAAAATTGCGGAGAAGAAAAAAGACAGGGAGGAAATATTACGGAGAAGAAAAAAGACAGGGAGGAAAAAAAAGGAGAAAAAGACAGGGAGGAAAAAAAAGGAGAAAAAGACAGGGAGGAAAAAAAGGAGAAAAAAGAGGAAAAAAAGACAGGGAGGAAAAAAAAGGAGAAAAAGACAGGGAGGAAAAAAAAGGAGAAAAAAGAGGGAAAAAAAACAGGGAGGAAAAAAAGGAGAAAAAAGAGGAAAAAAAGACAGGGAGGAAAAAAAAGGAGAAAAAAGAGGGAAAAAAGGAGAAAAATGAGGAAAAAAAGACAGGGAGGAAAAAAAAGGAGAAAAAAGAGGAAAAAAAGACAGGGAGGAAAAAAAAGGAGAAAAAGACAGGGAGGAAAAAAAAGGAGAAAAAAGACAGGGAGGAAAAATTAGAGATGAAAAAAGACAGGAATGAAAAAAAAGAGAGGGAGGAAAAAGTTACAGGAAGGAAAAAAGGTTAAGGGAGGAAAAAAGACAGAGAGGAAAAATTACGGAGAAGAAAAAAAGAGGAATGAAAAAAAAGGAGAAAAAAAAAGAAATAGGATGAAGGAAGGGAAAAAAAAGAAGACAGGGAGGTGTGGAAGAGACACCGATTTAATTTCCATTCCAGGTGTGTCGAGGTGCGTCCGAGGCTACTACCCCAAAAAAAAATCATCGCGAGGGATTTGGGTGACTCATTTCGCTTATTCATTCACTTATTTTGTTTATCCCTCAATAGTTACTCATTAAACAACGGGCTGTGATCCTCCTTAACCCGGTAGCAGCGGGGACCATGTTTCTTAATGGTCCCTCGAAGCGAGAAAAATGAGAAAAAATCACCCCTCACACAAACCATTTCATAATATATATCAAAGCATTTTTGATCAATTTTTGTATCATCTATTTTGGGGGGTTTAAATCGTGGCACAAATTTGGCCCGTTGCTGCTACACGGTAAAGCCACAAATTTGGCCCGTCGCTGCTACACGGTAAAGCCACAAATTTGGCCCGTAGCTGCTACACGGTAAAGCCACATATTTGGCCCGTCGCTGCTACACGGTAAAGCCACATATTTGGCCCGTCGCTGCTACCGGATTAACCCTTGATCACCAGGGCTCCAAATATCACGTTATCACCAGACATGATCGGATTTCTTGACAAACTTTTGGGGTACGGAGTTTATTTCTGTATCGTCACCCTCATAAAATTCTAAGCCTAAGTTACTTTTCATAATTTCTAAGCCTATTCTAAGCCTATTCTATGTATTCTATCTAAGCCTATTCTATTTATATTCATATAAAATTCTAAGCCTAAGCCACTTTTCATCGATTTCCAGGTTTTTCTCTACATCAATTTTTCATCATGTGACGCCCATTTTTTTGTTTTATATAGTTGCCTTCGTCACTCAAGGTTCGAGTGTTGCAGAACTAGCCCTTTCATTTCTGCCTAAATCTTAAGCCAAATGAGATAATGACAGTTCTTTTCTGATATCCTGAAAAGTAGAAAATAATGACTTAGGTGGCTTGTTTACGAAGGTGACGATATTTTATACGTGAAATATATGCACTTCTAAACTTGACAAATTACTGATATCAGGCCATGAAGCTTCCATTGAAAAGTAAAATAAATGAATAAAGGTGTGAAAAATGGGGTGAAAAAAGCAAAGAATACATTGAAAGAATCACAGCCGGCCACAGTGTTGACGTATGCCGTTCAAACTTTTCACACGTAGAGTCAAAATGTCCCCCAGGATGCCCCGGCCCTTTGCAGCACAGGTAACTTAGGCCTATGCCGTAAAATTTGCAGCCCCATTGTCTGGAGTCCTGGACAATTGGAGGAGAAGAAGGAGGAGGAGGAGGAGGAGGAGGAGAAGTGTTGAACCTGGTGAGAAGATGCAGAGGGAATAAAATGGAGGAGGAGGAAGAGTGAGGGAATGAGAGGAAAGGAGAAAGAAAGGAAGGGAAATAGAGAAAAGGAAGAGAGGGAAATTAGAGGGAAGGAGAAATGGAAGGTCAGGAAATAAAGGAGGGAAGGAAATGAGGAGAGAAAAAAAGAGGGAAGGGAAATGGAAAGTAAGAAGAGAAGGAAGAAAGGAAGGAAGGAAGATAAGAAAGAAAAGAAAGAAAAAAAGAGTAGACTTATTATTGACAGCCAGGCCACAATTCACACTGCGATGTCATAAGCGGCCAGCCTCTTTTTAAATTTTTCTACAGCAAAGGAGACGGCTCAAGGGCAACAAAAAGAATGTACAGGACCCTCCAAAGTTTCGCGCTATCCAATTTCGCGATCCTTGAGTTTCGCGGTTAGTCTTAAATTCTTACCATCCCAACTTTCATGCATTATCACCCCGAGTTTCGCACTGCTTTGACATGTACGGGTCACGTCTACTTACTATCAGAGTCATGCGCGCTACCTTGATATGTAGTGTCACATTGGATGTTTTCCTCCAAACATTGTGGCTACAGCAAGAGAGAGAGAGAGAGAGAGAGAGAGAGAGAGAGAGAGAGACTTATTAAACGATGAAGCCAGAGTTGGGGAGAGTGGGATGGGGGGATGTGAGGAACTCCTGTCCAAGTAGAGTCTCAAAATACGTACCTTGGAAAAAGGAAGAAAACGGGAAGAGAGAATGGGTTGTTTTGAAGCCGCAGTTGAAGGCGGCTGCCTTATGATTGGCTGACAGTTCTGAAAACACAGTTGTGATTCGCTGAGAGTCCGATGACGTCATCGCCGGTTCTCACCGTATCAGCAGCCTCTTTGCCTTAACTGGCCGTTGTCCTCCAAACGTTGGGGCTACGGGTAACGCCTGTATGCCCAACCGGAGCAAGTTGTGGGTTATTCGTAAGCTGGTGTTACACTGGGCCTTTTTCTTTCCACCACTTTGGCGCCAGCTAGGGCAACGGCAACTCAAGTTTTTCCGGGTGTGTGTCACACACGGCCAAGGTTGGTTGCCCGTATCCACATCCACAACATAAACAAAGCACTTGCCCTGTATCAACATGGCGTTGTCTGCTAAAGTAAGGGCTGCCAGGGCTTGTGCTGCCATTACCCAAGCTATGGACTTGTTGCTGCAGTTAAATGGAAGGAAAAGCAGTTGTGGTTGTGGCATGCCTGTGGTTCCTCTGTGCCAGTTCTCATTGTCACCACTGCGCATGCACAGCCAACCCACCCATCTACACCTTTTCACCCTCAAATTAAAAAAGTTGAATTTCAAATTTAAAAGGTTGAAATTCAAATTTAAAAAGTTGAATTTCAAATTAAAAAAGTTGAAATTCAAGTTAAAAAAGTTGAATTTTAAATTAAAAAAGTTGAATTTCAAATTAAAAAAGTTGAATTTCAAATTAAAAAAGTTGAAATTCAAATTAAAAAAGTTGATTTTCAAATTAAAAAAGTTGACTTTCAAATTTAAAAAGTTGAATTTCAAATTAAAAAAGTTGAATTTCAAATTAAAAAAGTTGAATTTCAAATTAAAAAAGTTGAATTTCAAATTAAAAAAGTTGAATTTTAAATTAAAAAAGTTGAAGTTCAAATAAAAAAAATTGAGGTTCTATTAATAGATGAAGTGCAAGTCATAGAAAGATATATGTGCATGCCTACTTGCATAAATGCATACATCCACAAACTTAAATATATATATATATATATATATATATATATATATATATATATATATATATATATATATATATATATATATATATATATATATATATATATAGTCTCTGTGTGTGGAGGTATTCTATGGTTCATTATTTTCACGTTGCTACGTATAGCGTAGTAGTGCGCCTCTCTCCCACTGAGCTCTAATACACATGGAGGAGTTGTCTCCCCCGTCAGCGTTCGGCCACCGGCCGCTATATTGAATGACCCGCACTCGGCGCCTCCACCATAGTAATTGAATGGGAACTCTGTAGTTATTTTGTTTTCTTTGTCTCACTCATTTCACATTCGCTCATTCCAAGGACTCATTCCAGACCCCCTCACTCCACACGCATTCATTCCACTAACACTCATTCCACAAACACTCATTCCACACACACTCATTCCACACACACTCATTCCACACGCACTCATTCCACAAACCCTCATTCCACAAACACTCATTCCACACACACTCATTCCACACGCACTCATTCCACAAACACTCATTCCACACACACACTCATTCCACACGCACTCATTCCACAAACCCTCATTCCACAAACACTCATTCCACACGTACTCATTCCACACGCACTCATTCCACAAACACTCATTCCACACACACTCATTCCACATGCACTCATTCCACAAACCCTCATTCCACAAACACTCATTCCACACACACACTCATTCCACACGCACTCATTCCACAAACACTCGTTTCACACGCACTCATTCCACAAGCACTCATTCCTCAAAGACTCACTCCACACGGACTCATTCCACAAATATTCACTCCACATGCACTCATTCGACAAGGACTCATTCCACACTCACTTATACCACAAACACTCATTCCACAAGCACTCATTCCTTAAAGACTCATTCGACAAATACTCACTCCACACGCACTCATTCCACAAACCATCATTCCACAAATATTTATTCCACAAGCACTCATTCCAAAAATACTTATTCCACACGCACTCATTCCACAAACCTTCATTCCACACATACTTATTCCACAAGCACTCATTCCAAAAATACTTATTCCACACGCACTCATTCCACAAACCCTCATTCCACAAATACTTATTCCACACGCACTCATTTCACAAACCCTCATTCCAAAAATACTTATTCCACACGCACTCATTCCACAAACCCTCATTCCAAAAATACTTATTCCACACGCACTCATTCCACAAACCCTCATTCCAAAAATACTTATTCCACACGCACTCATTCCACAAACCCTCATTCCACAAATACTTATTCCACACGCACTCATTTCACAAGCACTCATTCCACAAACCCTCATTCCAAAAATACTTATTCCACACACACTCATTCCACAAACCCTCATTCCAAAAATACTTATTCCACACGCACTCATTCCACAAACCCTCATTCCACAAATACTTATTCCACACGCACTCATTTCACAAGCACTCATTCCACAAACCCTCATTCCAAAAATACTTATTCCACACGCACTCATTGCACAAACCCTCATTCCAAAAATACTTATTCCACACGCACTCATTCCACAAACCCTCATTCCACAAATACTTATTCCACACGCACTCATTTCACAAGCACTCATTCCACAAGCACTCATTTCACAAGCACTCATTCCACAAGCACTCATTCCACAAGCACTCATTCCACACGCACTCATTCCACAAGCACTCATTTCACAAGCACTCATTTCACAAGCACTCATTTCACAAGCACTCATTTCACAAGCACTCATTTCACAAGCACTCATTTCACAAGCACTCATTCCACAAGCACTCATTTCACAAGCACTCATTTCACAAGCACTCATTTCACAAGCACTCATTTCACAAGCACTCATTCCACACGCACTCATTTCACAAGCACTCATTTCACAAGCACTCATTTCACAAGCACTCATTTCACAAGCACTCATTCCACAAGCACTCATTTCACAAGCACTCATTCCACAAGCACTCATTTCACAAGCACTCATTTCACAAGCACTCATTTCACAAGCACTCATTCCACAAGCACTCATTTCACAAGCACTCATTCCACAAGCACTCATTTCACAAGCACTCATTTCACAAGCACTCATTCCACAAATACTTATTCCACAAGCACTCATTCCACAAGCACTCATACCACACATTCCCTCCACACACACGTAAATACATACATACAAACATGCATACCGTACACACACACACACACACACACACACACTGCCCGATGGCTCAGTGGTAGAGCTTAGGGTTTCCACCTTAGGGGACGCAAGTTCGATCCATGCCGCTCACGCAGATTTTTTCACATATGTATATATATATATATATATATATATATATATATATATATATATATATATATATATATATATATATATATATATATATATATATATATATATGTATGCACATATATCTCTTTCTATGACTTGCACTTCATCTATTAATTTGAACTTCAACTTTTTTAATTTAAAATTCAACTTTTTAAATTTGAAATTCAACTTTTTTAATTTGAATTTCAACTTTTTAAATTTGAAATTCAACTTTTTCAATTTGAATTTCAACTTTTTAAATTTGAAATTCAACTTTTTTAATTTGAATTTCAACTTTTTAAATTTAAATTTCAACTTTCTTAATTTGAAATTCAACTTTTTTAATTTGAGGGTGAAAAGGTGTTGACTCAACCACATAAACACATGGATCGAATAACAACAAACACACACACGCACACACGTACGCACACACCAGACTCATTAGGAACCATTGTGGATGTTTCTGACAAACAGAAACAACTTCACCATTTCTTGAGTGTGTTAGAACATATTTAGTGAGTGGCTCACATGAACCAAACCTAACTCTTGGCAAGAAGACAGCAGTCGTCTTTAACACTGCTCTCTTCTTGCCATTGGGTATGTTTGGTTTGTATGAACCACTCACCAAATAAGTTCTAAAACACTCTAGGAAATGGCGAAGCCATTTCTGTTTGTCAGAAACATCTGCCATGGTTCATGATGAGTCTGGTGTGTGCATGCGTGTGTTTGTGTGTGTTTGTTGTTACTCGATCCACATGTTTATGTGGTTGAAGTCTACTAAAATAGATGGGTGGGTTGGCCGCGCACGCGCAATGGTGACAGTGAGAACTGGCATGGAGGAACCACAGGCATGCCACACCCACAACTGCTTTTCCTTCTATTTAACTGCAGCAACAAGTCCATAACTTGGGTAATGGCAGCAACAGCCCTTACTTTAGCAGACGACACCATGTCGATACAGGGCAAGTGCTTTGTTTACGTTGTGGATGTGGATACGGGCAACCGACCTTGGCCGTGTGTGACGCACACCAGGAAAAGTTGGAGTTGCTGATTGCCCAAGCTGTCGCCAATGTGGTGGGAAGAAAAAGGCCCGGTGTGATACCAGCTTACGGATAACCAACAACTCGCTCTCGGTTGGGGGGACGGGCATTGCCTGTAGCCCCAACAGTTAGAGGAAAATGGCCAGTGTGACACTGCCTTAAGGCAGTGAGGCCGCTGATTGGGTGAGCGCCGGCTATGACGTCATTGGACTCTCAGCAAATCACAAGCATGTTTTCAGAACTGTTAGCCAATCGTAAGGCAGCTGCCTTCAACTGTGACTTCAAAATGACCCGATCTCTTCCCATTTTCTTCCATTTTCCAAGGTACGTATTTTGAGATAACAAGGGAGTAAAGGGGAAAAAAGTCAGCTTCTTCACGGGTCAGAACAAATAAGCACTTTTTCAGTGTTCTCAATACCCCGAGTTTCGCGATCCTTGAGTTTATCACTATACCTTCAGGACGAAGCAAGTGCAAAACTCAGGAGGGTACTGTACACTCCTAACACCGACCCATCAGCCATACACTGGGTCTATACAACCCCTGCAGCCCTGGTGATTAAGGGGTAGAGCCCGTACCCACATGTATAGGCCATTAGCTTCATGTAGAGACTGCTGGGGGAAACATTATTATTGTTACTCCTTATTTTCTTTATTATTTTTATTGTTTGTTCGTCTTGTTTTCTTATCATAGTTTCTCACCCACATTCTTATCTCCTCCAATTTAGTGTTTTAGAATACTGTAACTGACTGATTGATGCTTATGTAACCTGTATTGGCATATGGTGTTGCTCTCTCTCTCTCTCTCTCTCTCTCTCTCTCTCTCTCTCTCTCTCTCTCTCTCTCTCTCTCTCTCTCTCTCTCTCTCTCTCCTTAGTGAATGGTTATTATTACTACTATTATTATTATTATTATTATTATTATTATTATTATTATTAATATTATTATTATTATCTAGTTAACATGTAGCAGCATTTGAAGTATTATCTCCTGTTATTGCATCTAACGCCACTTTTTAATATTAACTGCATTCTTAACATCTTTTTGGTAACCTTGTCTTGTGTTTTGCGATGCCTGATTCTCTCTCTCTCTTCTCTCTCTCTCCTCTCTCTCTCTCTCTCTCTCTCTCTCTCTCTCTCTCTCTCTCTCTCTCTCTCTCTCTCTCTCTCTCTCTCTCTCTCTCTCTCTCTCTCTCTCTCTCTCTCTCTCTCTCTCTCTCTCTCTCTCTCTCTCTCTCTCTCTCTCTCTCTCTCTCTCTCTCTCTCTCTCTCTCTCTCTCTCTCTCTCTCTCTCTCTCTCTCTCTCTCTCTCTCTCTCTCTCTCTCAGTGCCCCCTTTAAGGTCTTTCGTCGCAGTAAAAGCTTAAGGAGAAAAGGACTTATGCGCAGGTATGTATGTGTGTGTGTGTACGTACATGTGTGTATGTATGTATGTCTGTATGTGTGTGTGTGTGTGTGTGTGTGTGTGTGTGTGTGTGTGTGTGTGTGTGTGTGTGTACTATACTTTTTTTTGTACCACCATCACCACCACCACCGTTACCACCACTGAGAGAGAGAGAGAGAGAGAGAGAGAGAGAGAGAGAGAGAGAGAGAGAGAGAGAGAGAGAGTTGTATGTGTCTGTTATAATTGTATGTATGTTAGTATGAATGTATGTAGTATGTATGTGTGTGTCTGTATGTTTGTCTGTGTGTGTGTGTGTGTGTGTGTGTGTGTGTTTGCATGTGTACCATTCCTCGCTACATTAACCATCTGTCTCTATGTTTACTAATACATATACACTCGCTAACACTATCTACTAATGGCGCTTTGGTAATGTCCCCCCCTGCAATGCTCTCCTTTCCTTCTTTCCTTCTATTTCATCCCGTCACTTCCCGGCTTGTTCACACTCTTGCATTATTATAGTTCCACATTTCTTTCCTCATTGTATTCCGTCACTTCCCGGCTTGTTCACACTCCTGCATTACTCTATAGTTCCACATTTCTTTCCTCATTGTATTCCGTCACTTCCCGGCTTGTTCACACTCTGGCATTATTATAGTTCCACATTTCTTTCCTCATTGTATCCCATCACTTCCCGGCTTGTTCACACTCTGGCATTATTATAGTTCCACATTTCTTTCCTCATTGTATCCCGTCACTTCCCGGCTTGTTCACACTCTTGCATTATTATAGTTCCACATTTCTTTCCTCATTGTATCCCGTCACTTCCTGGCTTGTTCACACTCTTGCATTATTATAGTTCCACATTTCTTTCCTCATTGTATTCCGTCACTTCCTGGCTTGTTCACACTCTTGCATTATTATAGTTCCACATTTCTTTCCTCATTGTATCCCGTCACTTCCCGGCTTGTTCACACTCTTGCATTATTATAGTTCCACATTTCTTTCCTCATTGTATCCCGTCACTTCCCGGCTTGTTCACACTCTTGCATTATTATAGTTCCACATTTCTTTCCTCATTGTATCCCGTCACTTCCCAGCTTGTTCACACTCTGGCATTACTCTATAGTTCCACATTTCTTTCCTCATTGTATCCCGTCACTTCCCGGCTTGTTCACACTCTGGCATTATTATAGTTCCACATTTCTTTCCTCATTGTATTCCGTCACTTCCCGGCTTGTTCACACTCTGGCATTATTATAGTTCCACATTTCTTTCCTCATTGTATTCCGTCACTTCCCAGCTTGTTCACACTCTTGCATTATTATAGTTCCACATTTCTTTCCTCATTGTATTCTGTCACTTCCCGGCTTGTTCACACTCTGGCATTATTATAGTTCCACATTTCTTTCCTCATTGTATTCCGTCACTTCCCGGCTTGTTCACACTCTGGCATTATTATAGTTCCACATTTCTTTCCTCATTGTATCCCGTCACTTCCCGGCTTGTTCACACTCTTGCATTACTCTATAACTCTGCATTTGATTCCCTCACTGGCTCTCCCGGGCGGAGTGGAAAAATTTGGGTGGCTTTTTCGATATCCTACGCCCCTGTCCACCCAGCAGTGAATGGGTACCAGGTATTAATCGGGGGTTGCGTCCCGTCTCCTGGGATCTATTCCCTTCTCCTATAATTCCTTCCCCTTCTGTCTCTCTCCGGCATATGACCGCAGATGTTTCGCCGACTAAACGAAACTTTCCAACTTTCCCTCACTGGCTTGAGCAAGAGACAATACAGGAGGTCCTCAGGTTATGATGGAGATATGTTCCTAACGACGTGTTGTAACCCGATTTTCGACGTAAGTTGGAACACACCTAAATAAGCACCTGCATCACCCACCTGTGCTAACGCAGTAGTAAAGTCATAATCAAGGACATCAAAACAACTTTTCTGTGACATATATGGACTAAGAAAAACACATGAAGGGCATAAATGTAAGATACAGTAATGTGAAAAAGCAAAAAAAGGCAACAGAAACAACACAACACAGCGTCCAAGGAACCCAAACAGCGTACGAGCAGACTGTAAACAACCAACATCCCTGCAACAGCAGTGCAGCCCTGCATTCTTCTTCGCGGCTCAACAAACTAGTTCCTTGTGAAGTTCATAGTTACGACACTAACGTCGAAAATCGAAACAAGAATTATTTGATTACTTGTGTGGACCGCGTCGCAACCAGGAAACATCGTAGGTCGAGACTGTCGTAGCCTGAGGATTCCCTGTATATATATTTTTTTGAGGGGCCTGGATGGTGGTCAGCCCCAGCCCATATTGGCACAGGCAGGTGTTTATAGTGGCGCCATCTTCTCTTGGGTTTCTTTTTGGGTTAGATTTATGATGCTGATTTTTAGTTCAGTTTTACACAAGGTTCACTTTTACCCGTTACGTTGGTTTGCATCCGACAAACCCAGCTCCCCCCCCTTACCCCCCTACCCCCCCCCCCACCACCACCACCACCCATTATGCCTCCTCCGCCCATCGGTCTCTGCATTGGTTTCCTCCTCTTTGATGGTGTTCTTTGTGTTCTTCTCCACATTAATATAAACCTGCACTTGATTTTTTTTTTTCCCCTTTGACTGCTCTGTGAGATCTTCATTTGACCGTCATATTATATATTTTTTTCTCTACTGAGTCTTGTGTCCTGTTCATTTTTTACTTTGTTGTTGTTGTTGTTGTTGTTGTTGTTGTTGTTGTTGTGTACCAATGTGATGTTTTTTTCTGTTCTGTAAATGTTGTTGTTATTGTTGTTTATATTTTCTCCATTTTTTTTTTTTCATGTCTTTGTTTTATTACTTTGGGAAGCATGTCATAATGTCTTCCTCTGATACGTGTCCTTATTAATATTAACAAACTCAGAGGGAATATTTATGATCCTACTGTTTATTCATTTTCTCATTGTTTATTTCTTTAACTCGGTAGCAGCAGGGATCATGTTTCTTAATGGTTCCTCCAAGCGAGAAAAATGAGAAAAAATCACCCCTCACACAAACCACTTCATAATATATATCAAAGCATTTGTGATCAGATTATGTATCATCTATTTTGGGGGGGTTTATATCATGGCACAAATTTGGCCCGTCGCTGCTACACGGTAAAGCCACAAATTTGGCCCGTCACTACTACGGTAAAAAAACAAATTTGGATTTGGCCCGTTTTATATCATGGCACAAATTTGGCCCGTCGCTGCTACACGGTAAAGCCACAAATTTGGCCCGTCGCTGCTACACGGTAAAGCCACAAATTTGGCCCGTCACTGCTACCGGGTTAAGTCTTATGTTTATTAATTTTTTCAACCTTTACCTTCCCCATTTCTGATCCTACTGTTAACTCATTTATCTCATTGTTTATTTCTTTAAGTCTTACGTTTATTTATTTTTTCAACCTTTACCTTCCCATTTTCTTCCCTCACGTCAGTATTTCCAAAGCGCCGCCTCGTCACCAGAACTGTTACCAAGGGAACCACGGCAGAGGAGTCTACAGCTGTCCTTCCTTATGTTTTATTTCATGTCTAACACACACACACACACACACACACACACACCTCGTCCTTTTCCTCCTCCTCCTTCTCCCCCTACCAATGTTATCTTTCCTTATGACTGATTTGATACCTAACACACACACACACACACACACACACTTCCTCGTACTTTCCCTTCTCCTTTTCCTCCTCCTCCACTGCCACTTTTCTTCCCCTCTTTCCTTCCTTTCTCCCTTCCTTCTTTCTTTACTTTCTGTCACCCTTCCCTCTCCCCATTTCCTTTCCTCCTTACCACCAGGACCACTAACCCCCCCCCCCCCCCCCCCTACAGGAGCTCGCTGGAGGTGTCGAAGGGCCTGAGTCACTCCGCGCCCTCAGCCATCAACCTTGAGGTGGCGCAAGTTAAGTTCGAGGACGAGGTCTCCGTCTGCTCCGAGCTCAGCCACTCCTCCTGCTGTCGGGTGGAGGCGAGGAGGGTGGAGGGCACGGAGATGGAGATGGAGAGGGAGGAGGAGGAGGAGGAGGACATGGACTCAGAGGAAACGAGGTAAGGAGGGAAGGAGGAGAAATGTTGAGTTAGAGAATAGAATGGAGGAGGAAGGGAAGAAAAGGGAGAGTGAGAGAATGAGAGGAGAGGAGGAAAGGAAAGGAAGGAGGAGAGAGGAGGAGAGAAGAATTGAGTTAGAGAATAGAATGGAGGAGGAAGAGAAGGAAAGGAAGAGTGAGAGAATGAGAGGAGAGGAGGAGAGAAGAATTGAGTTAGAGAATAGAATGGAGGAGGAAGGGAAGGAAAGGAAGAGTGAGAGAATGAGAGGAGAGGAGGAGAGAGGAGGAGAGAAGAATTGAAGTTGGTGAGAAGATGCAGAGTGAGGGAAGAAAATGGAGGAAAGAGGAAAGTAAGGAAGAGTGAGAGAATGAGAGGGAAGGAAGAAAGGAAGGGAAGGGAAGGAAGAGAAAAGAAGGAAAGGAAGAAATAAGGGAGGGAAGGAAATGAGGATAGGTAGAGAGCTGAGGGAGAGAGAGAAGAAGGAGGAGGGAAGGGAAACAAAGCAAGAGAAGAAGGAAGGAAGAAAAGAAAGAAAAAAAAGACTTAATTTTCTTGAACTATCAGCTGTGTGTGTGTGTGTGTGTGTGTGTACTTGGAATGAGGCATATGAGTGTCAACAGTACCACACACACACACACACACACACACACACACACACACACACACACATGCTTTCTCTCTCTCTCTCTCTCTCTCTCTCTCTCTCTCTCAGGGGGCATCGTGGTGCAGTGGTTAGCACACTCGGCTCACAACCGAGAGAGCCCAGGTTCGATTCCCGGGCAGAGTGGAAACATTTGGGCGGCTTTTCCGATACCCTGCGCCCCTGTCCACCCAGCAGTGAATGGGTACCAGGTATTAATCGGGGGTTGTGTCCCATCTCCTAGGATCTATTCCCCTCTCCTATAATTCCTTCCCCTTCTGTCTCTCTCCGGCATATGACCACAGATGTTGCGCCGACTAAAAGAAACTTTCCAACTTTACAGGCTTGGAAACTTTGGCTATCACTGCGACGGAGGAACCAGCGAGGAGTGCATCATGCTGGGGGGGGAGGAGGACGAGGAGGAGGAGAAGAAGAGGAGGGAGGAGGAGGACGATGATGGGGGCAGCTCTCGGTCACGCTCTCCCTCTAGGGTGACGGAGAGCACGGAGCGATCACCCATCATTGACCTGACCAACCGGGTGAGTGTGAGAGTGTGTGTGTGTGGGTATTTACCTAGTTGTAGTTTTACAGGACCTGGGCTTACACTCGTGTGGTCCCGTCTCCATATCTGTATTTGTCCAGTTTTTCCTTAGAGTTGTGCACACTCTTCACCGATACTACATCCTCACTTAGGGCCGCTTTCACAGTCGTTTTGTTTGTTTTGATCGTTACCAATGGCGACGATCGCTGCTTTAGAATTTCCCCTTAAAACTGGCCGATGGGGTAGTGGTGGCTGCGGGGTTAGCCTAGCCCTGCACCTTACTACACTCTCAACACCTCTCACTTCCTCTGCAGCCTCCACTACCCCATAGGCCAGTTTCACGTGGAAAACTATAGCGTCGATCGGCACCATTGGTAACGATCAAAACAAACAAAACAACTGTGAAAGCGGCCCTTAGTCTGTTCCAAACCTCTATGTTTCTTTGCCGGAAGCTATATTTCTTTATGCCTCTCAAGCACCTTCCTTTTCTCAATTTCTTACTGTGTCCTCGTGTGTTGCTGGTGCTTCTTCCTTCTCTTAGTAGTAACTCCTCATTGTCCTCTTCCTCCATTTTGGTCAATAATTTATAAATTTGTGTTAGGTCTCCCCTTTCTCTTCTTTGTTCCAATGTTGGCCGGTCCATTTCCTTTAGCCTTTCATCATATGTCAGTCCCTCCAGTTCTGGAACCATTTTCGTTGCCATCCTTTGTATTCTTTCTATTTTTGTATGTGTTTCTTCTTATGGGGACACCACACTGTTGCTGCATAGGCCTATTCCAGTTTGGTCTAATCATAGTGGTTATTATCTTTCTCATCATATCCTTATCCATGTAGTGGAATGCTATTTCTACATTTCATACCATTCTATACGTATCACCGAACATCCTATTTACATGACTCTCAGGCTGTTGATTAGCTTGTATTGTCACTCCCAAATATCTCTGTTTTCTTGCATGTGTGTGTGTGTGTGTGTGTGTGTGTGTGTGTGTGTGTGTGTTTCCATGTCATACCCAGCATCTTTCTCTCCATTCCTCTCACACTACCTCTCCATCTCTCCACAATGCTCCTCTTTCTCTCTAGCTTCTTCCTCTTTCATCATCTTTCTCTCCAACTCCCCATTTCTCTCACACTCACCAGCATTTTTCTCTTTATCTCTCAATATTTCTCTCTCTCCCTTTCCAACCCCCTCCCTTTTCCCTCCATTTCTCTCTCTTCTCTTCTTCCTCCTTCCCATTTCTCCCTCTACTTTTCCTCCTCCCTCCACCTTTCTCTCCATTTCTCTTACACTCATCACATATTCCCCTCCATGTCTCTCACACACTAACCCCCCCCTCCCCCTCCCCCCTCCCCCCTCCCCCCCCAGGCCAGGCTTCCCAAGGGCATGGAGAACATCCGGCCACACCTCAAGAACGTGGACAATGTGCCGCTGCTGGTCTCTCTGTTCACGGACTGCACGCCGCCCACCACCCGTGCCATGCTGGTGCTCATGCAGGAGTACACGGAGGTGACGGTGGTGATGGGCTCCTCCGCCAACGCCGATAACATGCCCCTCTTCATGCAGGCCGACGCGAGGTGAGGGGGGTGGGTGGGGAGCTGAGGGTGGAGTGTAACACTATGGGAGCAGAAGCCAGTGTCCCCCACAGAGATCAAACAATGGTTCCTGTGGAGATGCCCTATATAATGTTTTTGATAGATTTAGTCTTCTCCCTCCCCTTCCCCCTCTTACACCCCTCTCTTCTCCCTCCCCTTTCCCCCACTTACACCCCTCTCTTCTCCCTCCCCTTCCCCCTCTTACACCCCTCTCTTCTCCCTCCCCTTCCCCGTCTTACACCCCTTTCTTCTCCTCCCCTTCCCCTCTTACACCCTCTCTTCGCCCCCCCCTTCCCCCCACTTACACCCCTCTCTTCTCCCTCCCCTTCCCCCTCTTACACCCCTTTCTTCTCCCTCCCCTTCCCCCCCCCTTACACCCCTCTCTTCTCCCTCCCCTTCCCCCTCTTACACCCCTCTCTTCTCCCTCCCCTTCCCCCCTCTTACACCCCTCTCTTCTCCCTCCCCTTCCCCCCACTTACACCCCTCTCTTCTCCCTCCCCTTTCCCCTCTTCCACCCCTCTCTTCTCCCTCCCCTTCCCCCCTCTTACACCCTCTCTTCTCCCTCCCTTCCCCCCACTTACACCCCACTCTTCTCCCTCCCCTTCCCCCCCTCTTACACCCTCTCTTCTCCCTCCTTCCCCCTCTTACACCCCTCTCTTCTCCCTCCCTTCCCCTCTTACACCCCTGTCTTCTCCCTCCCCTTCCCCCAACTTACACCCCTCTCTTCTCCCTCCCCTTTCCCCTCTTACACCCCTTTCTTCTCCCTCCCCTTCCCCCCTCTTACACCCCTCTCTTCTCCCTCCCTTCCCCTCTTACACCTCTCTTCTCCTCCCTTCCCCCACACCCCTCTCTTCTCCCTCCTTCCCCCACTTACACCCCTCTCTTCTCCCTCCCCTTCCCCCTCTTACACCCCTCTTCTCCTCCCCTTCCCCCTCTTACACCCTCTCTTCTCCCTCCCCTTCCCCCCACATACACCCCTCTCTCCCTCCCCTTCCCCCCTCTTACACCCCTCTCTTCTCCCTCCCCTTCCCCCCTCTTACACCCCTTTCTTCTCCCTCCCCTTCCCCCCACTTACACCCCTCTCTTCTCCCTCCCCTTCCCCCTCTTACACCCCTCTCTTCTCCCTCCCCTTCCCCCCACTTACACCCCTCTCTCTTCTCCCTCCCCTCCCCTCCCCTTACACCCCTTTCTTCTCCCTCCTTCCCCCACTTACACCCCTTTCTTCTCCCTCCCTTCCCCCACTTACACCCCTTTCTTCTCCTCCCCTTTCCCCAACTTACAACCCTATCTTCTCCCTCCCCTTTCCCCCTCTTACACCCCTTTCTTCTCCCTCCCTCCCCCCCACTTACACCCCTTTCTTCTCCCTCCCCTTCCCCCACTTACACCCTTTCTTCTCCCTCCCTTCCCCCACTTACACCCCTTTCTTCTCCTCCTTCCCCCTCTTACACCCCTTTCTTCTCCTCCCCTTCCCCACTTACACCCCTCTCTTCTCCCTCCCCGTTCCCCCACTTACACCCCCTTTCTCCCTCCTTCCCCCACTTACACCCCTTTCTTCTCCCTCCCCTTCCCCCCACTTACACCCCTTTCTTCTCCCTTCCCCCCCCACTTACACCCCTTTCTTCTCCTCCCTTCCCCCACTTACACCCTTTCTTCTCCCTCCTTCCCCCACTTACACCCCTTTCTTCTCCTCCCCTTCCCCCACTTACACCCCTTTCTTCTCCCTCCCCCCCCACTTACACCCCTTTCTTCTCCTCCCTTCCCCCACTTACACCCCTATCTTCTCCCTCCCCTTCCCCCACTTACACCCCTCTTCTCCTCCCTTCCCCCACTTACACCCCTTTCTTCTCCCTCCCCTTCCCCCACTTACACCTTTCTTCTCCTCCCTTCCCCCTTACACCCCTTTCTTCTCCCTCCCCTTCCCCCCACTTACACCCCTCTCTTCTCCCTCCCCTTCCCCCCTCTCACACCCCTTTCTTCTCCTCCTTCCCCCACTTACACCTTTCTTCTCCCTCCCCTTCCCCACTTACACCCCTTTCTTCTCCCTCCCTTCCCCCACTTACACCCTTTCTTCTCCCTCCCTTCCCCCTCTTACACCCCTCTCTTCTCCTCCCCTTCCCCTCTTATACCCCTTCGTCTCCCTCCTCTTCCCCCTCTTATACCCCTTCGTCTCCCTCCCTTCCCCCTCTTATACCCCTTCGTCTCCTCCCTTCCCCCTCTTATACCCCCTTCGTCTCCCTCCCCTGCCTCTCCTGCCCTTCCTTCTTCTAACTCACCCCTCTTTTTCCACCCCCCCAGCCTCTCCGTGGACCCGCTGTACCCCCAAGTGTGCATGCGTGAGGCCGTGTCTGCGCGGCCCCCCACCAGCCACGGCCCGCCCCCCGAGGAGGTGGCGCGCGCCCTCAATGTGCTGCCCTGCTCCCTGTCCCTCACGCCACACAGCAGGGTGTCCCTCGTATCCCTCATCATGGAGGTAAGGAGGGAGGGAGGGATAAATGAAGAGGGAGGTAGGAAGGTAATGGAGGGAAAAAGGGAGGCAGAGAGGGACAGTGGGCAAGGAGAGATGGAAGGAGGGAGGAATAAATGAAGAGGGAGGTAGGGAGGTAATGGAGGGAAAAAGGGAGGGAGAGAGGGACAGTGGGCAAGGAGAGAGGGAGGGTACTTGGAGGGAAGGATAAATGAAGAGAGGGAGGTAATGGAGGGAAAAAGGGAGGGAGAGAGGGACAGTGGGCAAGGAGAGAGGGAGGGTACTTGGAGGGAAGGATAAATGAAGGGAGGCAGGTAATGGAGGGAGAGAGGGACAGTGGGCAAGGAGAGGGAGGGAAGGATAAATGAAGAGAGGGAGGTAGGGAGGTAATGGAGGGAAAAAGGGAGGGAGAGAGGGACAGTGGGCAAGGAGAGGGAGGGAGGGTAATTGAAGGGAGGGATAAATGAAGAGAGGGAGGTAATGGAGGGAGAGAGGGACAGTGGGCAAGGAGAGGGAGGGAGGGTAATTGAAGGGAGGGATAAATGAAGAGAGGGAGGTAATGGAGGGAAAAAAGGGAGGGAGAGAGGGACAGTGGGCAAGGAGAGGGAGATAGGGAGGGAGGGAGGGGTTGAAGGAGCTACAGAAGGATGAACAAGGAATGGAAGGGAGGGCCATGAATCCTGTAATATGAGTCAATTCATTTAATATATGCAGTAGTTTATTTTTATTTAATTTATTTAAGGTTTGTTTTGGTGTTTTTTTGGTCAGGGAGTTTAAAATAGTGGGGGTCCTTATGTAATTTACCCATTTTTGCTTGTTAAAATTGATCTGAAGGTGGTTATGGGTTAAGAATCATGCCAATATACAAATAAGACCTGTTTCCAGTAAATCTTTTTTCCAATATCAGGAAACGTGGGGACCATCTTGAAAAAAGGTAAAAAAACTAAAAAATTTGCTTCTCTCCAAGGTTTTTCTGTTGTTCTCTCTTGGCTCCATTTATTTGGATTGTTTTACGCAACAAGAGTTTTCTTTGATGTTTTTACACAATATGCCACAAAATAACAATATTATCTCCATACATCTAAGGCTCTATTTTGAGTTTAACCCGGTAGCAGCGGGGATCATGTTTCTTAATGGTCCCTCCAAGCGAGAAAAATGAGAAAAATCACCCCTCACACAAACCATTTCATAATATATATCAAAGCATTTGTGATCAGATTATGTATCATTTATTTTTGGGGGCTTATATCATGGCACAAATTTGGCCCGTTGCTGCTTCACGGTAAAGCCACAAATTTGGCCCGTCGCAGCTACACGGTAAAGCCACAAATTTGGCCCGTCGCTGCTCCATGGTAAAGCCACAAATTTGGCCCGTCGCTGCTCCATGGTAAAGCCACAAATTTGGCCCGTCGCTGCTCCATGGTAAAGCCACAAATTTGGCCTGTCGCTGCTCCACGGTAAAGCCACAAATTTGGCCTGTCGCTGCTCCACGGTAAAGCCACAAATTTGGCCAGTCGCTGCTCCACGGTAAAGCCACAAATTTGGCCTGTCGCTGCTTTACGGTAAAGCCACAAATTTGGCCCGTCGCTGCTCCATGGTAAAGCCACAAATTTGGCCCGTCGCTGCTCCATGGTAAAGCCACAAATTTGGCCCGTCGCTGCTCCACGGTAAAGCCACAAATTTGGCCTGTCGCTGCTCCACGGTAAAGCCACAAATTTGGCCTGTCGCTGCTCCACGGTAAAGCCACAAATTTGGCCTGTCGCTGCTCCACGGTAAAGCCACAAATTTGGCCCGTCGCTGCTCCACGGTAAAGCCACAAATTTGGCCCGTCGCTGCTCCACGGTAAAGCCACAAATTTGGCCTGTCGCTGCTCCACGGTAAAGCCACAAATTTGGCCCGTCGCTGCTCCACGGTAAAGCCACAAATTTGGCCCGTCGCTGCTACCAGGTTAAAAATGTCAATCATCCAGAAGATATTTTTGTTTTGATTTTCATAGACAACAGAGTGAATCAGACTACTCCAGTTGCTTTGATATTGTCTTTATTTTCTTCTGATGATATAAAGAAAAAAAATCTTATTGACTGTAATCAAATCAAATTTCAATCAAGGATCAGTCATACCGGTATTGCCAGAGATATCACCAAAATGCCGGATTCAGGTCAAAACGGGAAAATCAGAAGAAAATCAAAATATTTGCTTGTAGTTACAATTGTAGGGTGCAAGCAGAATGTTATGAGCATGGTTAATGCTAAAGTTTTTTTTTTTTTTTTCCCCATTTTGGTCTGGACTCCGGCATTTAGGCAACCTCCATGGCTGGCCCAGTGTGCCTTATCCTTAAAACCTAAAACCCATTCTTCTCTAACTTACATGTCAATAGAAAACTCTGTTCTCAATTTTTGTTGTAATAACAGGCTTTTAGTCGCAATACAGTGCTGAGCATCCACAGCATTTGAAAATGTAAAATGCTGATTTCTCACCATCATTGAAGTAAAAGGATCCTTCTGGGGTACTAGAATACTAGGAAGCAAATGTTTAAACAAATGGGCTTCTTATGTAATTTAACTAAATGAACTGACATGTAATATTACATTTAATAAAATTTCATAGCTGGCCACTTTGGCGTAGCTTTGATTTCAGAATAACTGAAACCTTTGATTAAGTATTTTGCAGTTGCACCTGGTTGGCAGCTCAGAGTATGAAATTCTATTAATAATTAACATCATAGATGCATGTTAAGCTGTTTTTATGGAAATTCATCCTCATCCTCATCATCTGATTCAATGCCTGCAACATCTTCAGGTTCACTGTTTTCCAGAGGTGGGCATTCCGCTAAAAAGGTCTGCTAATCGCTAATCCGCTAATTAGCGACCTAAAAAAATATTACTGGATTAGCGGATTGAAAAATTTAGCGGATTATCATTAGCGGAGTGCCAAAATTGTAAGTCCGCTAATCGCTAATTTCCATTTCCTTTCCTCTACTTTCAGTACTTTCAACTGTATATTTCACACACACACACACACACACACACACACACACGCGTCTCACAGCCGCTGCCACAGACGCACACACTACAGAGCAGAGGAACCAATCTGTTTGATAGTTGAAGGGGCCCAAGTACAGTACCCTCTCGAGTTTCGCAATCCTCGAGTTTAGCGCTTGGTCCTAAATTCTTACCATCACGACTTTTGCGCATTATCGCCACGAGTTTCACGCTCCTTTGACATGTACGGGTCACGTCTACCTACCATCGGCGTCATGCGTGCTGCCTTAAAAGGCGGTGTCCAACCGCGGTTGCCCGTATGCCCAACTGGGAGTGAGTTGTTGGTTGTCCGTATGAATGGAAAACGGTTGTGGGTACGAGCGTGGGTATGTGGGTACCTCATGGCTGTATGTAAACAAACAGACGACGGCAGTGGCTGAGGAGTGAGGAGCAGTGGAAGATGGCCCACCAAGAGACTCATAAAATGGACTGGCAGAGCTGCTTTGCTTACTACTTGATTAACAAGATAAGAGAACACCCCGTGCTGGGGAACCACAGTCCAAAAAACTTTTTTCTCGAGTCTGTGAAAATTGTAGATCTCCCAGTGATTTTTTCCTCTTCTTTTTCTTTTGACCTGTAATGCATGGCAGCGACTGTGAAAAGTAACTGAAAAATACCAAAATGGCATAGAAAACCAAATACAGGGAAAGAAAAGAACAGAAAAATACCTAAGTTCAGGGTGAAGTGTATAAGTGCGCACTGTGAAGTAAATAAGGGCCGCTTTCACAGTCACTGTTTGTTTTGATCGTTACCAATGGCGGCGATCGACGCTATAGTTTTCCACGTGAAACTGGCCTATGGAGTAGTGGTGGCTGCAGAGAAAGCGACAGGTGCTGAGAGTGTGGTAAGGTGCGGGGCGAGGCTAACCCCGCAGCCGCCACGAGGTGCCGTTGTAAAGGCAATACCTCCGACACCATCACATCACATCACTACCCATCGGCCAGTTTCACGTGGAAATACTAGAGCGGCGATTGCCGCCCTTGGTAACGATCAATACAAACAAAATGACTGTGGAGGAGGCCTTAAGTGCATGTTGTGAAGTATAAAAGTGTGGAGAAAGGCCTAAGAAGCATTACAAAGCATTACAGGTCAAAAGAAGAAGGTCCACTACACTGGCCGGTGTTGCAAGAAATATTTTCCCGCTGAAATTAGTCATTCTGCTTTCCACCACGCATGTGCGCTGTGGGAATACACAGCATTAAAAGTGTTAATTTGCCTGGATTTGTTCTTTTTTGACCACTTGTGGTCTTTGTGAGCGCTGAGGGAAATATGGAAGCAGTAAGCAAGTTGAACCTCTCTGCGAGCTATTTTGCGGCGGCGGCAGCGGTTTATGTTCAACAGGCATTGAAAAGTCAATCATGATGTTAGTGATTTAATGATTTATAACAGAAAGAGTTAGCAGATTATACCATAACACACAGAAAACTTCCAGAAGCTATAGGTTTGTCCAACTGTACCACGGGTGACCGCGAGCAACCACCCTTACTTTAGCAAATGACATCACGTGGATCACAAGCGTGTATTCAGAACTGCCAGCCAATTGTAGGCAGCCGCCTTCAACTGCGGCTTCAGAACGACCTGTTCTCACTTCCCATTTTCTGCATATTACCAAGGTACATATTTTGAGATAGCAAGAGAGTAGTCGAAAAAAATTATAATAACAAGGGAGTCAAGTAAAAAAAAAAAAGTATTTTTTTCCACGGGCCGGAACCAATAAGCACTTTTTCATGTATTTCAATACCTCGAGTTTCGCGATCCTCGAGTTTAGCGCTACACCTTCGGAATGAAGCAAGCGCGAAACTCGAGAGGGTACTGTATACAGCTAAGTAATTTAAAGTCCCGTCTCCTAAGAGTCCAGGCATTAAGATGTGAAAGATTAAGGAGTGAAAAGTACACTGGGGAGGAGAAGGAGAGGTAAGAGAGGTTATTATGGAACGTAAACAAACGACAAAAATGGCGGACCCGCTGTCTGACTCCCCTGGCCCGAGCCGGAGAGAAGATTCCTATGAAAGTTTTGAGGGCTTCACGCCGGGCCAAATGATGGAGACAACACAGGGAAAGAAAATAAACAAAGTAGAAAAGGACTGTGACAGGATGGTGGTGATGAGGAGGATGAGAGAGGAATTTGGGGAAGTGATCCAGGCACTGGCCGAGGTGAAAAAAAGAGATGAAGAGGCAAAGAGGAGAGATGAGGAGACAAAGAGAATGATAGAGAGCTTAAGAGAGGAAATAATAAAGTTGACGAAGGAACAAATGGAAAACCAGAAAGAGATTGCAAAGCTGAAAATGGAAAAAATAGAAAAAGACCATGAGATAAAAATTATGAAAATGGAGAGAGAGAGAGAGAGAGAGAGAGAGAGAGAGAGAGAGAGAGAGAGAGAGAGAGAGAGAAGATGAAAGAAATGATAAAGAGAGAGGTAGCAGAGAAAATAGGAAATGACCGGCAAAACGTGGGTGCAAGGGTTCAGGAACAGATCAGACATGTAGGCAGTGATGAGTTGAAGGAGTGGAGAAGTGAAAAGGACAAGGAGAAAAACGAGCTTCAGGGAAATACTAGAGCAACAACAACAGGAACAGAGACAAGATATAGAAAAATAAGTTGTAAATGTACTGAGAAATAAAGAAACAATGGTGAGGGACATGGCAGATAAGAAAAAATGTGTCATAATATTTGGTGTAAAAGAAGAAAAAATCCCAGTGAAGAACCAGAGGGAAAGTTATGAGAGGAGTAAGGTGAAAAGTATACTGGGAAAAGTAAAAAAAGACTGAGGAAAACATACAGGATGGGAGAAGAAAACTTAAAGGTGGTACATGAAGAAAAAGATTTGGGAGTAACGATGCAAGACACACTATCCCCAGAAAAACATAAACAAGTTATTTGGAGAAACCTACAGGATGGTGCAAAATATAAGGGTATCATTCCATTACATAGATAAGGAAATGATGAAGAAAATAATAACAACACTGATAAGACCAAAACTTGAATATGCTGCAGTTGTGTGGTCGCCTCACAAAAGAAGGATATCAAAAAGTTGGAAAGAATACAGAAAATTGCAACTAAAATGGTCCCAGAACTCTTGAATATGACGTATGGAGACAGATTGAAGGAGATGGACTTGACAACACTGGAACAAAGAAGGGAGAGAGGAGATCTGATCACACTGTATAAGTTGGTAAATAAGTTTGATGAGGTGGATAAAGAGATGATCTCTTCTCTACTGTGAGAATGCAGGGGCAGAGAGGACATGGAAAGAAACTTAATAAAGGAACCTGTTTGAGTGACTTGAAAAAGTATAGTTTTCCACAAAGAAGTGTTAACACATGGAACGGCTTGTGGGAAGAGGTGGTGGAGGCGAGCAGTGTCCATCAAATGAAGGAAAGGCTGGATGACTGTAGATATGGAGACGGGACTATTAGAGCTTAGCTCGGGCCCTGTAGACTACAAATAGGTAAATACAAATAGGTAAACACACACACACACACACATTATAATTATATAGTTATGTAGCCCTACTTACTATACCTGGGGTGATAAAGATCAATGGAGTGTCACATGTGAGTGGATCAGTTGAATTATATAAAAATCTACGTGATAGGAAACAAACAAACAGACAGACAGAGAGACATGCATACAGACAGACACCCACGCTGCGTGTTGGTCCGGAAGTCACTTCCTGTTACTGCTTGTAGCCCTAAGATGCCTAGCGTTAATTAAAAGGATAATATTTAATTTTTCATCAGAGGAACGTAGAAGATGGTAATTTTTCACCTAAGTTGTTTGAGGAGGAACCATACTTGCCTCTAAAATTTATCACTACTTGATAACTCCAATAATATACTCAATTAATTCATCATTAGTGTCGTCCGCGCCACTCATCTGGTTACACTTAGCAACTAGGGAAAGAGAGGGAATCAAAATATTGCTCATTGTGGGATCGTCTGCCTTCCCATAAAGGACGTGACAGGTTAGTAAACTATTTGCTCCCAGGGAATAATCTATTAAATAGTTGTTGTATTACTATTAGTCTATTATTATTCATTGGAAGTTATGTTTTTGCAGATTTAATAAAAAAAGTTAGCAGACTGATTGGACCTTGATTAACAGGCAAAAAAAAAAAAAAAAAAGTTGCATCAGCAGATTAGCATTAGCGGACCAGCAAACCTGGAAAATTAGCGTATTAGTGATTAGTGAGCTAAAGAAAAAATTATTGGATTAGTGATTAGCGAGCTAAAGAAAAAATTATTGGATTAGTGATTAGTGAGCTAAAGAAAAAATTATTGGATTAGTGATTAGCGAGCTAAAGAAAAAATTATTGGAATAGTGATTAGTGAGCTAAAGAAAAAATTATTGGAATAGTGATTAGTGACCTAAAGAAAAAATTATTGGAATAGTGATTAGTGACCTAAAGAAAAAATTATTGGAATAGTGATTAGTGAGCTAAAGAAAAAATTATCGGAATAGTGATTAGTGACCTAAAGAAAAAATTATCGGAATAGTGATTAGCGAACTAAAGAAAAATTATTGGATTAGTGATTAGCGAGCTAAAGAAAAAATTATCGGAATAGTGATTAGCGAACTAAAGAAAAATTATCGGAATAGTGATTAGCGAACTAAAGAAAAATTATTGGATTAGTGATTAGCGAACTAAAGAAAAATTATCGGATTAGTGATTAGCGAGCTAAAGAAAAATTATTGGAATAGTGATTAGCGAACTAAAGAAAAATTATTGGAATAGTGATTAGCGAGCTAAAGAAAAATTATTGGAATAGTGATTAGCGAACTAAAGAAAAATTATCGGATTAGTGATTAGCGAGCTAAAGAAAAATTATTGGAATAGTGATTAGCGAACTAAAGAAAAAATTATCGGAATAGTGATTAGCGAACTAAAGAAAAATTATTGGATTAGTGATTAGCGAACTAAAGAAAAATTATCGGATTAGTGATTAGCGAGCTAAAGAAAAATTATTGGAATAGTGATTAGCGAACTAAAGAAAAAATTATCGGAATAGTGATTAGCGAACTAAAGAAAAATTATTGGATTAGTGATTAGCGAACTAAAGAAAAAATTATCGGGTGCCCAGCTGTGGTGTTTTCACACATTGTTTCACCCATGAAGTGAGCCATGTCAGTGCAGGCTAGCTGTTCCTTGTAGCATTTGCATGAGCCATTGTCACAGGTCCCATGGCAGTTGCACTTATTAGCTCCAAAATTGTAGAAGGCACTGCTGCAGCAGTGGATGGAATTGGAATCCAAGATTTTCCATCCCATTTCCAGCCATGTTCTCCCTTTGCAAGATTTATCAGAGGAATGAGAGGCAGAGAAGCATGGTGCCAGGCATGTGCTTGCACTAATGCTTGGAGAAGATGTTTAAATGCATCTGGAGTTGGCAGCAGTATTTCACCTTCAGCCATTTTCTTTGTGAACAATTGCCATCTTGCCAAGGGTAGTGCTTCACTTCCTTTTGCATAGCCAAGAGTGATCAATTTGGCAAGTCCCTTTTGAGTTGTAAACACGAGATCAGTACCTTCTCCAAGTTCACGGAAGCCCTGGAGTATATCCTTGTCAAGCTCATGATCAAGTGACATGCATAAGTTCCACCATGTCTTTTTTCCTCGCCTGGCAAATCTTCCTGTGGTATAACATCCTTCTGTGGAATGCCAAGCCAGTACCTATACCCGAAGACTTGAGTGGACCAATGTGGCTAATAATCCCATCATGTCATCGCCCTTTCCTTGCCAAAACATGAAAACGTTTGTGAGAAGTTCTGCTTAAAGTGGATCAGCAGAAGAAGAACATCTATGTCAGGACTCCAGATGTGAAGGACATCAGGTGGATGTGCCTGTTTGGTGGAATGTATTGCATGGGTTATCATCATCGTATAAACTTCATCATGGTTCATCATTAATTCTTCTCATTGGTCAACATGACCTGTCTTGTTTGACAGAGTGGTAGAGGTGAAGATATCATGCTTCAGATATGAAGTGGTGTACACAACTTTTGTTTCTTGGTGTGTGTCCATGAATACATTGGCAAGGCAAACAGATAATTCTTGTTTTGTCCGCTCATGACTGATGCAGTGACTGAGTGAAGTGTTCTGGAGACTTGTGTTTTCATTGACAGCGTAGTGTGTTGCCTTTACACCTTTGGTCTTGTAGCCATTTTCCTTGATCCTTCACAGTATGGATCAAAGACCAATCTTATTTCATCATAGTTTTTAATTTTCTCGTCAAATCTAGAAATTAACAGTTTCCCGATGTCTGTGACAGTTTCTAACTTTTCTTTGTCTGATATGAGGAGAAGGATTGCCATGCCATCTACAACCAAACATCTCTTCTGAGGCAGACTTTCAGAGTGTGAGGGTGCTTTCTCACATTGATTTGATTCATTTATAATGATTTGGCTGTCCTGCTCATCGACGAACATTTGCAGATCTTCGGCAATCATGTCATCTTCGGATGTCACCTCTGAAGAATCTATGATTTCTGCCTCAGACTGAATACTCCAGTCATCTTCATCCTCAATCCCATCTACATCAATCATCACATGTGTTTGGTGGAATGTGTTCTGGGAAACAAAATACAGTGCTTTGGCTACTTCACTCCTGTCTGTGCAGGGCAGAAGTACATCACCTTGGAACAAGCTTTGTGGGAAAGAGTTGAATTCATAGTTTCTATGGCGTCCTTTTCATCAATGCCACGAGATGATCTTGAAACAATCAAGCAGCGGCCAAGGAGGTCCCTCTCTTCTTTCAGGCAGCTTTCTAAATTACTGCTCTTGTGTTGTTTTGCTTTTGGATTGGATTGGAGAAAGAGGGAAGCTTGTTTCGGCTCACTGTGGACCAAAGTGGTACTGGACTGTATTCTGAGATTCAAACTTGAGTATATTTTACATTTTAGGCTTGAAATATGCCAAAGTGCTAAAATAATGACTTATCATAATTCTAGTATGCATATTTGTGACTGCAGACACCAAAAACATATGGTTTAACACCGAAATTTCATTGGTGGCTCACCTGGGTCCCTAGTGATGACTGAAAATCACTTTTCCTGACATTTTCCAAAATGGCCACCAAAATGGCAGATTTCTCGAAAAGAAAATCTGGAAACAGGTAAATTCTAATAATTAGCATCCTGATGGACCAAAATATGCAATTAGTAGATCAATTTTACCACACCAAAATGGGCAGGCCATTTTTAGGACACAAGGATCCCCACTCAAAGAGGGAAGGAAGATAATGGAGGATAAAGAATGGGAAGGAGGCAGAGGAAGACAGGGAGAGTAACTAAGGGAGAAGGAAGAAGGAAAACTCAGGAGGTTAGGGAGTGTAAACTCTTCCCCTCCCTTCCTTTCTCTTTCCCTCCCTTCCAATATTCCTCCCACTCTTTCTTCTTTCTCCCTTCCCTTTCTCTCCCTTCCCCTTATTGGTCCCATATGTTACGTCCTTCTCCTTCCCTTCCTGCCCCTTTCCTTTTTCTCCCTTCCCTATCCCTCCCTTTCCCTTTCCTGTTCCCTTCCTTTTCCCCCTTCCCTTTCCATTCTTTCCCTTTCCTGTTCCCTTCCTTTTCCCCCTTCCCTTTCCATTCTTACCCTTTCCTGTTCCCTTCCTTTCTTATCCTTCCCTTCGCTTTCCATCCTTACCCCTTCCTTTCTCATTCTTCTCTTCCCTTTCCTGTTCCCTTCCTTTCTTATCCTCCCCTTCCCTGTCCATCCTTACCCCTTCCTTTCTCATTCTTCTCTTCCCTTTCCTGTTCCCTTCCTTTCTTATCCTTCCCTTCCCTTTCCATCCTTACCCCTTCCTTTCTCATTCTTCTCTTCCCTTTCCTGTTCCCTTCCTTTCTTATCCTTCCCTTCCCTTTCCATCCTTACCCCTTCCTTTCTCATTCTTCCCTTCCCCTTCCCTTCCCTTTCCATTCTTACCCTTTCCTGTCCCCTTCCTTTCTTATCCTTCCCTTCCCTTCCCCTTCCCCTTCCCTTCCTTCCCCTCCCTCTAAGGTCCCTCCCCGCACAGGCCCGACACTACATGCAGCAAGTGATGAGTTGTCTGCAGTTTTGGGCGTGTTGCTGCCTCTCCCTCACCTTCCTGCAGCTCCTCGCCGCCACCGCTGCCCTGCCCCCTCTGCTGTCCTCGGGTACTGTGTGTGTGTGTGTGTGTGTGTTCCTTTCCCTTCTCTCTCTCCCTCCCTTCCTTCTGTCACTTCTCCTCCCTTTATTTCATTTACTTTCCCTTCTCTACTCTCCCCTTTCTTTCTCTTCTTTGTGTGTGTGTGTGTGTGTTTTTCTCTCCTCTATCTCTTATGTTGTGTTTCTCTCTCTCTCTCTCTCTCTCTCTCTCTCTCTCTCTGTTATCTTTATCTCTCAATGTCTCTCTTATTAGGTGATGAATTAGGTGATGTACTCAGTGACCCACTAACCGACATCTTTAAGATGTCGGTAAATACTGGCTATGTGCTGAGCCTATGGAAAGTAGCTAATGTGACGCCGATTTTTAAAAAGGGGGACAGGTCAGTTGCTTCAAACTATCGCCCAATTAGCTTAACATCGATTATAGGCAAGATGCTGGAGTCCATAATAGCCAGGAACATTCGGGAGCATTTAGAGAAACATAGCTTAATTCACGACTCGTAGCATGGGTTCACAAAAGGTAGGTCATGCCTCACCAATCTCTTGTCCTTCTACAATAAAGTATTTGAGGCGGTTGACGGAGATGAAAATTATGATGTAATCTATCTTGATTTTAGTAAAGCATTTGACAAAGTTCCTCACCAACGACTGTTGCTTAAATTACAGGCTCACGGAGTAGAGGGTAAAGTTTTGAACTGGGTCAAGGCGTGGCTTAGCAATAGGAAGCAAAGAGTGCAAATCAATGGTAAAAGATCTGACTGGGGATGTGTTACGAGTGGGGTCCCACAAGGTTCAGTGTTAGGTCCACTTTTGTTTATTATTTATATCAATGAATTAGATACAGGAATTAGTAGTGATGTTAGTAAATTTGCAGATGATACCAAGATCGGTAGAGTAATTGAGTCGGATCAGGACGCTAGTATTCTCCAAGGTGAACTCAACAGATTGTATGACTGGGCGGATAAATGGCAGATGGAGTTCAATGTAGGGAAGTGCAGTATTCTGAGTGTAGGTAGGAACAACCCCTCACATAACTATTGCTTAAATGACACTCTCATAAGCAGGTCTGGGTGCGAGAGGGATTTAGGGGTCTTAGTGAGCTCTGATCTCCGTCCAAGGGCACAATGCATTCAAGCTAGAAATCGAGCTATTAGGGCACTGGGATTTATTTCAAGGAGCGTAAGCAACAGAAGCCCCGAAGTCTTCCTCAAACTATATTTAGCATTAGTTAGACCTCATCTTGACTATGCGGTTCAGTTCTGGTCACCTTACTATAGAATGGATATCAAAGTGTTAGAATCGGTGCAGAGGAGGATGACTAAGATGATTCAGGGGTTGAGAAACTTGCCATACGAGGAAAGACTCAAACAGTTAAACTTGCATTCTCTAGAAAGGCGAAGGGTGCGTGGAGACATGATCGAGGTTTATAAATGGATGAAGGGCTTTAATAAGGGAGACATTCATAAGGTTTTGTTGGTAAGAGAACCGGGTAGGACACGAAGTAACGGGTTTAAACTGGATAAATTCAGATTCAACAGGGACATAGGCAAAAATTGGTTTACTAACAGGGTGGTGGATGAGTGGAATAGGCTTAGCAGTCATGTGGTGAGTGCCAATACAATTGTCACATTCAAAAATAGACTAGATAAATTCATGGACAGCGATATTAGGTGGGGTTAGATACACGGGAGCTTAGGGTCAAAGGAGCTGCCTAATACAGGCCTACCGGCCTCTTGTAGACTCCTGCGTTCTTATGTTCTAATGTTCTTATGTTCTTTTGTTTTATCTCAGTCTCTCTGTTTATGTGCGTCTCTCTTGCCTTGTCTCTCTGTCTTTCTATATCTGCCTGTCTGTCTGTTTTTTTATCTGTGTCTGTGACTTTTCTTTTTGCTTTAATTCTCTCTGTTATCTATGTGTGTCCTCTTCTGTTGCTTTGTCTGTATCTTCTGTGTCTGTCTGTCATTTCATCCATCCATATGTCTGTCCCCAGGCGACGTGCTGTGGCTGGTGGTGGTGGTGGTGCCGTGGCTGTCGCTGTCACTGGTTGCGGCGCCCACCAACCCGGCCGTCATGAACCAGGCCACCGGGAAGAACACCGTGCTCTTCAACAAGCAGGTGTGTGTGTGTGTGTGTGTGTGTGTGTGTGTGTGTGTATTTACCTATTTGCCTATTTGTAGTCTACAGGGCCCGAGCTAAGCTCTAATAGTCCCGTCTCCATATCTACATTCATCCAGCCTTTCCTTCATTTGATGGACACTGCTCGCCTCCACCACCTCTTCCCGCAAGCTGTTCCATGTGTTAACACTTCTATGTGGAAAACTATACTTT
Source organism: Eriocheir sinensis (assembly GCF_024679095.1). Taxonomy (NCBI): domain Eukaryota; kingdom Metazoa; phylum Arthropoda; class Malacostraca; order Decapoda; family Varunidae; genus Eriocheir; species Eriocheir sinensis. The sequence goes on along the minus strand of NC_066540.1, from coordinate 5,708,038 downwards.
TTCAAGTCACTCAAACAGGTTCCTTTATTAAGTTTCTTCCCATGTCCTTTCAGCCCCTGCATTCTCGCAGTAGAGAAGAGTTTACCTCTATCCACCTCAACAACTTATTTACCAACTTATACAGTGTGATCAGATCTCCTCTCTCCCTTCTTTGTTCTAGTGTTGTCAAGTCCATCTCCTTCAATCTGTCTTCATACGTCATATTCAAGAGTTCTGGGACCATTATAGTTGCAGTTCTCTGCAATTCTGTGCGTGTGTGTGTGTGTGTGTGTGTGTGTATGTATACGTGTGTGTGTATCTAGAGACACACAGACACACAGACAGAGAGAGAGATGGAGACAAACAACAGACAGAAACACACAAATACAAAGAGATAGAGAGAAAACAACACACACACACACACACACACACATACACACACACACACACAAACACACACACACACACACACACACGCACACACACACACCTCATCTCCCTCTCCCCCCTCACTCACTTCCGCCTCCCTTTCCCTGGCAGATCTTCCACTTCATCCTGCGGTTCTACGTGTGCAAGTTCGTGCCGTCCATCCTGGTGGCCGTGATGTGCGGGGGCGCCACCTTTGCCTCCTTCTGCTACCAGCTGGCCGAGGGAGCCGACAGGCGGGGTGTGAGCGAGGGGGAGGACGATGATGGGTTCTACAATGCCTCGTCACCTTACTCCTCGGCGTCCTCGGCATCTTCTTTGTCTTCTGTTACTGATGTCTCCACTGCCTCCAACTCCTCCTCCTCCTCCTCCTTCTCCTATAGTCATATTACCTGCACTTATGTTTATCCTGAAGAAGAGGTTGTGAATGCAGGGTAAGTATGTGTGTGTGTGTGTGTGTGTGTGTTGTCTCTTCTAATCTGGCGACGTTTTTTTTCTTCTTGGCAAATCGCTAGTTTTGCTGTCCATACACGATTTATTTATTTTTCTACACATTCCTGCTTCATGCATATTCAGTTAAGCAGAAGCAAATATAGAAGTAATTGTCCAAGTTTGTGAAAGATGAAAAAATTATGAATAATGCAGAAATACTTCCCTAATTATTTTCAAGATGTAGCTAATAATCTCTCTCTCTCTCTCTCTTACAGCAGTGGAGGGGGGGTGCCTGGTGAGGGGGGAGCCTTTTGGTGGGGTGGGTGGGGGGATCAGTACCCCGACTCCCTCAACCTGGTGCAGTGCTGTGTGGCCTTCCTGCTAGTCTACTACTTCTGTGAGTGTAGCAGTAGTAGTAGTAGTAGTAGTAGTAGTAGTAGTAGTAGGGTCTAGGACAACTCGCCGCAGGAAACTGGCCACAGCCTACTGGCCACCAAATTTATCAGTAAGACTCGTCGCCGCGGCCAACTCATTGTCATGTGGAACTTTTTGTCATTTATAGATACAATTGTTTGATAAAACAAGAGGGTTGAAATTTCTTTATGGAGTGCTTTATTGGAATAAAGGAATACAGATACTTATGCAAAAATGCAAAAATTTCAAAATTACTTTATTTAGCAACTGAGAAAAAAAAAGATGCAACTGCAAAAATCTATGAAAAGTTATGGGCAAGTTCCCCAAGATATTCAACAAAATTTTGACCCTCAAATTCACTGACAATTGGTTTAATTCTTTCATCTGCTTGTCTGTATTTCTTCAACTTGACAGGTGGATCTTGCCCTGCGATCAGCTGCCTGGAATATAGGTCTCTTTCATGTTGGACTTTTTTCAAACCATCAATAAATTTCCAAACAGTTGGATGTTGCATTCTAAGTTCATTTTGCAGCCTTCCATGAGTAGCTTCTGTGTGATTTTTGTCCTGTCTTCATCATTTAAGGAGAGTTCATAAACGTTCCACATTTCCTGTGGAAAAGTGGAGCACGTCTGCCATTACCCCTTCTGTTTCTTCTGCCAACGAAGTTGTCCTCAAATCAATCAAGAAGCACTTGAAGTTAATCTAGTAGCTCATTAGCGAGATTTTCAAATGCTTCAGCCATATATTCCAAGGGAACAAATACCAGAGCCAGCGTTTGGTTTTCTTCATTCCTACCTCCCCCAACACAGTTGGGTTCAGCGGTGGCTGAAGTGGTAGCGTACTGGGCCCACATTCATCGCGTGATGGACGACGCGGGTTCGAATCCCCACGCTACCACTCGGATTTTTCGGTCACCGCCGAGTGGCTTAAAACTACCCACATGCTGTCCTGAAGACCACCCATCAACCCGGACTCTAGAGGAAGCCGTCCAAGCGAATCAAGAACGAGTTCCGGGGGGCAGCATGAGCCAATGCAAGATGGCGCCACTATAAACACTCGCCTGCGCCAGAACGGGCTGGGCCGACCATCAGGCCCCACCTGGAAGAAGCTTTGGGCCGACCATCAGGCCCCACCGGGAAGATGCCTACCGGCGCAATAGGCAACAACGTAAAAAAAAAAAAAAAAAAAAAAACTATCAGAGAGCTATCACAGACTTAACGCAGTCATCCCCTGATGTTTTAATGAAAATAAAAATGCAGGTTAACAGAGGAAGTTAATGGGTCCCTTTAGGGTTACCAAATGGCATAATGATTAAAAATTGAGAGTCGTATCTTATGAACCCGACCTGAGTCAGTCATCAGGAGATTCGTGTCTTATTAACACAATCACAGATGTGTCTGTGGCGGTCAGCTGGCTGCGGCGAATTGGTCAGTGGCTGGGTGGCCGTGGCCAGTGGTCCCAGTCCCATAGTAGTAGTAGTAGTAGTAGTAGTAGTAGTAGTAGTAGTAGTAGTAGTAGTAGTAGTGGTGGTGGTAGTAGTAGTAGTAGTAGTGGTGGTAGTAGTAGTAGTAGTAGTGGTGGTAGTAGTAGTAGTAGTAGTAGTGGTGGTGGTGGTGGTAGTAGTAGTAGTAGTAGTAGTGGTGGTAGTAGTAGTAGTAGTAGTAGTAGTAGTGGTTCACCTGAGTCTGAAGTGAGCATTATCGTGCAGCGGCAGCCTGCAGCCACACAGCGTGTCCGATTTCGTGGCTACTGTTTGCTAGCCTACACATAGTACACAGTCGTCACTGTCAGTAATATGCAGGCAGTAATGACATACTGTCAATTATAGTCGATTATGAGTTAAAAATATTAGCAATGTAGCAAATAGCTGTTTTGTTAATTTACAAGATCGCTGATAATAATTATTAAACAGCCTTGAAGCTGTCCACCACCGAAAAAATTAGCAGGCTTTAAATTAATAAAATAGCTATTTGCGACATTGCTAATATTTTTTTAACTCAAAATTGACTATAATTGATGGTATTTGTTATTGCTGCCTGCATATTACTGACACTAACGACTGTTTACCATGTGTAGGCTAGCATACAGTAGCCACGAAATCAGACTCGCCATGTGGCAGCAGGTTGCCGTTGAGCGATAATGCCCACTTCAGACTCAGGTGAACCGACTATAGTAGTAGTAGTAGTAGTAGAAGTAGTAGTAGCAGCAGCAGTAGTAGTAGTAGTAGTAGTAGTAGTAGTAGCAGCAGTAGTAGTAGTAGTAGTAGTAGTAGTAGTAGTAGTAGTAGTAGTAGTAGTAGTAGTGGTGGTTGTAGTAGTACTGTAGTTTGACAAAATATATAAATGATGAAGATGAAAAGAAAAAAAAATATAGGTATAAATTTCATACTAAAATGCATTCTTTTCTTCCGTGTGTGTGTGCATACAGGCATCATCTCCGTGTCGTTCGTTCACCGTATGTACACCGTATGGCGACGCAACCCCATGAAGAACAGATGGTGGGCAGCGACCGTGTTTGCCCTGTGAGTATATATGTCTCTCTCTCTCTGTAATTTTTTCACATTTTCTTCATCTCCTTTTGGTCTGTCTGTCTGTCTTTCTGTCACTGTGTATTTGTTTGTTTGATTTTGCTTTATACCTTTTGTCTCATCTCTTTCTCTCTTTGTTCTCCCTTTCTCACTTTGTCTCTCTTTGTTTTACTTTGTCTCTCTCTCTCTCTCTCTCTCTCTCTCTCTCTCTCTCTCTCTCTCTCTCTCTCTCTCTCTCTGTACAGTATTCCTTAATAACAAGTTTGCTACCTGTCCTGACCTGGTTCTCCCCCCTGGCAGGTTGGTGTTACAGGTCGTCTACAGCTGCGTTAGCCTGTCTGGAGGGAGGAACGGAGAAATAGGAGGAGGAGGGAGGGAAGGGCCAGGCTTCTCCTCCCTTCCTCCCGCTATCTGGCTCCCCTCCCTCCTCTGGCCCCTCCTTGCTCTCCCTCTTAACGAGTTCATCAAGCATAGAGAGATTAGGTGAGTGTTATTGTTGTTGTTATTATCATTATCATTATTATTATTATTATTCGTGACTGAAATTTATCCTGTTCAGCATCAACCCCCTAAGGCAAAAAGGTCTCAGTGGTGTCGGTCATTTTTTATTATTTTTTTCTCTGCATAAATCGCTGATACATAATCCAGAAGTCAGGAAAACAACAATCGCTTCATTCACGTCTGCTACAAGCTTTCTTTTTTCTATTTTCTCAGTGGTGTGGGACATTTTTTTTTGTTATTTTTCCTTGCATAAACATTTAGCATATAACCCTTCACCCTACTCTTCCTCCTCTCCATCTACTCTCCCTACTTGCTAACCTTCCTTTCACCTCTGTACAGTACCCTCTCGAGTTTCGTGCTATCTGAGTTTCGCGATCCTTGAGTTTCGTGGTTAGTTCTCAATTCTTACCATCCCGAGTTTCGCGCATTATCACTCCAAGTTTCGCGCTGCTTTGACATGTACAGGTCACGTCTACTTACCATCGGCATCACGCACGCTACCGTAAAAGGTAGTATCACACTAGACACAATTTCCTCCAAACATTGTGGCTATGGCAAGAGAGAGAGAGAGAGAGAGAGAGAGAGAGAGAGAGAGAGAGAGAGAGAGAGAGAGAGAGAGAGAGACTTAACACGTTAACCGCGTTTGAACTTCCCGCCGCCTACTCCCTGTTGCGTTTGGTTCAACTCGGCGCAGCGTCAATGCCACGCGAGCCCCCGATTCAGGAGGGTGTGTAGCTTCACTCTGGTTATGAGCCCCTCTCGTGATAGGTGAAATAGAGAAGGGTGTGAGGATGGAGGGTCAGAAAGGAGAGTCAAGTCAGGGCTTTGGTCAGGACATGACCTGACTCAGGTCAGGTCATGTCCATACCTGTCATACACATACAGAAGGTGAAATGAGAAGGATGTGGGGAGGATGGGGCAGAAAGGAGAGTCAGAGCAGGGCTTTGGTCAAAACATGACCTGACTCAGGTCAAGAGATGACCTGACTCTCCCTTCTGCCCCTCCCTCCCCCCACCCTTCTCATTTCCCTTTGTGTGTGTCATGACATGACCTGACTCTCCCTTCTGCCCCTCCCTCCCCCCCACCCTTCTCATTTTCCTTTGTGTGTGTGTCATGACATGACCTGACTCTCCCTTCTGCCCCTCCCTCCCCCCACCCTTCTCATTTTCCTTTGTGTGTGTGTCATGACATGACCTGACTCTCCTTCTGCCCTCCTCCCCACCCTTCTCATTTTCTCATTTTCCTTTGTGACTGACAACTCGCTCCCGGATGGGTGTACGGGTGTTGCCAGTAGCCACAACGGTTAGAGGAAAATGGCCAGTGTGACACCGCCTTAAGGCAGTGAGGCCACTGATTGGGTGAGCGCCGGCGATGATGTCATTGGACTCCCAGCAAATCACAAGCGTGTTTTCAGAGCTCAGTCAATCGTAAGGCTTCATCTGTGGCTTTAAAACGACCCGTTCTCTCTTCCTGTTTTCTTCCTTTTTCCAAGGTACGTATTTTGGGATAACAAGGGAGTAAAGGAGGAAAAAAAAAGTGAGCTCCTGGGGTCAGCATGAGCCAGTTATAATGCTGCCACTATAAATACTTGCCTGCGCCATGACAGGCTCTGGGCTGACCATTAGGCCCAGAAGGATAGTCTACCGACGCCATAGGCCACATGTAAAAAAAAAAAAAAATAAATAAATAAATAAAAAATAAAAATAAAAAGATCTCCGTGGGTCAGAACAAATAAACACTTTTTCAGTGTTTTCAATACCACGATTTTTGGGATCCTCGAGTTTAGCGCTATACCTTCGGAATGAAGTGAGCACGAAACTCGAGAGGGTACTGTAGTCTAAATACCATGTTTCCATCTCTGTTTATACAGCTACCTTCCTTTTTTTAATTTCCTCAACCTCCAAGCCTTCTGTCACTCATCCTTAACCCCTTCAACACAAGGACACCCCCCCTCCCCCACCCCCACCCCTACCCCGCCTGGTCACCATCACGCACAGCACGTTCCGCCGCCCTCCGCCACGCCACGCTTGACTCGCGCTCATTTCTCACCTTCATGACGCCCCTGCCCCTCCCTCACCCCTCTCCCCTCTCATGGCAAAGTGTGAGGCTCTGTTACATCACTGCCTTAGAAATCCATTTATTTTTATTTGATCAAGACGGTAGAACGAAACCCTATTTACCCTGTTTGATTATAGTCCCATCGATCACGGATTCATGGATCATGGGAATCTCGCAGAACCAAATACCCGTGAACGGTTGTGGGGCTTCTGTATTTCCTTTACTGGAAAAAAAATTTAAAAATTCCCCACATACACACTGATAGGCCTGAAAAACTTTGCTGAGTCACCGTAAGTCATATTAGAACAGCTCTCAGCCACTTACAACCTACCCAATGGCAGGAAATTATGCTCTAAATTTTTTTTTTATGACACTGTACAGGTTTAACTCATCCGCTGCGATTGGCATGGATTTGGCCTTCACTGGTAGCCTGGTAACATACACTCCCAGGTCTTTCTCTGCCTCTGTGGTGGATAGTGGATAGTCCCATGTGGTATTGGTATGCTAGATTTCCCCTCCCAAGGTGCAGACATTTTTCTTCATTGAATTGTAGCAGCCACTTTTTGTTCCATTCCTGTAGCTTGGTGAGGTCTTCTTGCAGGAAATCCAGTCAAGGGGTTAAAGACATATTTCCATAATGTTGCCTCTCCATTCCACTTGAGCAGCCTCTTTGTCCATGCCCAGGATTTGTAGGTTATTCTGCAGTACTCTGTCATAAGTCTTCCTTGGTCAGTCCCTGTTAACTCTACCCCCAGCCACTGCCTCCCTCACCCCATCACACACCACATGTCCAAATCACCTCAGTCTGTCCCTCCTCACCCACCCTTCCCAGTGGTGGTCACAGTTTCAGTAACATCAGTTGATTAGTGTTTTCCCTAACATTGTAAACTGTTAGTGGACCAATTGGCTGCTGTTAATGTAGCTTTGTTAACTGTTAAGTCCACTAACTATAGTCATGTTTGCTCCTGTCTCATGTGGATGTGTCTCAAACAATCAGAAAGGCCACTTCATACATTTATTGGTCAAAGGACAGCAACATACAAACTACTAACTAACTAACAGGGAGCTCCACCTCTTCCTGTTGCGGTGACAGTGTTCACTGTGGGCGGCAGGATGCTCCTTTGCTGCTGGTGCAGGCAAGGGCTGGTGTCCGAGTCCTGGTAGCCCTCAACAAGACAGGGTCGCTGAGGAGCTGACTCCCAGGGACTTGCTGTGGATGTGCAGGGCAGCAGCAGTTGCAGGTGTTGTGGCTGGCCCTGCAGGTGGCTCACTGAGGTACAAAATACTCTCCACCTCCCTGAAGACAATGGACATAATCCTGTGTGGCGTGCTATGCAATGCAAACCCCACACATCTCTGTGGCTCAAAGACACTGCTGCTGGTACTGGCTGAAAGCTTGACAGGCAGCAGTGAATTGGGTGCAGGGTGAAACTGTTGGGTGGGGAGTTGTCACCCAAGGCGTGCGTTGTTTTGTGTACCGCTGAGCGGCTATGATGGAGCCCCAGAGCCAGGTGGGCTGGGTACCTTTTCAGGACACCCTTGGATGTTGTTACTTCTGCTCCAGGATGTTGCCTCGGGGTTGACCCTCGGGGACTTCCTCAAGCAGGTGGGCAGAGGTCCAGTCCACCCCACAGAGAAATGCATCACCTGTAAGAGACACTTGTTACCGGGAGGTGAAGTTTGAGTCTCCTCCAGCCAGTGGATGGCATGCCAGGCCTCCACTCAGGGTTGTCTTGTACAGAAACAACCCTGTGAGCAGGATTGACATCAAGGAGGTGCACCACATGCCCATATAGCCAGAGTTGGCATTTACAGACTATGCTGGTAACAGGCCTCGATTCATTTTCGGTACTCACTGGTTCGTGAGCACCTTGCCCAGCACACTGAGCAGTGTAATACCACGGTAACTGTTGCAGTCCTGTTTTTCCCCTTTCCCTTTCCTGATAGGGACAACCAACCCCCTTTTCCAGTCGAGGAATGGCACCAGATTGCTGCACAGCAGACAGCACAGCATGCAACCCACGGATCATGGCTTCACCCCCAGCTTTCAAAATCTCTGCGCCGATATTACAGACCCCAGCTACATTTCCACCCTTCAACTTCCCCACACACTCTCACACTTCCGCAAGAGAGGGTGGAGTTTTGTCAATTGGTGGATCAGCAGCCACCATCTACTAGCCGGCCACAGGGAGCTGTCCGCTTAGGGGCTCTGCCGTGTACAACTGCCCAAAGTACTCTGCCCAATGAGCCCGGTACCCATCCACGTCTGGTGCTGTCTGGCCCATCAGCCATTCGGATAGTACTCGTCTGAGATGTGGATTTGTAGCGGACCTTCTTCAGAACTCGAAAGGCATGTCTAAGGTTGTTTACATTTGGACAACCCTCGACATCCTCAGCGAGACCTTATCCCTCCTCAGAAGGGTTCTGGTTCTTCATGACAGAGTCCTGTATCGCTCCAAGTCCCCAGCCAACCTGGAAGCTGGACTCTATATTCTCCAGTCTCTCCCTTGAGGCAACGCCACTCCTAGACCTTGGGCGCTCTTCAATGCACTCCTCAGCAGCTTAGAGAGTTTCACGTTGAAAGATATCCCACAATTCTCTAGGGTCCTCCAAAGGACCAAGCACTTCAAACCGATTTGAGACTGCCACTGCATACTCCTGAGTGCACGCCTGGTTCCTCAGTTTCTCAAGATGGAACCTTGGGGGGGTGATGCACTGAATCAAATGCCTTCTTGAGATCGACATAGTAGGTTGTAAGCATCCCCTGTTGAAACTCAAGTCGATGCTCCACCAGTACATGAAGCGCTAGGATATGGTCAGTTGTCAACTTACCAGGCATAAACCCAGACTGTTCAGGTCTCTGCAGCTTCAGCAGCTGGCTGCGAATCGGCATCAGCAATAGGTGGGCAAGCACCTTGTCTGGCACACTGAGCACACTGCGGTAGTTGTTGCAGTCTTGGCGGTCCCCTTTCCCTTTCCAGATAGGGATGACCAGCCCCCTTTAACAGTCATGAGGATGATATCAGATTGCCATACGGCAGTCAAGACCGCATGCAACCCATGGATTATTGCCTCATCTCCAGCTTTGAGCAGCTCTGTAGTGATGTTACAGGCACCTTTCCACCCCTCAACTTTGCCATAGCATCTCTGACCTCGTCAAGAGAGGGTGGGCTTTTGTCGATGGGTGGATCAGCATCTGCCAAAGAGGGTGGAAAAGCAGCTGGGGTCTGTATTGTCAGTGCAGAGATGTTGAAAGCTGGAGGTGAAGCCATGATCCATGTCTGCCGTATGGCAGTCCGGTGCCATTCCTCTCGACTGGAAAAGGGAGTTGGTTGTCCCTATCTGGAAAGGGAAAGGGGACTGCCAGGACTGCAACAGTTACCATGGTACAGGTAACTCAATTTATGTGTTTTTTGAAATAACGCGGGATCCAAAATCCAAATAAATGTTCAATTTACACGTTTTTTCCACTTATATGCGATATTTTATGGAGTGGCCACCATATGTCACACGCAACTGGACTCACACGGCGCCGCGGCCAAACAGCTGAGCTCAGTTCTTCCCGTGCGCCACTTGAACAACAATACAGTATCCACGCAGCCACGCTACTCAACAATAGGGGTGGGCAGGAACTGGTACCAGCTATACGGTACGGTACCGGTACCAGACTGCTCGGTACCGGTACCAATACTAGCCAGTCGCTCATTTCTTCCTCAGACGAGTGAGGCTGAGGCTGAGACTGAGTGCCTGAGTGGATATCTCAGTGATATGTATATTCTCTCTCTCTCTCTCTCCACTGAATGAAGTGAATATTTATTTTTCAATAGAAACTTACCTCTTGTTTGATTTACACGACCTCTTCAAGGACACAATACTCACGTAAATCAAGAGTTACCTGTATTACACTGTTCGGTGTGCCGGGCAAGGTGCTTGCTCATCTGCTGCTGATCTGAATTCAATCTCATCTGCTAAAGTTTCAGAGACCTGAGCAGTCTGGGTTCATGCCCGGCAAGTCAACAATTGACCAAATCCTAGCATTTCGCATCCTCGTGGAACAACGACGTGAGTTTCAACATGGGCTGCTCGCAGCCCATGTGGACCTCAAGAAGGCTTTTGACTCAGTGCATCGTGAGGCACTCTGGGACATTCTGCGGATCCGTGGGATTTCTACAAGGATTATTGACCTGATGACTGGCCTTTTCTCTGGGACTGAGAGTGCTGTGAAGTGTGTGGGGAGACGTTTCCGGCTTCTTCTCTGTTAATTCAGGAGTGCGACAGGGGTGGGTCTTTGCCCCATCACTTTTCAACACTTGCATGGACTGGGTATTAGGCAAAGTTGTCATTGTGGAGCATCTGTTGGCGACATCAAGGTCGCTGACCTTGTTTTTGCTGATGATGCTGTACTCCTCGCATAATCGCTGGAGGTCCTGGTGGTGGCTCTCGAAGTGCTGCATGACTGAAGGTCTCCTGGGCCGCACCAAGGTCCAGTCGTTTGGAGGCTTGCTGGGTGACACAGCTCAGCCTATCCATGCGTGTGGTGAGGATATCGAAGTCACCAAAAGCTTCACATGCCTTGGCATTTTAGTTCATAACAATTGTGGGCCTTGCCAGGAAGTCACTCAACGGACTGTCCTGGCCCACGGTGTTATGGAGCCGCTCAGCACGAGTACATGGCGTTGTTGATATCCTTTTAATCCTGTCTATATCTATATAGCCGGACAAAGATTGGAATCTTTAAGTCGCTTGTGCTCCCTGTCTTGCTGTGTGGCTGTGAGACATAGACACTGAACAGTGGCTTGGAGAGGCGTGTCGATGCCTTTGGTGCCAAGTGCCTTTGCAGGGTCACGGGGCATCACTGGAATGACTTTGTGTTCAACCAGCAACTATTTTGTGAAATTGAACCAAGGTCTGTTACCAGTTTGATCCATGAACGCCAACTCCGGCTACATGAGCATGTGACGCGCCTCCCGGACGTGGATCCTGCCCACAGGGTTGTGTGTGCGCGAGACAACCCGGGGTGGAGGAGGCCAAGGGGACACCCACAAAACTCATGGTTGGGGCAAGTCGACATCCTAACAAGAACGGGTTGGAGTGGGAAGGGTTACTGCTCATTCAAGAGGGATCATTGGGGGTGGAGGTGGCGGGTGAGTGAAACAATGCACCCCTTGGTGCATGCTCCCCATTAGTTAGTATTACATGCATCCTTTCTTACATTTCTCATACTTTTTTATGAACAGTCTGGTAAGGGGAACTTGGATAAGATGGAATTTCTAGAAAGCTGACCTTTCTTTAGCCCCTAGTAACTACTAGTGGCAGCATGCAGTAATCTGTGGCTGCTCTCAAAGGCGCTCAAGAAAACTCGGGGACACCCCAGTCTTTGACTTGTTAATATCCACAAGCTGCCCTGCAGATACTTAATATCATGGATGTTAAATCCACGTATGTTGAGGCTTGATTGTCCTGTCTTGGGTTGGTACCAGTAATGGCATCACTGGTACTTTTTGGTGTCCGGCAACTACACTGAACATGGATGGCTGCCACCCATGACCAGACAGCTGCAGCATGACACTGCAGGCGGCGGTGAGGGAGCACATGCTCATGATAATGCTGACAAGACCAAGACAAGTAAAGTACTGAGGCTGGCTGGGAATTACTGTGGTCGCAATCAACAAACTATATGTAGACTTTTTATGCTTCAATCCAGCTTATTTGTTTTGACCCTTGGAGAGGCTGGCTGGCTTTTTTTTCTTTTTTTTCTTTTTTCAACTTTACTTTTTCCTGGTGGGAGCTCTGACTGGGAGGCTGTGGACAGACTGACAGACACCCGGGCAGACCGACAAAGACCGTGATAACTGTTCCCGTCTTCTGTTCCAGGATCAACGTTCGCTACCAGAAGCACGCGAGGCTCGAGTTTGGGACGAAGCTGGGCATGAATTCACCATTTTGAAGATACCTCAACCACCACCACCACGTTAATCCAGGGAGAGAATGTGGAGTAAAATGTGCAGCTTCTGAAAAATATATTATTATTATTATTATTATTATTTGATTATTTTTAAAATTATCATTACTAGTACTATTATTATTTTTAGTGCCAAACATTTTAACTGGTTCCTATATTTTAATGTGTGCATGTATATATTGTTTGACACACACACACGGCCCACATTTTGGTTGGTATTATAAGACACTTTCGCTTCTCACATCAGCTATTTCCAAAGGTCAAAGAGAGGGTCAGTTGGGTTCTAATGAGTGTTTCTTCAGGTTCACGGTACAGAGGAAGGGTCAAACTACCACCAAAGCCTTGTCAAATCGGTGTTCTTGGGCTGCGAAATGTCTTATAATACGACCCCTTTATTTTGTGTGTAGGGAAACAAAAAAGACAAATTAGTTCTAAGTCCAGATGCCAGTGTAAAAAGCAATAGTCTTAAGGAAGGTGATCACTGTGTAGCTCGGATTCAGTTAGTCTCAAGTGTAGAAAGAAGTTGAAAGATGATTTTGAGAACGTGATTTTCGTGTTCATTGATGTATTATTGCCCAGGCTATTGCTATTACTATTATTATTATTATTATTTATCATTATTATTATTTTATTGTATGGAATGGACCACATGCACAGATTTTAGACTTCAAAACATATCAGATCTTACTGTCAGAGGAAACGTAAGATGGGTGGCCACAGGAGTCTCGTCAAAACAAATCAAACCTCACAGTAGAAGGAAATGTGATATAGGTGGACACGGGAGTCTTGTGGATGTGCTAACTTATGAGCTGGGAGGCTGTTCATTAGAGAGGGCAAGGGTTTGTGGGGTGCTCGTCACCCGGCCATCTGCGTTTGCTCTTGCTGCCAAGAATTTGATGAAGGAGGGAGTCCATGAGGGTATCCTGATTGTCATGCTCCTGAATGTGGTCACTTTCCTGTTTCCCACACATGCAGGGTAGGAGGGTTGAGGCCACAAGAGATGGGGAGCAAGGCCAAGGAGGTGCCACACAGCCCCTCCCCCCCTTCCACCTCACATGGATGGTAAGACTTTAGTAACAAATTTTAACTAGTGACTTGAGTGTTGGCAAGCAGAGTGTCTGGAATAAGCAAGAGCCACTTCTTGAAAATAGCTGTGTTCATCTCCTGTGACACTTGCATAACAGGAAGGAATACTGTATAGACATGTTGATACAAACTTAAAGTAAATGTTATATTTTTTTAAGGAATATTAAACTAAATTAGTAAGATATTTATACAACCAATCAGAAATGTGGCAGACATATTTTATAGCACTGCGCCGAATACTTTGTTACTTTATCTGGCTTTCATCTCAAGTCTTGGCCGGGCAAATAGTCAAGATTTATGAAAAAATGTAAAGGAATATATCTTTGTAAATGACATGAATTGTTTAGTTTTAATAAACCACTGATAAAGTGACAAGGGGAACAGGGTTGAGATGGGAACACCACATACACGGAAACAGGGAAAGGTTACAACACTAAGCCGTTAGTGACCTCAGCCTGCCCCGCCCCACCTGCCATTTAAGACTACAGGTGGACCATAGTGATCAATGCTGCACTGCCACTCACATCACGACCCAGTGGTGGTGTGAGGCAGACACAGACCTTCAGGCTAAGAGCAGACAGGCTTTTTTTGTTTTAGTTCTTTTGCCCTTAAGCTGCTCGTGTGACTGAAAAGAAGAGTCACCCTGGTTCATTTGGGCCCCCAGGAAGCACAAGGCCACAGCAGCACCACAGACCTAACAGTGATGGGCCAGCAAAAGGTTCCATAAAGTCTACCATCTTCTTGGGGGGTGACTAGAGGCATTATGCTTATCTTAAAGGGTACATAGATGAGCTGAACTTTGCTGTATATTTTTCTTGCTTTGTGTAATGAGTGTTTGTGTGTGGCCTTGAGGTTCCACACCTTCACCATCACTGCAGTCCCTGCTCTCTCTCAGTCCAGAAACACCACTCCATTAGTCTCCTTCCTCATTAGCCTGTCATTAGTTTGTCCTTACTCTGTCTTTCCCATTCTTTCCTTCCCTGCCAATACACCACCACCACCATCACTGTAGTCTGTTCTCTCTCAGTCCAGACCTATCACTCCATTAGTCTCTTTCCTTATTAGCCTGTCATTAGTTTGTCCTTACTCTGTCTTTCCCATTCCCTCCCTCCCTGCCAGTGCCAGCATCACCACCTTCACCATCACTGTAGTCCCTGTTCTCTCAGTCTCAACACATGACCCCACTAAGCCAGGCATCCATTCACTTCCACGGCTGCATCTACACTCGGCCCTCGATTTAACGGATTTCGGATTTGACAGACCACAAAATCTCAACGGACAAATACCCAGCAATGGACATTCTGTCTGTTGCTGGGTAGATTTGTCCGGTGTGACACCGGCTTTAGAAATGTCAAAACCCTAAAGTAATAATATCACAGAGAGTGATATTTTTCATCGAAACTGCTTGCATCACCTCCCTTACGGAGGTCGAGGAGGGTGAAGCCCCCCTCCCTGCTCCCGTTAGGTAGGTTAGGATAAGTTAGGTTTGGTTAAATTTATTTGGCTCGCAGTTTGGGGTGGCAGAAATACAAAGTGCAGGATGGGACATGGTGGTGGCGTGTGTGGTCCAATTCATGGACCTGTGTTGTGAGAAATACCTCTTTGCAAAAACAAGTCGTGCTGCTGTCCACCACGCATGCGTACGGGGGGAATACACAGCAGGAAAAACATTGATTTACCTGGTATTGTTCAATTAGTGTGTCCACTTCTGCGTGTGAGCAGTGAGTGAAATGAAGACAGTATGCATGTTGAACCTCTCTCTGTGAGTTGTTTTGCGGGTGCAACAGCCATTGAAAAGTCTGTCATTTAATGATTTGTGACAGAAACAATTATCACATTTCATAACACTGAAAACTGAAAAAAAAAATGTTTCGTCTGTCCATGCGAGACTAGCACACTTGTAGAATTTTACCCATACGCATAAACAATATGCCCCCCCCCCCCCGAAGGGCCCCACTGTCAACCCTTGATCGCTGGAAGGCCAACAAAACAACACGTATCGGCAGAGTGGAGGCGAAGGTGGAGATGGCTTCTTCTGGAGTGTTCTATGGGGCTAGTTAGGCTGTCTGTCTTATGGCACCAACACAGAACAGGTCAAAAGAAGAAGAAAAGCACGATTTGTTTTGTTGGTCCTCTAGCGGAGATTGGAGAGAGCTTGAACAGGACAAGTTGTGAACGCCACCTATACAGACAACATACACAATAAAAGAACTATATACCTACGTTTATTATTAGGTTTGTCGGTATCATTTTAAGTTTTTGTTTAACACTAATTTTATTGTATACCAGTATTTATCGTATGTAAGTATTTTCAAGCAACGGACCACCCTTCCCCCCTTTTAATCTGTTAAATCGAGGGCTGAGTGTATATTCATATCAGCGGCAGTGGAAGGCTGAACACGTGGGGCTGGGCCTAGACACCTCCACTTCTCTCACCACTTTAGTAATAAGTAACAGGTTGTGAGAATAGTTATGACACTACTCTCTTCAGTATTGTCCTGCCTCAAAAGGCCAGTGAGTTGTGCTTCATACATATCAGTAATTAGACAGCTTGCTCACTAAGTTAATGCCCAGCACTGGAATCGAACCAATGAGTTACTAGCCACCTCGCTGAAGACTCCGCCGCAGACACAGACAGGGATCACAGACATGTGGATGACTGGCCTCACACCTCCCTCAGCCTATCTGTCTCTCTCACACTGCACACACGGAACAGGTTCACCTACTCTGGCCTCACCTTCCTGTGCCCGTGTCTCCGTGCTGTCCTCGCCCCGCTTCAAATATTGTGTTGGTAGACACGGAAAGCTGCCTGGCCTCAAGACATTCTGAGGTGCTGGCGTGTTGGGATTGGCTCGGCAAGACATCCGCCATGAAGTTGGAAAGCTTCGTTTAGTCAGCGCAACATCTGTGGTCATATGTTGGAGAGAGACAGGAAGGAATTATAGGAGAAGGGAACAGATCCCAGATGGGACACAACCCCCGATTAATACCTGGTACCCATTCACTGCTGGGTGGACAGGGGCGTAGGGTATCGGAAAAGCTGCCCAAATTTTTCCACTCTGCCTGGGAATCGAACCCGGGCTCTCTCGGTTGTGAGCCGAGTGTGCTAACCACTGCACCACGAAGCCCCCTACATCCGCCATGAAGCACTGCAAGCAGCTGAGTGTGAGCGTCTCGTGTATCATGCCTGGAGATAGTAACAAAACTAAGAAAAATGTCAAGGTTGGATGCCTTTGTATTACCTTAGTTATAAGATGTGGACTAACACTACTGTGGGCAGCAAAGCAGCAGCCTGTGGTGGTGCTCATAAAGACTGCATTGTTCAGAACTCATTTAAAGGTTAACAACGGCTTCAAAACAAAAAGTGTTCAAAGAAATAATATACAGTCACTCCCAGACATTAGTGGGCTGGCAAATTTGTGGGACAGCTCATGATCATTACCGGTAAGCAGCCTGGAGCTTGCAGGACACTGCGAGAATGTGACTCTTGCGTTACAGTGTGATGCTGTGAACTTATTGATGCTTCCAATCTTTTAAGATGATTCATGGCTGATGCCTGCAGTGTTTATGGTGATTCATGATTTTAGAGCAGCTTAAGGTCTGCTGTGACTGACGGCACAACACAGAGGGACATCCAGAGGGTTAGCAAACTCGCTGGTTTTTGTGCCATGACCTGCGGGAGTGCTGGGAATGACTGTACATTTGGGTGGTGGTCAAAAGTTTTGGCTGATTTAACCCGCTAGCAGCGGGGATCATGTTTCTTGATGGTCCCTCTAAGCGAGAAAAAATGAGAAAAATCATCACTCACACAAACCATTTCATAATATATATCAAAGCATTTGTGATCAGTATCATCTATTTTTGGGGGTTTATATCATGGCACAAATTTGGCCTGTCGCTGCTACACGGTAAAGCCACAAATTTGGCCCGTCGCTGCTGCCGGGTTAAAACATATTGAGGATCAAGTGCAAATATATTTCCCCACAGAAAGGAGACACACTGCCCATTGAGTCTCCAGCAGCCACATCCTGGTTGTGCTGTTGCTGGTCTTGAGGAAGGCCAAGGGGTGGGGGCTGGACACCCGTGTGTGTCTGATCCTCCCTCCACAGGCTGTCAAAGGTTTTGGCAGCAGGGGCCATCACTGGCTGGTGTTCCTCAGCAAGGCTGGGTCTCCTGCAAGTATTGGGTGTGTAACTAAAAACTTCAATGATTCGAGGAAGAACGTGAGAAGAGAGTGAGAAAGAGAGAAGGGCGAGGTGAGTGAACTGGCTGTGAGAAAAGATTTGCCACATGAACAGAAGGGGCTTCCAAGTCACGAGTTGAGAGTACATAGGACGGATACTTTTGTCAACACTTCTTCCAAGGGTTCATGTTGTGCATGTCTTTCCAACACTACTGCAGCGTTTGCCTCCCTCGTCACCCTACCCACCCACAGGTCTGTCAGACGGTTCCGGGACAGTGCTCGGCCCTGCCCATCGCATCTGTGTCAGTTACTCTTCACTACACTAGGACTCACCTCACTAGGAAGTGTTATATTAATGACATGACAGAAGGGGTGACAAGCTATATGAATATGTTTGCTGATGATTCTAAAATAATGAGGAGAGTGGCTAATGAAGATGACTGTGTAGCCCTGAGCCAAGATCTCGATAGAATGAGCGAATGGTCATGCAAATGGGAAATGACATTCAATACAGAGAAGTGTAGCGTGATGGAGTTTGGTAAGAGCAGTAGATGAATATCGGGGAACAACTCTCTGAGTAATGAAAGAATCATGAAAAAAACTGAAGAAAAAGATCTGGGAGTGATCATAACAGACAAGTTATCCTTTGGAAAACACATAGACCGCATAACTGGGGAAACATACAATCTTCTTAGAAACATAAAAGCAGCATTTACATATTTAGATGAAGAAATGGTGAAGAAACTAATAACATCGATGATACATCCAAGACTGGAATATGCAGCATTAGTGTGGTCACCTAGATTGAAGAAAGAAATTAGAAAGTTGGAAAGAATACAAAGAGCAGCGACTAAATTACTGGAAACTCTGAGAGAACGTACTTATGAAGAAAGACTGGAGAAATTGGGACTAACAACACTGGAGAGCAGAAGAGAGAGAGGGGACCTAATAGCATTGTACAGGATACAAGAGGGATTGGAGAAATTGGACAGGGAAGACCTAGTGGTACGTGACAGAAGTGTGACAAGAGGCAATGGTAAGAAACTGAAGAAGAGCGACTGTAGGAGAGACATCAAGAAATACAGTTTTCCATACAGAAGCATAACAACATGGAAAGGACTTGACAAGTAGACTGTGTGTGCAAAAACGATTCATGAATTTAAAGCCAAACTGAATAATAAGTGTTTTGGAGACGGGACAGCATGAGCCTAGTACGGCTCTTTTCCTGTATTTCACAACTAGGTAAACACAACTAGGTAAATACATGCCTCGCCCCCATAGCAAGAACTCTTCACTGCCCCCACTCGCCTATCCTGCCACACACTGCTTACCGAACACCCACACGATTGCCAATTATCATTAGTACTATTATTATCATTAGTATTACATTATTTTGTAGAGGGATATATTTTGACCATAGTGGTTTCATTTAAAAAGTACATTGTCTACGGTCTTTGCTGCATAGTGTGTTTCTATATAATAGACGAGCCAAAAAAAAATAAAAAAAAAAAAAAAAAGACAAGTTTGTATAAATAAGAGAAAGCTGTGCATATAGTTTGTGTACATATGTATGTATGTCTATATGTACTTATGATCATGTCCGTGCGTCCCGTGTGTGTATGTATATGTGCGTTTTTCATGTGTGTGCGTTTGTAAAAATAAATAAAGTGAATCGTTACGAGTTGTTTATTTTTATTCATCTCCTTCACTTCTTGATTATTCTCCTCCTTTGTCTGTTGTTTGTTTTTCCTTGTTTGTCTGTTATTCCTCTCGATCCTTTATCTCTTGTTTACTCTCCTTTACTACTTGATAATTCCTCTTATTCACTTACCTCTCTCTCTCTCTCTCTCTCTCTCTCTCTCTCTCTCTCTCTCTCTCTCTCTTTCTCTTTCTTCTCTCTCTCTCTCTCTCTCTCTCTCTCTCTCTCTCTCTCTCTCTATTTTCTTCTCTCTTCTTCTCTCCTCTTCTCTTCTCTCTCTCTCTCTCTCTCTCTCTCTCTCTCTCTCTCTCTCTCTCTCTCTCTCCAGGAAGGTACACAGCTCAAGGGAAAAAAAAAAAAAAAAACCAGCCTGCCATCCGCTCCTCCGACAAAAGAAAATGGAACGAGGGGACGGAAGAGAGGTCAGCTTCGGGTGGAGAGGTGTCTGCATGCTCCCCCCTTAGTAAATACAGAGCGGATAAAACTAATAAACCGATGCTGAGTGATGTAGTTTATTTATCCATGTATTATTTTATAAGTGAAGGAGGCAGCTAAAGGGAAAAGTAGTAAATAAGAAAAAGATTGCTGCTACTGCTCCTGGGAAGTGTTGATAAGGGTAGCCCAGGGAAGTGTTGATAAGGGTAGCCCAGGGAAGTGTTGATAAGGGTAGCCCAGGGAAGTGTTGATAAGGGTAGCCCAGGGAAGTGTTGATAAGGGTAGCCCAGGGAAGTGTTGATAAGGGTAGCCCAGGGAAGTGTTGATAAGGGTAGCCCAGGGAAGTGTTGATAAGGGTAGCCCAGGTAAGTGTTGATAAGGGTAGCCCAGGGAAGTGTTGATAAGGGTAGCCAAGGAAGTGTTGATAAGGGTAGCCCAGGAAGTGTTGATAAGGGTAGCCCAGGAAGTGTTGATAAGGGTAGCCAAGTGTTGATAAGGGTTGCCCAGTGAAGTGTTGATAAGGGTGGCCCAGGGAAGTGTTGATAAGGGTAGCCCAGGGAAGTGTTGATAAGGGTAGACCAGGGAAGTGTTGATAAGGGTAGCCCAGGGAAGTGTTGATAAGGGTACGCCAGGGAAGTGTTGATAAGGGTAGCCCAGGGAAGTGTTGATAAGGGTAGCCCAGGGAAGTGTTGATAAGGGTAGCCCAGGGAAGTGTTGATAAGGGTAGCCCAGGGAAGTGTTGATAAGGGTGGCCCAGGGAAGTGTTGATAAGGGTGGCCCAGGGAAGTGTTGATAAGGGTAGCCCAGGGAAGTGTTGATAAGGGTAGCCAAGGGAAGTGTTGATAAGGGTAGCCCAGGGAAGTGTTGATAAGGGTAGCCCAGGAAGTGTTGATAAGGGTAGCCCAGGAAGTGTTGATAAGGGTAGCCCAGGGAAGTGTTGATAAGGGTAGCCCAGGGAAGTGTTGATAAGGGTAGCCCAGGGAAGTGTTGATAAGGGTGGCCCAGGGAAGTGTTGATAAGGGTAGCCCAGGGAAGTGTTGATAAGGGTGGCCCAGGGAAGTGTTGATAAGGGTAGCCCAGGGAAGTGTTGATAAGGGTAGCCCAGGGAAGTGTTGATAAGTGTAGCCCAGGGAAGTGTTGATAAGGGTAGCCCAGGGAAGTGTTGATAAGGGTAGCCCAGGGAAGTGTTGATAAGGGTAGCCCAGGGAAGTGTTGATAAGGGTGGCCCAGGGAAGTGTTGATAAGGGTAGCCCAGGGAAGTGTTGATAAGGGTAGCCCAGGGAAGTGTTGATAAGGGTAGCCCAGGGAAGTGTTGATAAGGGTAGCCCAGGGAAGTGTTCATCCCCCTACACACAAACTCCTCTTTCTTTTCCTTCAGTTCATCCCAAACTCCTCATTTTTCCTCCTCCTCCTTCAGTTCATCCCAAACTCCTCATTTTTCCTCCTCCTCCTTCAGTTCATCCCAAACTCCTCATTTTTCTTCCTCCTCCTTCAGTTCATCCCAAACTCCTCATTTTTCCTCCTCCTCCTTCAGTTCATCCCAAACTCCTCATTTTTCTTCTTCCTCCTTCAGTTCATCCCAAACTCCTCATTTTTCCTCCTCCTCCAGTTCATCCCAAACTCCTCATTTTTCCTCCTCCTCCTTCAGTTCATCCCAAACTCCTCATTTTTCCTCCTCCTCCAGTTCATCCCAAACTCCTCATTTTTCTTCTTCCTCCTTCAGTTCATCCCAAACTCCTCATTTTTCCTCCTCCTCCTTCAGTTCATCCCAAACTCCTCATTTTCCTCCTCCTCCTTCAGTTCATCCCAAACTCCTCATTTTCCTCCTCCTCCAGTTCATCCCAAACTCCTCATTTTTCTTCTTCCTCCTTCAGTTCATCCCAAACTCCTCATTTTTCCTCCTCCTCCTTCAGTTCATCCCAAACTCCTCATTTTTCTTCTTCCTCCTTCAGTTCATCCCAAACTCCTCATTTTTCCTCCTCCTCCAGTTCATCCCAAACTCCTCATTTTTCTTCTTCCTCCTTCAGTTCATCCCAAACTCCTCATTTTTCCTCCTCCTCCTTCAGTTCATCCCAAACTCCTCATTTTTCCTCCTCCTCCTTCAGTTCATCCCAAACTCCTCATTTTTCCTCCTTCAGTTCATCCCAAACTCCTCATTTTTCCTCTTCCTCCTCCTCCTTCAGTTCATCCCAAACTCCTCATTTTTCCTCCTCCTCCTCCTCCTTCAGTTCATCCCAAACTCCTCATTTTTCCTCCTCCTCCTTCAGTTCATCCCAAACTCCTCATTTTTCCTCTTCCTCCTCCTTCAGTTCATCCCAAACTCCTCATTTTTCCTCTTCCTCCTCCTTCAGTTCATCCCAAACTCCTCATTTTTCCTCCTCCTCCTTCAGTTCATCCCAAACTCCTCATTTTTCTTCCTCCTCCTTCAGTTCATCCCAAACTCCTCATTTTTCCTCTTCCTTCTCCTTCAGTTCATCCCAAACTCCTCATTTTTCCTCTTCCTCCTCCTCCTTCAGTTCATCCCAAACTCCTCATTTTTCCTCTTCCTCCTCCTCCTTCAGTTCATCCCAAACTCCTCATTTTTCCTCTTCCTCCTCCTCCTTCAGTTCATCCCAAACTCCTCATTTTTCCTCTTCCTCCTCCTCCTTCAGTTCATCCCAAACTCCTCATTTTTCCTCTTCCTCCTCCTCCTTCAGTTCATCCCAAACTCCTCATTTTTTCTCTTCCTCCTCCTCCTTCAGTTCATCCCAAACTCCTCATTTTTCCTCTTCCTCCTCCTCCTTCAGTTCATCCCAAACTCCTCATTTTTTCTCTTCCTCCTCCTCCTTCAGTTCATCCCAAACTCCTCATTTTTCTTCCTCCTCCTCCTCCTTCAGTTCATCCCAAACTCCTCATTTTTCCTCTTCCTCCTCCTCCTTCAGTTCATCCCAAACTCCTCATTTTTCCTCCTCCTCTTCCTCCTCAAATGCATAGGTGAAAAGAATCCTAACTTTAAATATCAGCTTCAAGGATATGAGCTCAGCGAAGTAAAACAAGAAAAAGATCTTGGTGTCATTATCAGTAACACTCTTCAAATGAGTGATCAATGTTTTGCGGCGAGTAAAAAAGCCAATATGATGCTAGGATTAATCTCAAGAAACTTTGATTATAAATCACCTGAACTTATGATGAGATTATATTTAGCATTTGTAAGACCAAATCTAGAATACGCCGTTCAATTCTGGTCACCGAATTATATAAAAGATCAAGTCTTGCTAGAAAGGATACAGCGACGAGCAACCAGACAAATTCCAGAGCTCCGTAACTTGATGTATGACGAGCGTTTAGATATGTTTTCTTTAAGGAAGCGAAGAGTAAGAGGGGACTTAATTGAAGTGTTCAAAATCCTTAATAGATTCGAAAACATCAACCCAGATAGTCTATTTCAGAGAGACACCAACACAATAACACGCAGCAACGGTATGAAGTTAAAGGGAAATCGATGTAACACATTGGCGCACATAAGTTATTTCAGTAATAGAGTCGTCAATCACTGGAATAGACTCCCACCGTCAGTAGTTAACGCACAGAGTATTAATAGCTTCAAGTCTTCATTGGATAAGTATTTCAGGGATATAATATTTTACTGACCCTTTTTCATATGTTTCAGGCAGTGAGGTGTGGGAACAGTAAGGTTAACAGGATACTGGAGCGTACCCCTGTACTGAAGGTATACGAGGATCAAGCCTCTACCTGTAACCCCTGAAACTACATCTCACCCCATCGTGAGCAGTCCAATTTAATACTGGCCTTTTTTTTTTTCCACCTACATACACTGTTACTGACCCTTTTTTGTTTGTCTCAGGCAGCCTGCAGCACGAGTACAACCTGAAGACATTAGTTTCCCCCACAGCTTAGGTCACCAGTAGCGTAAGTTAAGGGTAGTAATTTCCTCTTATTTCTCTCTTTACTGTAAAATTTCCATGTCCCTTTCTTCCTTAAAGGCACATGGTGATCTCTTCTAACTATTTCCTGCCGGCACGTTGCCGGAGGGAGAGGTGGGTGGGGAGGAGCCTTCATCTATTCTATCCTGTCCTACCGCACGTAGATTACTAGTAGTAGCGGTAGTAAACAGACACCCTCGCCATAGACCGACAGGTCTTTTGGTGTCTGTTCTTCCTATTTATTCCTATGTATTCAGTTAATCGCAAACCCCTCATTTTTTCCTCCTCCTCCAGTTGATCCATTCCTCCCATCCCTTTCCCCCTCCTCCTCAACTCTCCTCTTACTGAAAGTCATTTCCAGCACTGAGAGGGAGAAGTAGAGTGGAGGAGAATTTTGGCATGTCTAAGGATATCAGTAAAACATTGGAAAAAATAGAGAAATCAAATGAAAAGTGAAAGGAAGAAAGTGACATTTGGGGGACGAGGGGAATTAAGCGATGGGGTGCTTGTGGCAAAGAAGGTGAAGGTGTGGAAGCAGCATTTTGGAACCCGGGATGGATGAGTGAGGGAGTAAAAAAACAAAACAAAACCAACTAATCGTTGCTTCTGTAAATGTTGCAATTAGGTAAAGAGTGGCCAAAAGAGAGGTCAACTTAATCGGGTGAGCAATAAAGAAGTGAAGATTGATGGAGTGCCTCAGTGGAGCAGTGGTTAGCATGTCTAGCTATAAATTGATGGAGTGCCTCAGTGGAGCAGTGGTTAGTATGCCTAGCTATGAATTGATGGAGTGCCTCAGTGCAGCAGTGGTTAGTATGCCTAGCTATGAATTGATGGAGTGCCTCAGTGCAGCAGTGGTTAGTATGCCTAGCTATGAATTGATGGAGTGCCTCAGTGCAGCAGTGGTTGGCATGTCTAGCTATGAATTGATGGAGTGCCTCAGTGGAGCAGTGGTTAGTATGCCTAGCCATGAATTGATGGAGTGCCTCAGTGCAGCAGTGGTTGGCATGTCTAGCTATGAATTGATGGAGTGCCTCAGTGCAGCAGTGGTTAGTATGCCTAGCTATGAATTGATGGAGTGCCTCAGTGCAGCAGTGGTTGGCATGTCTAGCTATGAATTGATGGAGTGCCTCAGTGCAGCAGTGGTTAGTATGCCTAGCTATGAATTGATGGAGTGCCTCAGTGCAGCAGTGGTTAGTATGCCTAGCTATGAATTGATGGAGTGCCTCAGTGCAGCAGTGGTTGGCATGCCTAGCTATGAATTGATGGAGTGCCTCAGTGCAGCAGTGGTTAGTATGCCTAGCCATGAATTGATGGAGTGCCTCAGTGCAGCAGTGGTTGGCATGTCTAGCTATGAATTGATGGAGTGCCTCAGTGCAGCAGTGGTTGGCATGTCTAGCTATGAATTGATGGAGTGCCTCAGTGCAGCAGTGGTTAGTATGCCTAGCTATGAATTGATGGAGTGCCTCAGTGCAGCAGTGGTTAGTATGCCTAGCTATGAATTGATGGAGTGCCTCAGTGCAGCAGTGGTTAGTATGCCTAGCCATGAATTGATGGAGTGCCTCAGTGCAGCAGTGGTTAGTATGCCTAGCTATGAATTGATGGAGTGCCTCAGTGCAGCAGTGGTTGGCATGTCTAGCTATGAATTGATGGAGTGCCTCAGTGCAGCAGTGGTTAGTATGCCTAGCCATGAATTGATGGAGTGCCTCAGTGCAGCAGTGGTTAGTATGCCTAGCTATGAATTGATGGAGTGCCTCAGTGGAGCAGTGGTTGGCATGCCTAGCCATGAATTGATGGAGTGCCTCAGTGGAGCAGTGGTTGGCATGCCTAGCCATGAATTGATGGAGTGCCTCAGTGCAGCAGTGGTTGGCATGCCTAGCCATGAATTGATGGAGTGCCTCAGTGCAGCAGTGGTTGGCATGCCTAGCCATGAATTGATGGAGTGCCTCAGTGCAGCAGTGGTTGGCATGCTTAGCTATGAATTGATGGAGTGCCTCAGTGCAGCAGTGGTTAGTATGCCTAGCCATGAATTGATGGAGTGCCTCAGTGCAGCAGTGGTTAGTATGCCTAGCTATGAATTGATGGAGTGCCTCAGTGCAGCAGTGGTTGGCATGCCTAGCCATGAATTGATGGAGTGCCTCAGTGCAGCAGTGGTTGGCATGCCTAGCCATGAATTGATGGAGTGCCTCAGTGCAGCAGTGGTTAGCATGCCTAGCCATGAATTGATGGAGTGCCTCAGTGCAGCAGTGGTTGGCATGCCTAGCCATGAATTGATGGAGTGCCTCAGTGCAGCAGTGGTTGGCATGCCTAGCTATGAATTGATGGAGTGCCTCAGTGCAGCAGTGGTTGGCATGCCTAGCCATGAATTGATGGAGTGCCTCAGTGCAGCAGTGGTTAGTATGCCTAGCCATGAATTGATGGAGTGCCTCAGTGCAGCAGTGGTTGGCATGCCTAGCTATGAATTGATGGAGTGCCTCAGTGCAGCAGTGGTTGGCATGCCTAGCTATGAATTGATGGAGTGCCTCAGTGCAGCAGTGGTTGGCATGCCTAGCCATGAATTGATGGAGTGCCTCAGTGCAGCAGTGGTTGGCATGCCTAGCCATGAATTGATGGAGTGCCTCAGTGCAGCAGTGGTTAGTATGCCTAGCCATGAATTGATGGAGTGCCTCAGTGCAGCAGTGGTTGGCATGCCTAGCTATGAATTGATGGAGTGCCTCAGTGCAGCAGTGGTTGGCATGCCTAGCTATGAATTGATGGAGTGCCTCAGTGCAGCAGTGGTTAGTATGCCTAGCCATGAATTCATGGAGTGCCTCAGTGCAGCAGTGGTTGGCATGCCTAGCTATGAATTGATGGAGTGCCTCAGTGCAGCAGTGGTTGGCATGCCTAGCCATGAATTGATGGAGTGCCTCAGTGCAGCAGTGGTTGGCATGCCTAGCCATGAATTGATGGAGTGCCTCAGTGCAGCAGTGGTTGGCATGCCTAGCCATGAATTGATGGAGTGCCTCAGTGCAGCAGTGGTTGGCATGCCTAGCCATGAATTGATGGAGTGCCTCAGTACAGCAGTGGTTGGCATGCCTAGCCATGAATTGATGGAGTGCCTCAGTACAGCAGTGGTTGGCATGCCTAGCCATGAATTGATGGAGTGCCTCAGTGCAGCAGTGGTTGGCATGCCTAGCCATGAATAGATGGAGTGTCTCAGTGGAGCAGTGGTTAGCATGCCTAGCCAGTTCAAATCCTACTCCAGGCAGTCAGTGCATAACCCACCCAGCTGTTCATTCTCTTTTTCAGGCTGGTGAATAAATGGGTATCTGAAGAAACCTAGGGAAGGCACACTGTGGTGACCCGGATGTCACACTGGACCTGCGTCCCAGGGTAAGGGGTTATCGGCTGTCACATGCTCAAAGCTCAATGGGACGGCCAGGCTTCCATATATCTTGAAAGAGAATTTTAGCAGACATTATGAATGGACAGATGAAACCAAGAGGATCAAAAACTTAAGCAGTAACACTTAAGAACTGTCTCTTTGTAGATGCCATAATTTGCGATCCTATTTCTAGACATTGAGAAGAAAAGCAGTCTTTTGTTAGGCACCACTGCATACCTAGAACTTTTACGGACCCGTTCATGTTTTGTACAAAGTTCTCAGTGAATTTGTCTGTCAGTCTTGCAATTTGAGTTTCATTCAGAAAGGGCCATACATCCTTCTTTAAGAGTTAAGTGTCTCAAAGAACTTGCCAAACCCTCCTCAACGCAGTGGCGTAGCTAGGGGGGGTGGGGGTGGGCAAGGGGGGACATCTGTCCCCGGGCGCAGCATCTGGGGGCGCAAAATTGATGTTACATAATTACGAATGAATTTCAGAATTAAATGTTTTTCCCCTCTTAAATGCACGGAGAAATTGGAGATGTTCAGTGAAATAATGGACTGCCGAATGTTACTCAAGGAAAGGGCTGATGTTGAGCTTCACTGTGCAGTATGGGGATGATGTCTATTTCCAAATCTGAGAGTTGATCTTCAGATCTGACTGACTGTTGCAACATCCATTGCTAACTGTGAAAGGTCTTTAAGTAAGTTAAAACTTATATTGTCCTACCTGAGATCACTCATGGGACAGGAAAGATTGTCAACCTTGACTTTGCTGAGTGTGGAGCGGGAGGTTACTGACAGCATAAATTATGAGGAACTAATCGATAAATTTGCAGCTGCAGAAGTAAGGAGAATTTCTCTTTGAAACTACATTTTTTTTACGTCTTCGCCTATGGCGCCGGAAGGCTTTCTTGATGGGGCCTGATGGTCGGCCCCAGCCCGACGTGGCGCAAGCAAGTGTTTATAGTGGCGCCATCTTGCATTGCTCATGCTGCCCCCCGGAGCTCATCTTTAATCCAAAAATCTAGAGTCCGGGTTGATAGGTGGTCTTCTGGACAGCATGTGGGTAGTCTTAGGCCACTCGGCGGTGACTGAAAAATCCCGGCTTGTGTAACCGGGCGGGGCGCGAGCCCGCGTCGTCCTGGACGCGGCACTGTCACGCTATCCACTCAGCCACCGCCTCCCAGGGCCCTGCGTCTCCCCATACATCTAAAGCCTTATATCGAACATTTCTTTTTTTTACTTTATGTTAATTTTTCAGGTTATAATATCTAAAGCAATGTTTTATGCTTTCACAATATGTTATATTTGACTAATATTTTAGTACAAAATAATTTTACAATGATTTTCATATATATTTTCTTGTCTTGATTCTGACATTCTCTGTTATTCAATTATATCTTCAAAGTACCATTGTTGCCTTAATTATTCTACTTTATTCATCCTCTTCATACCGCAAAAGTAAGACACAGGATGCAGGTTTTCCATGTTCTAAAACTATAAACTTTACGGGAAACAATGACGGACCCATTTATGGTTCATACTTTGTCACAAGGTGGCCAGGCGTGGGCGCGAAAACTGGCTTTGTCCCCGGGCGCTGAAAACCCTAGCTACGCCTCTGCCTCAATGCTGGCAGCTCCTAGCAACCAGTCATCAACAGAGATTATCACTTAATCCTTCAACAGCTTCTAACTGTGGAAAAGACTTCAGATAAAGTTTAATTGTTGCATTCAAAAGAAAAAGACTACTCGCCTCCAAAAGGAACTCTTAACAAATCTCATTGTACAAACATGATCATGGCAGCTCCAGAATCTGTTAACATCTCTGTCCTCTTTTCTGACATTAATATGAAGGAAAGCTCTTGTTATGTCACCTGTTAAGGTGAGTATTTCTGGGCACCATTATTGGCCCTTCGAGTACCGCGCCGACTTTGAACTGAGGTATTAAAAACATAATTTTACCTAAAATTATTTTGGAAGCGGATTCAGCAGTTTTTTAATGTAACAATGCCTTGCTGCCTAGCCTTCGGCTGTAGCAACAGGCCAAAGAGGGGATACAAAGTGTATAATTTAACTGCAAGGGCGCTGAGAACTAGTGAGAAGACAGACAGAGGTGTGCTAACAGTCAGTCGTCGTGGGAGGAAACCGTCGGTTATGACAGCAAGACACACACACTGCCATTGTGTGTGTCTTGCTGGCATAACCGCCCTCCCTTTGTACTGTCTTTGGAAATCATTGTGAGAGAGGAACAGTTACAAGGACTGAAACAATCGTTCACATCAGGTCCAAACATTGAAGCTGATGAGGGAAGCTGTGGCCCTTAAGTCCAAAATTATTGGATGTGATCTCTTCCACAGGGCTCTAGCTGTTATAACAGGCTCACAGTGGATATTTCACAGTCTCATCAAGGCCATATGCAGTCTAATAGACTGGATGTATTACAAGAGTTTAGATGAACAGAAGCTAGCTTTTGGTGAGCCATACCTGTCTTGGTAAAACTCTAGAATCACACCCAACTCACTCTAAAAGTTAACATATAATTTGTTTAGATTGTATTTGCTAATCGTCACTCTGATAACCATTTTCATTATTATTACTCGTTTCTGAAATTTTAAAATGCGGGGAAATATTACTATTTCAGCGGTGATAGGTTAGGTTACTATTTGCTCATGTGAAGGGTCTTCAGCTTACCAATGTCATTTTTTAAAATATGTGAAGACATTTTCCTACAATATTCTCTAAACCTATTTTTAGGGTTGCACCGATAAGATATTTGGCCGATTACCGATTAATCGGTAACCAATAATCCACCGATACCGATTAATCGGTCGATTATTTAGATTTTTTAAATATGATTTATCTTCATTAATTACTGGACACTGGTACCACAAAGTTAAAGACATACCATAACCCTCATGTTTACAACTTTAATTGTTTACTGCCCAACTGTCATCTCCTGTATGGAGAGCAAATACTTCTAGTAATTTGTTATTTATAATTTAGCCTCGCTTTGTGGAAACATCCTGGTTTTAATATGTTAGAATTTGACAGTTTCCTCGTTCTTGTGGTGATCCTTGATGTTACTAGAAATGGTAGTGTACAGAAAGTTTATCAATCTCTCAAGTCTTCTACTAATTTACTGTCTGTTACGCTGTGTTTGCTTACTTCTAAACAAAAAACACACATGTTTTGATTTTTTTATTAGTACAAAATATACAGTATGATTACTGCATATCAATATGAAATAATAACTTCATGTAGCTACAGTGATGAAAAAGTTGAATAATGTCCCTCAATTAGGTAAAACTGAAAATGGTATAAGCGTACCGTACGAAGTCTGTATCTGAATCTACGTGTCCATGGGTACCAGTACGGTGAGACTCAGTGTGTGTCCGTGAGACCCACGCCACAGGCTATCATTTGCCTGTCAGTCTGTCAGTGTGTCTCAGTGAGCATTTAAAGTACTGAGAAAAATCACTTGTCTAGTTCCATACTTTTCATTATATTACAATAACTTGTTTCCTTATGCACGGCTGGCATGGTGAATGATATTACTCAATTACTGTACTAAGCAAGCTGAAATAGGTATATAATTTTTCTTGGTTGTAACATAAAGTAATTTATGCTGATTTTTTTCTAGTTTCAAAGTTGAAGCTAAATACCAGTACTTCAGTTCATATCATAATTTTCTATATAAATTTGAGATACGTAATATACATTTGCGTAGGGACTTGTTTGAAATAAATGCTGTGGAAAGGTATCAGAGTTTTGGTAACATCACCATCCTTACATTAACATTATTAATATTGTGTTATGAACATTGTATTATAAAAGATAAAAATTTACTAATCGGTCCCGATTAATCGGTCTAAAAGCCGATTACCGATTAATCGGCAAAATGGCCGATTAGGCCGATTACCAATTACTTACCGATTAATCGGTGCAACCCTACCTATTTTGACCCTCAAGCAAAATTAAACACGTTTACATGGTCTTAGTATTTTACTGTAGTATTTTTCAATCAAGAATAAGTGTTTCAATTAAATTAAATGTTATTGAACTCATTGATAACTTATCTTCACAATACCTTGGAATCACACAGAAAATTTAGTGTGTGTGTGTGTGTGTGTGTGTGTGACTAAAGGCGCGTCCACACCAGGTATGTCAACAATGTATCCCAGACGTTTCCCAAGTTTTTCGGGAAGCAGTTGAGAAACAACTTGGATACATTCAGGAAAGAATTGAGAAACATTGAGAGAATATGTGTGTAATTCACCACGGACTGATCAAGTGTTGGACTCGTAAGCGCCAGCATGGTGAATGTAGGAGTAGGTAGGAAGACACCTACCAAACGGGCATGAGCTACTCCCGGTGAGGATATATGGGAAGCGAGGAGGGTGCTGAAGCCCTTCAAAGACCCTTCCCATGTCCTCACTAACCATTTCCCTTTTGTCTCATCAACACCAGAGAGCAGTTCAGCATGCTCTCTAAAGACAGTTCCTCTCTCTTTCTACACCACACTACATTCACAAAACACACACACCTTTTCCCAAAATTCAAAATTCAACATGGCGAAAAAAAAAAATAACTGCCTCGGAGTCCCCGCCTGGGGGGGGGACCATAAATTCCCCCAGGGAGGACTTCCCTTCTGGCTGCCGACTTAAGAGGTGTCCTGATAACTCCTCGAACCTCCTCCTTATCAATTTCTGCAACATTCGTGGTCTCCGTTCTAATTTTCATTCTGTGGAACACCATCTCTCCTCCTCTAAACCTCACCTTCTCTTCCTCACCGAAACACAGGTTTCTGAGGCTACGGACAGCAATCTCTACTCTGTTCCCTCCTACTATCTCTATCCTAAATTTCAATCCAAAGCTGGATGTTGCGCCTACGTGCGCAACGACATCACTTGCTCTCGTGCCCACGACCTTAACTCTACTGAATTCTCCACCATCTGGCTAAGACTTCATTGTCATTCTATTACTAAATACATCTGTGCTGTTTATCTCTCACCTAACTCTACTAACTATGTAAAACTCTTTGACTATTTGAACTCTAAAGTGGAGCGCATCTTGACCCACTCTCCCTTCGCTGAAATTTCCATCTTGGGAGATTTCAATGTTCACCACCAGCTTTGGCTTTCATCCTCTTTCACTGACCAGCCAGGTGAACAAGCCTACAGCTTTGCTCTCCTCAACGACCTAGAGCAGTTGGTTCAGCACCCTACTCGTATTCCCGACCGTCTTGGAGACAGGCCCAACATTCTAGACCTCTCCGGATCCTTACCTCTAATCCTTCTGCTTACTCTGTCAAACTGTTCTCTCCGTTGGGCTCCTCCGATCATAACCTTATTTCTGTATCCTGTCCTATCGCTCCTGTACATCCTCTGGACCCACCAAGGAGGCGATGCTTCTGGCATTTTGCTTCAGCTCGGTGGGACGACCTGAGGATGTACTTTTCCGATTTCCCGTGGAATGATTACTGCTTCCAGGAGAGAGACCCCTCTGTGTGTGCTCTGCGCATCACAGAGGTGATTGTCTCTGGAATGGAGGCATACATTCCACGTACTTTCTCTACTCCTCATGCTAAAAAGCCTTGGTTTAATCATGCTTGTTCTCGTGCTATTAAAGATAGAGAGGCAGCTCACAAAAGGTTCCAGAGCCTTCGAACTCCCACTAACTTTGATCTATACATTTCAGCCCGGAATCGTGCCAAATCTATTCTCCGACTTACAAAAACTTCTTTCATAAATAGAAAATGTCAACACCTTGCTTCTTCTAATTCTTCCCGTGACTTCTGGCATCTAGCCAAAAATATCTCCTCCAATTTCACTTCTTCCTCTTTCCCTCCTCTCCTTAACCCTGACGGCAGCACTGCCGTCTCATCTGTCTCTAAGGCTGAACTCTTCGCTCAAACTTTCTGTAAGAACTCCATTTTGGACGATTCTGGGCATATTCCTCCTACTCATCCCCCCTCTGACTCCTTTATGCCTGTTATTAAGATTCTTCCTAATGATGTTTTCTATGCCCTCTCTGGCCTCAACTCTCAGAAGGCTTATGGACCTGATGGAGTGCCTCCTATTGTCCTTAAAAACTGTGCTTCTGTGCTGACACCCTGCCTGGTCAAACTCTTTCATCTCTGCCTATCAACATCTATCTTTCCTTCCTGCTGGAAGTATGCCTTTGTACACCCTGTGCCCAAGAAGGGTGACCGCTCCAATCCCTCAAACTACCGCCCAATAGCTTTACTTTCATGTCTAGCTAAAGCTTTTGAATCAATCCTTAACTGGAAGATTCAAAAGCACCTTTCCACTTCTAATCTTCTTTCTGATCGCCAGTATGGATTCCGCAAGGGGCGTTCTACTGGCGATCTTCTTGCTCTCTTAACTGACTCTTGGTCATCCTCTCTTAGCAGTTTCGGTGAAACTTTCTCTGTTGCGCTAGATATATCGAAAGCCTTCGATAGAGTCTGGCACTAGTCTTTGCTTTCTAAACTGCCCTCTTTCGGATTCTATCCCTCTCTCTGTTCCTTTATCTCCAGTTTCCTTTCTGGCCGTTCTATCTCTGCGGTGGTAGACGGTCACTGCTCTTCCCCTATACCTATCAACAGTGGCGTTCCACAGGGCTCTGTCCTATCACCCACTCTCTTCCTGTTATTCATCAATGATCTTCTTTCCATAACCAACTGTCCTGTCCACTCATACGCCGACGACTCCACTCTGCATTATTCAACTTCTTTCAATAGAAGACCATCAAAACAGGAAGTACACGACTCCAGACTAGAGGCTGCAGAACGCTTAACCTCAGACCTTGCTATCATTTCCGATTGGGGCAGAAGGAACCTTGTGTCCTTCAATGCCTCAAAAACCCAATTTCTCCATCTATCAACTCGACACAATCTTCCAAACACCTATCCCCTATTCTTTGACAACACTCAGCTGTCACCTTCTTCAACACTAAACATCCTCGGTCTATCCTTAACTCAAAATCTCAACTGGAAACTTCACATCTCCTCTCTCGCTAAATCAGCTTCCTCGAGGTTGGGCGTTCTGTATCATCTCCGCCAGTTCTTCTCCCCCGCGCAGTTGCTATCCATATACAGGGGCCTTGTCCGCCCTCGTATGGAGTATGCATCTCACGTGTGGGGGGGCTCCACCCACACAGCTCTTCTGGACAGAGTGGAGGCTAAGGCTCTTCGTCTCATCAGCTCTCCTCCTACTGATAGTCTTCCACCTCTTAAATTCCGCTGCGATGTTGCCTCTCTTTCTATCTTCTATCGATATTTCCACGCTCTTCTGAACTTGCTAACTGCATGCCTCCCCCCCTCCCGCGGCCCCGCTGCACAAGACTTTCTACTCATGCTCATCCCTAAACTGTCCAAACCCCTTATGCAAGAGTTAACCAGCATCTTCACTCTTTCATCCCTCACACTGGTAAACTCTGGAACAATCTTCCTTCATCTGTATTTCCTCCTGCCTACGACTTAAACTCTTTCAAGAGGAGGGTATCAGGACACCTCTCCTCCCGAATTTGACCTTGCTTTTGGCCACCTCTTCTGGTTCTTTTATGGGAGCAGCGATTAGCGGGCTTTTTTTTTATTATTGTTTTTTTTTCTGTGCCCTTGAGCTGCCTCCTTTGTTGTAAAAAAAAAAGCAGGTACCCTCCCGACATGAGCAAGTGCACTTTAGCGTATATCTGTGTGTGTGTGTGGGTGGGTGTGATTTTCAAGTCTTGATAGTAGAGTATAAACTATTTTTATATTCCAGTCAAATCATTTATATATTTATGGATGAGAGAGAGAGAGAGAGAGAGAGAGAGAGAGAGAGAGAGAGAGAGAGAGAGAGAGAGAGAGAGAGAGAGAGAGAGAGAAGGGAGGGGGACACACCCTGACCGCTGGGAGTGACCTCCCTCAGGGGTGTGGGAATAAAGACATATCCCACACCTCACTCACAGGGAAAAGGGATTGGGATTATAATTATCATTCATTCACATACTTCAATATCTAGCTAACTGTGTGTGTGTGTGTGTGACTATATATATATATATATATATATATATATATATATATATATATATATATATATATATATATATATATATATATATATAGATATATACACACACACACACATATACATATACACCCACAGACACCCACCCACACCCACACCAAGGGTTACAACAAAGGCGATATAAGTAAAGTACTGAGAATTAGCCAGCAGGATAGAACTCGCAGTAATGGATTTAAATTAAAAAAGTATAGATTTAGGAGAGATATAGGCAAGCATTAGTTTAGTAATAGGGTGGTGGGGGTATGGAATGGACTCAGCAATCACATAGTTATTGCAGGGACGATAGCTTGTTTTAAGAGTTGACTGGATAGCTACATGGATGAGGACGACAGGTGGCAGTGAGGTGTGGGTGCAGTAAGGTGGCAGGGTACTGGTGCGTGCATAGTACCGCCGGTACAACGAGGATCAAGCCTCTACCTGTGACCCCTGTAACTACACCTCTCCCATAGTAGTGGGGGGGATTCTGGAGCTGCCCTGTGTAGGCCACCCGGCCTCTTGCAGTTTCCCTATGTTCTTAAGTCATTCTGTAATGCTCAACTTTCTATAAACGACCGCACTCATATGCGTTTTCTTGTCTTCTTCTTACTCTCCAGTGAATGCAATAATAAATAAAACACAGAGGCCATTGCAGCAGTCTCCGCAGACACCGACATACTGTGAACAACCCTGAGGTGTGGACAGGAAACATTATTTTCCGAGGGTATTCAAATGTATGCCAGTGGTTTACCGAAACACTTGGGAAACGTCTGGGATTCATTGTTGTCATACAAAGATTCCTGGTGTGGACGCACCTTAAAGGTCATGCTTTTTATGGTAAGCATTGGTTTAAATCCATAAACCAAAAATTACCTATATAGAATTTAATCCGCGCCTCCAATATACGATATTACGCCTCCTTATTATAGTTAAAGGACTAAATCCATGTCCCTGAACCATAATATGATAGAGCTAGTACTTAAAATTAAAGAGAAGAGAAAGGCCTAATAATGGATTTAGTCCCTTATGATAGGGAGGTGTAATGTCATCTTTTGGAGCTGCGGAGCTCAACTCAACAATTACCTTTAATCCTCAGTGAAATTCAGTTCAAAACTAAACCTAACCAATATGCAGTCCTTGTTATTGACTAAGATACATAACAATGACTGACTGTTGAAAAAGGAAGCAGGAAAAAAAATATTTGTAATATAAGCCATATAACAAAATTTTGCAGCCCTGCATGGCACAAGATAAACAGTAAGAGAGCACACTGTCATAAAGTTAGGGTTAGAGTCGGTGAAGTTTGATTTGACATGGTTAGTTTACCTGTACAAGATACCGTTAATAGGTACAGAGACTATAATTGTTCATAGTATAAGGAATTCCTTCAAGGAACAATGATCAGATGTCTGGTCTGTGTCTTTTTAGTGCAGGTGGTAGTGGTGGCGCCGCTGGTGAGTTACTGAATCCTGTGCCACTTTTGTGTCTCTCGGTTAAATTATTGACTTTATTCGAATGTTGTGCCTTAAATAGGAAACAAATATGTACTTACCACTCAAAAAATGATCACTGCACACGAGGAGATGCCTTTTTCCAGCCTCGGTTAAGTCAGCTCTTGCCAGATTTGCCAGCCACTTCCCTCGCCGTTCTCTTGTTATTTTCTCTCTTCCCTCCATATCTCTTGTCTACTGCTGGTAGTCGGAAGAAAAAAATTTCCGGGAACTTTGTCCGCTTGTTTGCGCACCCAATAACACCACAGAATGCTGGCATCTTGGCAAAATCACTGTCTTTCGTATGATTACCAAAGTACCTCGCACGTCAGCTGATACGGACTCGGTCCCACACAACGCTAAATACATCGTCTGCTGCCGCCACGGACAGGGTGTGACGTCACGTACAAAGAACCTATAATTTTCTCTCCATATGCTAAAGTTTTCTGCAAGCAGGTAACGGAAAGGAAGCAAAGTGCCTTTGCATTGATGGAGCTTGCATGGGTAGTGTGTCGGCCACGTGGCCCATGACAAGTATATCAGGGCTCATGACGTTCAAGAGGCAGCGTCCCTCCCTGCAGGCAAGGGTCAGGCGATGAAGGGATATGTACGTAGGTGCTGCTGATAATGTTTTACAGCGATGAGTATTGTTAATTCCATCCATCACAGCAGCAACATGTTTAAAGAGGACAATGACAGAAAGGAAAGACATACCCCTCTAGACCGTGAAACTCAAGAAGCTATAAGGAAAAAACACAGATGTTGGCAAAGATATTTGGAGACACGGGAAACAGATAAATACCAAATTTTTGCTCGCCAAAGGAATAAAGTAAAGAAACTAGTTAAAAGATCACAGAGGATCAAGGAGCAAAGAATCACCAGGGAAGTAAAATCAAACCCTAAGAAATTTTGGAGATATGTCAAAGATAAATTAAAAACGAAGACGGGAATAGGAGAATTGAGGGAAGAGGTAAGCGGGGAAACACAGTATGCCAGATCAGATATTGACAAGGCACGAGTGCTCTCCGAATTCTTTGATAAAGTTTATACTGTGGAGCCTGACATAGGAGACAATCAGGACCTACAGCTTATGGACACAACAATGATCAGACAAATACCTGACAGCACAATTCACATAGATGAGGTGAGAAAACAACTACAGAAACTCAAAACTGACAAGTCCCCGGGTCCCGATTGTATCCACCCAAGAATCCTGACCGAGTTGAAAGATGAGCTGGAAGATGTAATATTGGATATTTTTAACTCGTCACTGCATGAAAGTAAATTACCAAGTGACTGGAAGACTGCCAATGTTAGCGCAATATTTAAGAAAGGTGACAAGACTGAGCCAGGTAACTATCGACCAGTAAGCCTGACTTGTGTGGTGTGTAAGATTATGGAGGCAATTGTGAGAGAGAAAGTAATGAAACATTTGATGGAGCAAAAGTTACTATCATACAAACAGTTTGGTTTTATCCCAGGACGATCCACGGTTCTACAAATGCTTCATGTGATGGATGAGTGGACAAAAATTTTAGATGAAGGAGGTGAGGTGGACGCGATTTATATGGACTTCCAGAAGGCCTTTGATAAAGTGCCTCATCAACGTCTCTTGAAGAAGTTAGCAAACTATGGGATAACAGGCATATACCAATGGATATCAGGTTTTCTAAAAGAGAGAAAGCAGAGAGTTCACTTAAAGGGAGTATATTCTAAATGGAGTAAAGTAGTAAGTGGAGTTCCACAAGGCAGTGTGCTGGGACCAGTCCTTTTTGCCCTATATATTAATGACCTGCCAACGACCGTTAAATCAAGTCTTTATCTATTTGCGGATGACACAAAAGTGTACAGGAGGATCGCATCACTACAGGACCAGTGCTTACTGCAGGAAGACCTAGAACACCTCATGAAGTGGTCGGAAGATAATTTGCTGCCTTTTCATCCGGAGAAGTGCATACACCTCAAAATACACAGCAGGCATCGAGCTACAAGGGACACATCATACTATCTCGGAGGGGAAGGGCCAGGTAGACAAGAGGTTAAGAAGGTTGCGAGAGAGAAAGACCTGGGAATTACTACTGACGAACTTTTGTCTTTTGAAGGTCACATGTCCGAAAAAGTCAACAGAGCCAATCAGGTAATGGGGCTAATACGACGTACATTTGCTACTCTGGATGTTACTACTTTTAGATGTCTCTTCAAGTCCATGGTAAGACCTCATCTGGAATATGCACAACCTGTTTGGTCTCCCTACAAGAAGAAGGACATCTGCACAGTTGAAAATGTTTTGAGGAGAGCCTCTAAGTTGGTACCAGGGATGAAAAATCTTTCATATGAAGATCGTCTGAAACAGCTAGATATGCCAACAATGGCATACAGACGAGCAAGGGGGGATATGATTGAGGTATATAAAATCCTCAATGGAAAATATGATGAGGAGGTAAACATACATTTGGAGAGGCACACAGGACCAACACGAGGAAACAACTTGAAACTTAGTAAGACTAGATCTAGGACTCAGAAGAGGCAAATGTTTTTCAGCTGCAGAGTTGTGGACGCCTGGAATAGTCTTCCTAATGATGTCATAGAGGCAGTGAGCATAGCATCCTTTGAAAAGCGATTGGACAAGTTTTGGGCGGATCAACCAATCAAGTACAATTGGGAGGAGAAATTAATAACCACCAGTGCCCACCACCGTAGCATAAGTTTAAACAGTGACGACACAGAGGATCTGGATATAGAGGCCTAGTAGGCCTGCGTCCAGTATTTCCGTAAAGTTCGTAAGGTAAAAGAGAAGCACCCAGACGTTTGTGAATTCTCGGTACCCTCTGAACTAGGGATGGGCAAGTACCGTTAATTTGAGTACCGGTAGTCCCGGTACCGAAAACTCAGGTACCGTTAGTACCGGTACCGGTACCGGTACCCGAAGGAGTATTTTTTTTTATCTCAATGACTTCTGATGAAATTCCCAAATAAATTTATTGTAATGAAAACTCTCTCTCTCTCTCTCTCTGAATGAAGTGAATATTTATTTTTTCGATAAAAAAATAGCATGTACTATATATTAAGTTATTATGGATGTCTAATAACAATAACAATATTTATTAGCAACCTAAAAAAGAAAAGAATCGGACATGAAGAATTATCCAGTAACTCCAAAAAATAAATAAAATAATAAAATAATGGAAACGGGAGCTGTGATGAAAACGGAAAGC
The DNA here is from genome assembly GCF_024679095.1 of Eriocheir sinensis. Lineage (NCBI taxonomy): Eukaryota > Metazoa > Arthropoda > Malacostraca > Decapoda > Varunidae > Eriocheir > Eriocheir sinensis. The sequence continues at coordinate 5,668,302 of NC_066540.1, read as the reverse complement.
AGGACAAAATGGTGGGAACTTGGGGGGACGGTCAGCAAGGCAGTGACTCAGCGTCTCCATACAGGGCCCATACCGCGTGATACCACACTGAGGCGGGCGGGCGAGCGCCGAGCGTCACTATAGTCTGTTCGGAGCATGAAGTCGGTTCAGGGTGGAGCTGGTATCGTCGTTTACCTCTACCCATGCTGCCAAATCAGCCTTCGTACATGCGTCTCTCTCTTATTTCCCATCCATGTGCTATTTGAAAGCGATATTTTATATATTCTGTATATAGTAAAGGAAGCTACATAGTACAATGAGTGTCGATGTTTTGGATTATAACAAGGATTTGTATAAATTCTATGACATGTGGCAGCAATTTTTTCCCATGTTGCCACGTTGTGGTGGTGGTAGTGGTGGTGGTGGTGGTGGTCGGTGTGTCCCCCTAGGTCCCCCCCCGGGTCGAGAGGGAGAGAGATGGAGAGAGAGAGAGATAAACTGGTGGGTTGTGGGTAGGTAGGCCGGGAGAGTGCTAATCTGTTAATTGATGGTCGAACTGGCAGCGCTGCACTCATGGGAATTCTGAAATCTGCCACACCTTGAACCGACTTCATGCTCCGAACAGACTATAAGATCCAGACGGTACCGGTACTAGCGGCAATGCGCAGTGCCGAGTGATCATGACGCTTCCCGGCACCCAAGTGATCATGAGGCTTCGCGGTACCAGGTACCGGTACCGGGTCCCGCGAGGCCTCGATTCCTCGCGGTACCTGGTACCGGTACCTGGTACCGCGAAGCCTCATGATCACTTGGGTGCCGGGAAGCGTCATGATCACTCGGCACTGCGCATTGCCGCTAGTACCGGTACCGTCTGGATCTTAGTGACGCTCGGCGCTCACCCGCCCGCCTCAATGTGGTATCACGCGGTATGGGCCCTGTATGGGGACGCTGACCGTCCCCCCAAGTTCCCACCATTTTGTCCTGCTTTCCGTTTCCATCACAGCTCCCGTTTCCATTATTTTATTATTTTATTTATTTTTTGGAGTTACTGGATAATTCTTCATGTCCGATTCTTTTTCTTTTTTAGGTTACTAATAAATATTGTTATTGTTATTAGACTATGATCGAGTACCCATATCACCGAGATATCCACTCACTGAGTGGTGATTCTCTCTCTCTCTCTCTCTCTCTCTCTGAATGAAGTGAATATTTATTTTTTCGATAAAAAAATAGCATGTATAGTTATTATGGATGTACTCGATCATAGTCTAATAACAATAACAATATTTAGTAGCAAACTAAAAAAGAATCGCACATGAAGAATTATCAATAAATCCAATAAATAAATCCGAGCAATCTGGTACCGGTACCGTACCGTTTAGCTTGTACCGTTACCTGCCCACCCCTACTCTGAGCGCTGCCGGCTCTCAAGGTCGTCAGCAGCCCGCCGTGACACGCCTATATCACAGGCTACGTGGGTTGCTGCTGAGTGCCTATACTGAGACAGTGGCTGATCGTAAGGCTTATAATAATCTCCTGTCACCTTCTTTAGGCACATTCCAACGGCTGGTGACCAAATTATGGTAAAGTATAAGGGCGTAATGGTGGGTTGGCGACACCTGTTGGTGTAGAAACAAACTATCTCTTATTTACTTTCCCAGGGCTCGCTGGCTGCTGGCTCCCTGCTGGCTGTTAGGGGAAGGTGTGCAGGTCTGACACAAGTGTGCTCAGTTTCAGCAGAGTGAGCAGACGCACCACGTGTGCCCCATCCCCAAGTCACTACCCGCGGCCAAATGACAGAACCTTCAGCATCATTTGTGTTAAGTGATTACGCGAGATCGCTTGAGAATGCTGCGAAGCTAAATACATCGAAAAAAATCAGTGCTTTTGGGAGGAGGAGACTGGTAGACTGGCTGTCTAGCTGGCTGGCTGGCTGGGTGTCTGGTTGACTGGTTGCCTGGTGGGTTGATTGGCTGGCAGATTGGTGAACTGACTCTGTCTAACTGACCGATTGGATGGATGGCTGGTTGACTGGATGACTGACTGGGTGGTTGACTGACTGGCTGATTGGTTGGTTGGCTGACTGTCTGGCTGGTCGGTTGACTGGCTGTCCCTCTGCCTGGCCGATCTGTTGCTGACCAGTGATGCCCAGGTAGGCAGCACAGGCAGGCAAACAGGTGAGGGCAAGTGATGACAGGTGAGGGCAGGTGACGGCAAGTCACCTTACACTACGCACTCTTGGTCACTTCCCTGCGTACACTTATATACTCCACCCAGCACTGAGCTCTGTCCCTCTGTGCACTTTGCCTCCACTGAATTTCCTTTCCTATTTTCTTCCCCTGCTTGAGCGCCGCCATGCGTGTTTACCTCCGCCAGCTCATGTAAATCCCGTTCCATAGTAATCCCCCGCCACACAATAAGCTAGGGGACCCGGGGCAATACCTAAATGAGTGTTACCTCATGTAATAAGCTGATCAGTCTTGCCTGTAATATTTACCTCTGACAAAATGAGCACTGCAGAGTCGAGATGAAGCAGACGGCCGCCAGTTTTCCCTCCTCACAGCTGCTATCCACTTCCCCCGCTCTTCTGGATTCGCTGGACACCTATAAAATAACACAGCATCTCTCCCGTGTCGGTTAGGACATCCAACCGCACAGCATACGTATCCCATGACGAACGCACAGAGCACTTGTGCACCCGCCACCAAGGTTTGCTTTGATAAGTGACCAACACCACTGACCACCAAGATGGCCGTGCAGGCCCGCGCTACCCTCGCACCCCCACTGATGATGTCAGCTGCAAAACCTCTATAAAGGGACTCTATATATAGTATCATTCAGTGCTTGCATGTTTGTATGTTTGGATCAAGTGCCAGAATATCAAGTTTTGCGGCAGGACTGAAGCAAGATTGCAAGAATCTCTTCAGTGACTAGACCGGGAAAGAGCAAGGCAAGCAATACCCAAGACAAAGAAGAAAATAAGAGAAGAAGGATGAGACATACCATCCTGGACATTCTAGATAAAATCTGGCTACAATGAGGAGGGTGGCGCCCTCTGACACCCTCACCTTTGCCATTAATACTTTTTTTTATAAAGGGGGACCAGATGCCTTATCATTCTCCAGTAAGTCAATAAGGTATACACAATCTTATGTGAAAATTTCATGCTAATCAGATAAATGGCAAGACATGGACGAAATAGAAAAAAATCTTGGAGCCAATATATCTAGATGTGGTTTTTACACTTCCAAAAAATTCAGAAGATCGGTAAAAAATCTGACCAACTTTTATTGGGTATCAGTTAAAACTACAACTAAAGGGCATTTTTTTGTATTCATAAAATCAAAAAAAATGTAAAAACAGGACACAGCGTGGAGAAAATTATAAGTGAAAAGAATTGCAATTTTTTTCCGACAACACAAAAAAATAAAATTTTATAAATGCCAAGTGTAGATATGTAAACAAATTTAGTATGGTATTTTTTCAAAGCAGTTAACTGAAAAATAAAGTCTGAAAAATAGACGTTTTGTTTGAGTCTCCCCTCCGCTTCACCCAAATTTCAGGAAATTTCTAGAATATCATATAATTACACCAACAAACAACATACTAATATTTGATATAAACTTATTACTTCTATTGAAATTATGTTAGAAACTATTACATTTATGTTATAAAGTAATGTAAATGATTGTTATAAATAATGTTATTATGTTGACTTATAAAGGTATATTGAAAACCGCCTCTCTGGGATCGGTTTCACACGCTCAGTAGCGTACAATATACTTTAGGTAATTTATACAACTGAAACTTAAGGGTAGAAAAGCAGATCACCGAAGCGTAACTCACCTCCACGTCGTAATAATAATAACGCTCACCCACACAGCTAGTTATAATAATACAACTTTTGGCCAAACGCTACTACATATTACAACTTAGCTGTGATGTTCCTTTTCAATAGGTGGATATTGAGGGGCGTGGAAGCAGTGATCCACGGTGATTACTTCTACGTAGTTGTAAGGTTAACTTAAAACGTCTTCCTTGTATGGAAGCTCGTTCAGGACTGAATGTGTGAGCTGTGTCACGAGTGGGTGTTGGCGAACGACTGCTCGGGAGAACCTGCCTCGCGCTCCTTCGTCTCAGAATAGGACTCGCCTGAGCGCGGATGAGCTATCCCGAACTAGTAATTATGATAGCAGTCGCTGGGTTATTCACACCCAATCGTTAAACAAGCTCGTTAAATACTTAAATTCTAACATATTTCAAAGATATTGAACGTATCGTATGCGCAGGAGGACCCCCGTAGTCGCCCGCCTTGGAGCTACTTCTCACCTTCCAACTCTCATAAGAACCTCCACAAGATCTGGGTTAAGAGAAGGCCCTGATTCAGGACAGTCATTTAGGAAGTGCTGTCACAGCTTACCGCGGAGGCATCAAAGGCAGGTCTTGCTTCAGTGGTGGTGCCGTCTTCCCGGGTAACAGGGCCATGTGGTAGGTAGTACGTAGTCGAGACAAGGACTTTTTAATAATTTATGGGGGTGGTGTCACAACCTCCAAACGTTGTAGGTCAAGGACCGTGTAACCCGAGGACCCCCGCACTAACCTACACTACCTGTTGTGCTAATTCCAATAGGACCCCTAAAAAACGGATTGGTTCAACTCCCTCTACAGCCAAGGTTTGACTGGACAGGGTGGTAGATCGGACCCTCTGGAATAGCTCTAGGTAGGGTGTAGTGTCAAATTGTGGTATAATTTTTTTTCTTCCTGAAGCTATTTCTAGATACAGTGTTGTGTGCTACGGCGACCCTTCGAAATTAGGTGTAGCGGCGAAACAAATGCTAATATCTCTGCTAATACTTGTTCAATATCAATGTTTTTGGTATCAATGGATTCGTCTGAAGATTCCGCATGATGCCCAAGTAAAAGTTTGATGGTAATTACCAAATGTTTGGTCACGTGGGTCATAAATAGAAATAATATTGAAAAAAAAAACCGCTTGAAATTACCAGTTTCTGTTGTGATGTTTGAGCGTATAGAAGAAAAAAAAAGTGCAATACCGTGTATATTTCATTTTATTAATCTTTTGGGAGCTTAGATGGATGGTGGTCAGATTAGAAGCAACGTTCTCACCTGGAAGTGTTGTATGACAAGAGTGTGTATGCACTTGAATCCGTCCCTTTCGGGACTTTTGGTTGATATTAACCGAATGTGACACTGACCAAAGCATTTAAGTAGGAAGGCAATCCGCTCGAGGTAGGCACTATGAGGATGTCGATATTAGGCGGTGAGATATTAACCGGACTTAACTGTAATTGGCATTTGAGACAGTGAAATATGCGGTCGCACTGTTCTGATCTACTATCAATGTGCCAGTGTGGAGGGCTTGAGTGTTACTATGCTTGATGTCTATTTAAATCAGCTATAAGGTCTTGAATAACCCTTTCATAATTAACATAACTGTATAGTATATTCTATTTTTCTAAGCAGTAGAGTTATGAATGTTAATGCCTTAAAAACGAAAAATATCTTTAACTAGTTTATCATGTAAAAGATATACACATGTAGGCCTACTGTTATCACTGCCAGTCAGTGAAATAAAGCGTTGTTCCATATAAACAAAAGTCATTAAGTCGGTGTGTCACTTTAATCTGTTCAATCGTCATTCAAAAAGTCCTCATAATTGTGCTGGGTAGTATTGAAGTTGTGGCAGTCTTCGGCCATGCAGCTGCAGGCCTCTGTGCAGGAAAGACCAATTGTCCTGTGTGGGGTTCTTGAAAAGGCCTGGACTTCTGAAGATCTCGAAAATTCTCAGCATTAAAAAAAAGAGAAAATAAAATATCTGAAAATTGAGTTCTCAGACTCACAGCCCATTCTCGTCCTTATTTCGAGCGATCACACTCTCAAAGGATAAACAAAAAACAGCTGTATCGTACTCTTTAAGTTTATTTAACACAAGGAAAACTCTGCTGGAAATGAGGAATAATTAATTAATCCAGGCACAAAGCTACCTAGCTAACTGTCTTAAAATACTGTTGTGCTGGAAGCTTCCCCCGGCGTCCATGGGCCTCTAGAATGCTCCAGGAGGAGCGAGCAGGGGGCGGGGAACAAGGCGAGTCGTTCGCGCCCCGCGGGGCGCGGCTAGACGCCAGGCGGGAAGTGTTGCCAACTCGCATATATTTTTGCTACATGTTCTTGTATGATCTAAAATATACTGTAATATTCTAGACTGTACTGTTCTGGATATATATAGGAGAAGAGGGCGAGAGAGTGCCAGTCCCAGTCATAGGCTTGTGGTAAGTGAAGAGTCAGAGTGAAGTGTACTACTAAGGAAGAATATTAAACTACAGAAGCTGTGCAAAGTGTTTATATATCTCCCTCCCACGGAGTCTCCTTACGGCAACACGGAACCCAAGTAACACGTCCGGCATAACATTGGCGTCAGGAGTGCAGGCATTTGTTCTTTTCGCCATGGAGACTCGTTCCCAAGCTGCCCAGAGGGACGACATGTTGACTGAACTTTTGGAAGCCTTGAGACTACAGGTGGAGAAACAAGAAAGAGCACTCCACGAACTCAAAGAACAACAAGAAAGAGCACAGCAACAACAAGAAGGAACACTCCAAGAACTCAAAGAACAACAAGAAAGAGCACAGCACAACAAGAAGGAACACTCCAAGAAGTCAAAGAACAGCTAGAAGATCGCTTCACGGGATTACAGCAACAGCTACAAGCAGTACAAGATGGAAGTGAGTCAATACGAAGAGAAATGACTGATGTGACCACGAAGTTAGGACAACGCCTGATAGAAGTGGAGAAAGAACACACAAATCTTCAACAAGAGATGGAGGTGGTACGGGAGACGACACACAAAGAAATATTAGAAGTGCAGGGAAAGGTGAATCGTACTGAACAGGAAGTTTGTGACGTAAGTGACAGAGTGAAGGCCATTGAAGACTGCTTGGCTGGAAACGGACAGCCAGTGCCTGCAGGGGCTAGTTGTACCCAAGATGCTTCTCCTACGCAAGTCCGGGGTAGTTTGAGCCCTGGTTCGCCTGAGTTTATCCCCGCAAGAAGTTTCGCCAGCCCCATAATTCTGCCGGGTTCGCCTGTTAGAAAGAAGCCTCAGGAGTTTGATGGCAAGGTCTCCTGGGAGGCTTACCGCGCTCAGTTTGAGTTGTTGGCAGCCCGGAACGGATGGGATGACCAAGAGCGCGCGGTACAGCTGGCCACTAGCCTGAAAGGGGCGGCGCTGGAGGTCCATGCTCAGCTCCACAATGCGACAAAGGGCAGCTACAGCGGGCTGGCGCAGGCGCTGGAGCAACGATATGGGACCAAGCACCAGAACGAGCTCTTCAGGGTTAGGTTCAGAACCCGCAACAGGAGGCGCGGCGAGTCTCTTCAGGAACTCGCTAAGGACCTTGAGAGCATGGCGCACAAGGCATACCCAGGTGCCGCCTCTGACCTGCTGACGGTTTTGCTGCGTGATCAATTCATCGATGCCCTGGACAGCCCTCAGCTGAAGATACAAGTGAATCAAGCTAAGCCAACATCAATGCAGGAAGCTCTGGCACGTGCCATGGAGTTTGAGTCCTTTGTTAGGTCTAGCTTGTCAAGCTTCAGGGACGACTCGACTTTTGGCTTTAGGGCACGAAAGGGCGCTGTCAGCGACACAGACAGGTTCCAAGGAACGTGCTGGTACTGCGAGAAGGTTGGGCACAAGGAGAACGAATGCTATAAGAGGAAGAAGGAATATGAAGGTGGCGCTAAGAAGAAGCCCATTGAAGGACCCAAGTGCTGGACCTGTGGAGAAAAGGGGCACTGGAAGAATGAGTGTCGGAAAAATGTGCCACCACTCGGGAAACTAAGAAGGACTGGTTCACGGGGGCAACGACCAGTCTGTCCTGTACATGCCCCGAAGATATCAGTGTGCAGGAGAACCACCATGACAAGCTGCCAAGTGGAGGGCAAGGTTGACGGAATGTTGTGGCCTGTGGTTGTCGACACAGGCTCGGAACGCACATTGCTGTCGGCCTGACGTGATGAGTCATCGTCGGGTTCCTAAGACGCCGCATCGACTGTGCGGAGTCACAGGACACTACGCAGAGCTCAGAGGCCCAGTGGACGTGAAGTTTGAGCTCGGAGGAAAGGAAGAGTTCCTCTCTGTCTACGTGGCTGAAATGGACGACCCCTGCATCCTAGGTATGGATTATCTTGTCTCCCACAGGTGCGAGCTGGACTTCCGTGCTAAGTAGCTGACTGTAGGATGAAGGAGGGTGCCACTGACGACTGTGAACAAGGAAGACCTGCCAGTGACGGTCAAGCGCACCACCATTATTCCCCCGAGGTCGGAGATGCTGTTACCCTGTCAAATTACGGGTGCCCCCCCGGCTAGCCTGTGTGTGGTAGAGAGTGGAAGTCGATGCCCGGTAGAAAACGGGGTGATTGTAGGCAGTACTTTGGTAGACCCTGCTGCAGCGCCTGTCGTCGTGGCCAATGTCTCCTTCAGCCCAAAGAAAATAGAACAAGGGACCATGGTAGGGTTGTGTCAAGAGATCGACCAGGAACCGAGAACCTCTGTCTGCAGGAGAACCCTGACGAAGCCCCAGGAGGAGCTGCCCGACTACTTGCGCGACCTGTTTGACAGGAGCTCCAAGTGTCTAGAGAAGCCCCAAGTGGAACAGCTCAGGGAGCTTCTCGTGAGGAATGCAGATGTGTTTTCCACAGGAGACCTGGACTTGGGGTGTACGGACCTGGTAGAGCACCACATCGACACAGGTAGCCACCGCCCAGTGAAGCAAGCTCCTCGAAGGATGGCACCAGTCCGTCGCAAGGAGATGGATGAGGTAATGGATGATCTCCGGCAACAGGGGTTAATCGAGTGGTCCAGCAGCCCGTGGGCGTCTGCTGTAGTGCTCGTCAGGAAAAAAGACGGTTCCCTCAAGTGCTGCGTGGACTACCGAGCCCTCAGCGATCTCACCATCAAGGATTCATACCCACTCCCACGTATCGACGACACGCTCGACGCTTTGGTGGGCTCCAAGTGATTTTCAACACTGGATATGAAGTCTGGGTATCACCAAGTCAAAATGTCGGAGCAGGACAAAGAGAAAACAGCCTTTTCCTACGGTCAAGGCCTGTGGCAGTTTAAGGTTATGCCCTTTGGCCTCTGCAACGCGCCGGCCACGTTCGAGCGGCTGATGGAGAGGGTGCTGGAGGAACTTCACTGGAAGACGGCACTCATCTACCTCGACGACGTGATTGTCTTTGGCCAGACCTTCGAGCAGGAGATGGGAAGGCTATCAGAGGTTTTCGCCCGGTTTAGAGCTGCACACCTTAAGCTCAGCCCGAAGAATTGCTGCCTATTCCAAAGGGAGATCCAATACTTGGGACACATCGTGAGAGAGGCTGGAGCACGCACTGATCCTGAGAAGGTGGCTGCGGTAAGGGACTGGCCGACACCCACCAACGTGAAGGAGCTGGGGATCTTCCTCGGGTTGTGCTAATACTACCGCAGGTTTGTAAAAGGCTTCGCTACGATTGCTGCACCACTGCACCTCCTGACGAAGAAGGGGCGCAAGTTTCAGTGGACAGCGGAAACTCAGGTTGCCTTTGAGAGCCTCAAGGAGACCCTCATCAGCTCGCCCGTACTCACCTACCCAGACCCCTCTAAGCCTTTTATACTGGATTGTGATGCCAGTGACGAGGGGATTGGTGGAGTGCTGTCCCAGGCATGTGCCGACATGGAACGGGTTGTAGCCTACTTCAGCAAGAAGCTCACCCCAGCCGAGAAAAACTATTGCGTGACCCGGAAAGAACTCCTGGAAGTAGTCAAGAGCCTTGACTTTTTCCATGCTTACCTGTACGCTGCAACTTTCACCATCCGCACGGATCACGCTGCATTGCGGTGGTTGAAGTCACTGAAAAACCCTGAGGGTCAGCTTGCTCGCTGGATAGGTAAACTAGAGCAGCATCACTACACTGTTGTGCACCGATCTGGGCTAACACACGGTAACGCGGACAGCTTCAGCCGGCGCCCCTGCCTACCTGATTGTCAACATTGCCTCCAGAGGGAAAGCGTCCAGAAAATGTGCCGCCGCACTACAGTGGAACAGACAGCGGAAGTGCCATGGGAAGACTTGGGAAAACTGCAGCAGGAGGACCGAGATCTGAGACCAATTATGGAGTGTCTGAGTCAATCGTCAACGCGACCTGGGTGGGAAGTAATCTCGAGAGAAAGCCCTACCACCAAGAATTACTGGACTCAGTGGGACACTCTTCGGATGGACAACGGGGTGTTGCTGCGACGCTGGGTCTCTCATGATGGTCTTGACCACTACTGGTCCACGGTGCTACCTATGAAGTCCCGGGAAGGTGTCTTGAAAGAAATGCACGACAGCATCATCAGCGGACACCTTGGGGTAAAGATGACACTGAGTCGCCTGCGCCAAAGGTTCTACTGGGTTGGCATGAGGAAGGACGTGGATGAATGGTGTCAAGCGTGTGAGGTGTGCTGTGCAAAGAAGGGCCCCAAGAAGCGTCACCGTGCCCCATTGCAACTATACCAGGTTGGAGCCCCAATGGAACGGGTGGCAGTGGATATAGCAGGACCCTTGCCTCTGACGACGAACGGAAATAGGTACATCTGCGTCACAATGGATTACTTCACCAAGTGGCCGGAAGCCTACGCCATCCCTGACCAGGAAGCCACTACCATCGCTTAGGTATTGGTGGAGGAGTTCTTCTGTCGCTTCGGTGTGCCTAACGAGCTCCATTCCGACCAGGGAAGGAATTTTGAGTCAACAGTCCTTGCTGAGTGCTGCAAGCTCCTGGGTATCAAGAAGACCCGGACCACCCCTCTGCACCCACAGTCAGATGGAATGGTGGAGAGGTTTAATTGGACGTTGGGCCAGGAGTTGGCTAAGCAGTGCAACAATGATCAGTCTTCATGGGATCAGAAGCTGCCTGCGCTCCTCATGGCCTACAGGTCTGCCGCCCACGAGATTACGGGGTATTCACCGGCAAAGCTGATGTTTGGACGGGAGCTACGATTGCCGGTGGACCTACTGACAGGAAGGCCTCCTGGGGAAAGCCTTCCAAGGGACGCCTCCAGTTTTGCCCGTCAACTAGAGGAACGACTGGAAGAGGTGCACCATCAAGTCCGTGGTGCCTTGAAGTTCTCCGGGGAGGCCATGAAGCGCGGTTACAATATGAGGGCAACCCACGTTGACTTCAAGGAAGGAGACCAAGTCTGGCTTTACAACCCGCAGAGGAAGAAAGGACAGTCTCCGAAGTTACAGAGCCCCTGGGAAGGCCCTTATACTGTGCTAGAACGCCTCTCCGACGTGACTTACCGAATCCGGAGAACGGAAAGGACCAAGCCGAAAGTTGTCCACGTCAACCGCCTATGGAGATACCACGGTCCGGGAAACTACACCTGGAACAACTAGACAGTAGACACCCAGCAGCCGACGAAAACGCAAGGGACGTCCAGGACCGAGAGGAGGTCGACGACGACATAGGCCTTCTGGACCTTTCAGCCGAGGGAGATAACCTCCCGGCTTCGGCAGATGTTCCAGGGACACCCCAAGAAGCGGACGACGACGAGGCGCACCAGGAGACAGACGCGCAGGAGGCAGAGAACAGAAGACAGAGACAACGCAGGGGTCCACAGCGATACGACGATTATTATGTTTTTGATTAATTCTCTTATGTTTGTATATAGTTAAGTGTGTGATCGGGACGATCACAGTTAAGAGGGGGGGATAGTGTTGTGCTGGAAGTTTCCCCCGGCGTCCATGGGTCTCTAGAAGGCTCCGGGAGGAGCGAGCAGGGGGGCGGGGAACAAGGCGAGCCGTCCGACGCCAGGCGGGAAGTGTTGCCAACTCGCATATATTTTTGCTACATGTTCTTATATGATCTAAAATATACTGTAACATTCTAGACTGTACTGTTCTAGATATATATGGGAGAAGAGGGCGAGAGAGTGCCAGTCCCAGTCATAGGCTAGTGGTAAGTGAAGAGTCAGAGTGAAGTGTACTACTAAGGAAGAACATTAAACTACAGAAGCTGTGCAAAGTGTTTACATATCTCCCTCCCACGGAGTCTCCTGACGGTGACACGGAACCCAAGTAACACGTCCGGCATAACAATACCTTAGGCAAAAACACTAGACTTAGCTGTAGATGGGCGCGCCTGAAGCCCGCCTGGATGCCACGTGGTCTCACGCCCACGATGAAATCCTCCTGCCGCCTCTCGTAACCTCTCAGCAACACGCCTCTCGTAACCTCCCAGGGCTTTCCTCGCCTGCAGTATACAGTCAAGGTGACTTGTGGATACTGCCAGGGCAGGAAGACCACCACGATGAAAACGTGGGGCGGGAGGTAGCGAAGCACGTCCGACGCGAGCGAGGTCACACACAGGAAGAATGTAGCGGCGCCGACCCGGGTCGCTTTTGCTCGTCCCGGCCCGCGGTCTAGGTGCCAGCACTCGCCACAGCTGACATCTCTTGCTCTGGATAACACTTAATCTAACGCCCTTACTGCTATGGGTTATTATTTATTAATAACCTAACACCATGCACTAAGTAATAGTGGGTCACGCATCTCACGAATATTTCAGCATTGGCAGCAATATGCAATAATATTATTTGAATAAGCTCCGCCCACTCTTGCTCTTGCTGTGCAGGTGACCCGTTGGAGAGTAAGAAAATGGAAATTTCCACTCGGCTATTTCTTGGAATGAGGAGTTCATGACATCCTACAGGAGCAGTTTGATCGACGGCACGAGGTCTGGCAGTGACATATTTTTTTTTTTTTTTTATACGTCGTGGCCTATTGTGCCTGTAGGCTTCTTCCCGGTGGGCCCTGATGGTCGGCCCAAGGCTTTCTTCCCAGTGGGGCCTGATGGTCGGCCCAGCCCGTTCTAGCGCAGGCGAGTGTTTATAGTGGCGCTATCTTGTGTTGGCTCATGCTGCCCCCCGGAACTCATCTTTGAGCCTCTCTTTGGAGAGGTTTATCTGGAGCCCAGGTTGATGGGTGGTCTTCAGGCCAGCATGTGGGTAGTCTTAGGCCACTCGGCGGTGACTGAAAAAACTCAGCTGTGCGGTGGCCAGGATTCGAACCCGCGTCCCTCCTGGAGCTCCTGAACGCGGGCCGTCACGCTAACCATTCAGCTACCGCCTCCCCCTCGCCCCGCCTCTTCAAGTCCTTTTGGTGCCGGTTTCTTTTTCATGAGAATCGGTTGCAGCCTGCCATGTCCCTCATGGTGATGGTAAGTCTTGCTTGCTCTCCAGCGCCCGACGCCAAACAAGGGACTGGAAGTTGTCTCGCTCCAGATGTTGACGGAGGCTGTCTGATGTTGGAGGTAATCCTTCATTCTTATGTCCTTTCTGACAGAACATCCAGTAGCGTACACTGTCTGCTTGACTGCCAGCTTTCTTGTTTTGTGTAGAGGCTGCAGACAAAAGCTTCACAGCCAGAGATGACGCATTGATCCATGATGCTACTGCTTCCCAAAGCACACAAGCGTTTCAGGCGCGGAATCCAAGAAGCGTTAGCGACCTCGCTAACTGAGATACCGATGTAAACATTCGTTAATGGCATCCAATGATGCTAAACTATGACGTCACAGAGTGGTTAAATTAACGAGAGCCCCAGACCCTCGTAAACGTAGCGAAGTTCATCATGATTAACTTATTTATAATTTTTTAGCATTAAATATAGGTTTTAGAGTACACAGAGCAAAATCAATTATAAAATGATGATCTGTACACACTGCACACGACTAATATATTGTTATGCCGGACGTATACTTGGGTTCCGTGTCGCCGTCACAAGACTCCGTGGGAGGGAGATATGTAAACACCTTGCACAGCTTCTGTAGTTTAATATTCTTCCTTAGTAGTACAATTCACTCTTGACTCTTCACTGGCCACTAGCTTACTAAGACTGGGACCGACTCCTCTCTCCTCAAAGATTTATCCCCTAGTATCACTAGGGGAAACGAGCCCTTGTCCTAAGACAGCCCGTTAAGAGTGTAAAAATGCTCCCTCCCTGCGCGGGGGAGCACCGGCTAAGCCCATTGGCGGCCCGTAGCAGGATGCCGACAGACCGACTCTATCGGCGATCGAAACCTAGCCGACCGAGTCGGTCTGTCGACGAGGACTGGCGTGTCTCTGGGAGACTCCTCTCGCCCTCTTCTCCTATATATATATATATATATATATATATATATATATATATATATATATATATATATATATATATATATATATATATATACCGAACAGTACAGTCTAGAACGTTACAGTATATATTCGATTATACAAGAACATGTAGCAAAAATATGTGCGAGTAGGCAACACTCCCCGCCTGGAGCCTAGCCACGGGTCCCGCGGGGCGCGGACGACTCGCCTTGTTCCCCGCCCCCCTGCTCTCTCATCCCAGAGTCTTCCAGAGGCCCATAGACCCGGGGGAAGCTTCCAGCACAACACTATTCCCCCCTCTTAATTGTGATCGTCCCGATCACACACTTAACTATATACAAACATAAGAAAATGAATCAAAAACATAATAATCATCGTATCGCCGTGGACGCCTGCGTTGTCTCTGTCTTCTGTTCGGTGCCTCCTGCGCGTCTGTCTCCTGGAGCGCCTCGTCGTCGTCCGCTTCTTGGGGTGTCGCTGGAACATCTGCCGAAGCCGGGAGGTTATCTCCCTCGGCTGAAAGGTCTAGAAGACCTATGTCGTCGTCGACCTCCTCTCGGTCCTGGACGTCCCTTGCGTTTTCGTCGGCTGCTGGGTGTCTGTAGTTGTTCCAGGTGTAGTTTCCCGGACCGTGGTACCTCCATAGCCGGTTGACGTGGTCAACTTTCGGCTTGGTCCTTTCCGTTCTCCGGATTCGGTAAGTCACGTCGGAGAGGCGTTCTAGCACAGTATAAGGGCCTTCCCAGGGGCTCTGTAACTTCGGAGACTGTCCTTTCATCCTCTGCGGGTTGTAAAGCCAGACTTGGTCTCCTTCCTTGAAGTCAACGTGGCTTGCCCTCATATTGTAACGGCGCTTCATGGCCTCCCCGGAGAACTTCATGGCACCACGGACTTGATGGTGCACCTCTTACAGCCGTTCCTCTAGCTGACGGGCAAAACTGGAGGCGTCCCTTGGAAGGCTTTCCCCAGGAGGCCTTCCTGTCAGTAGGTCCACCGACAATCGCAGCTCACGTCCAAACATCAGCTTTGCCGGCGAAAACCCCATAGTCTCGTGGGCGGCAGACCTGTAGGACATGAGGAGCGCAGGCAGCTTTTGATCCCATGAAGACTGATCATTGTTGCACTGCTTGGCCAACTCCTGGCCCAACGTCCAATTAAACCTCTCCACCATTTCATCTGACTGTGGGTGCAGAGGGGTGGTCAAGTCTTCTTGATATCCAGAAGCTTGCAGCACTCAGCAAAGACTGTTGACTCAAAATTCCTTCCCTGGTCGGAATGGAGCTCGTTAGGCACACCGAAGCGACAGAAGAACTCCTCCACCAATACCTTAGCGATGGTAGTGGCTTCCTGGTCAGGGATGGCGTAGGCTTCCGGCCACTTGGTGAAGTAATCCATTGTGACGCAGATGTACCTATTTCCGTTCGTCGTCAGAGGCAAGGGTCCTGCTATATCCACTGCCACCCGTTCCATGGGGGCTCCAACCTGGTATAGTTGCAATTGAGCACGGTGACGCTTCTCGGGGCCCTTCTTTGCACAGCACACCTCACACGCGTGACACCATTCTTCCACGTCCTTCCTCATGCCAACCCAGTAGAACCTTTGGCGCAGGCAACTCAGTGTCTTCTTTACCCCAAGGTGTCCGCTGGTGATGCTGTCGTGCATTTCTTTCAAGACGCCTTCCCGGGACTTCATTGGTAGCACCGTGGACCAGTAGTGGTCAAGACCATCATGAGACACCCAGCGTCGCTGCAACAACCCGTTGTCCATCCGAAGAGTGTCCCACTGAGTCCAGTAATTCTTGGTGGTAGGGCTATCTCTCAAGATTATTTCCCACCCAGGTCGCGTTGACGACTGACTCAGCCACTCCATAATTGGTCTCAGATCTCGGTCCTCCCGCTGCAGTTTTCCCAAGTCTTTCCATGGCATCTCCGCTGTCTGTTCCACTGTAGTGCGGCGGCACATATTCTGGACGCTTTCCCTCTGGAGGCAATGTTGACACTCAGGTAAGCAGGGGTGCCGGCTCAAGCTGTCCGCGTTACCGTGTGTTAGCCCAGATCGGTGCACAATAGTGTAGTGATGCTGCTCTAGTTTACCTATCCAGCGAGCAAGCTGGCCCTCAGGGCTTTTCAGTGACTTCAGCCACCGTAATGCAGCGTGATCCGTGCGGATGGTGAAAGTTGCACCGTACAGGTAAGCATGGAAAAAGTCCAGGTTCTTGACTACTTGCAGGAGTTCTTTCCGGGTCACGCAATAGTTCTTTCTCGGCTGGGGTGAGCTTCTTGCTGAAGTAGGCCACAACCCGTTCCATGTTGGCACATGCCTGGGACAGCACTCCACCAATCCCCTCATCACTGGCATCACATTCCAGTATAAAAGTCCTAATTAGAGGGGTCTGGGTAGGTGAGTACGGGCGAGCTGATGAGGACCTCCTTAAGCAACCCGAGTTTCCGCTGTCCACTCAAGCTTGCGCCCCTTCTTCGTCAGGAGGTGCAGTGGTGCATCAATCGTAGCGAAACCTTTCACAAACCTGCGGTAGTATTAGCACAACCCGAGGAAGCTCCGCAGCTCCTTCACGTTGGTGGGTGTCGGCCAGTCCCTTACCGCAGCCACCTTCTCAGGATCAGTGCGTACTCCAGCCTCTCTCACGATGTGTCCCAAGTATTGGACCTCCTTTTGGAATAGGCAGCATTTCTTCGGGCTGAGTTTAAGGTGTGAAGCTCTAAACCGGGCGAAAACCTCTGATAGCCTCTCCATCTCCTACTTGAAGGTCTGGCCAAAGACAATCACGTCGTCGAGGTAGATGAGTGCCGTCTTCCAGTAAAGTCCCTCCAGCAACCTCTCCATCAGCCGCTCGAACGTGGCCGGCGCGTTGTACAGGCCAAAGGGCATTACCTTAAACTGCCACAGGCCTTGACCGTAGGAGAAGGCTGTTTTCTCTTTGTCCTGCTCCGACATTTTGACTTGGTGATACCCAGACTTGATATCTAGTGTTGAAAACCACTTGGAGCCCATCAAAGCGTCGAGCGTGTCGTCGATCCGTGGGAGAGAGTATGAATCCTTGATGGTGAGATCGTTGAGGGCTCGGCAGTCCACACAGCACCTGAGGGAACCGTCCTTTTTCCTGACGAGCACTACAGCAGAGGCCTACGGGCTGCTGGACCGCTCGATTAACCCCTGTTGCCGGAGATCATCCATCTCCTTGCGACGGACTGGTGCCATCCTTCGAGGAGCTTGCTTCACTGGGCGGTGGCTACCTGTGTCGATGTGGTGCTCTACCAGGTACGTACACCCCAAGTCCAGGTCTCCTGTGGAAAACACATCTGCATTCCTCACGAGAAGCTCCCTGAGCTGTTCCACTTGGGGCTCCTCTAGTCACTTGGAGCTCCTGTCAAACAGGTCGCGCAGGTAGTCGGGCAGCTCCTCCTGGGGCTTCGTCAGGGCTCTCCTGCAGACACAGGTTCTCGGTTTCTGGTCGATCTCTTGGCACAACCCCACCATGGTCCCTTGTTTTATTTTCTTTGGGCTGAAGGAAACATTGGCCACGACGACAGGCACTTCCGCTGCAGTAGGGTTTGCCACAGTACTGCCTACAATCACCCCGTTTTCTACCGGGCATCGACTTCCACTCTCTACCACACACAGACTAGCCGGGGGGACACCCGTAATTTGACAGGGTAACCGCATCTCTGACCTCGGAGGAATAATGGTGGTGCGCTTGACCGTCACTGGCAGGCCCTCCTTGTGCACAGTCGTTAGTGGCACCCTCTTTCCTCCTACAGTCAGCTGCTTAGCGTAGAATTCCAGCTCGCACCTGTGGGAGACAAGATAATCCATACCTAGGATGCAGGGGTCGTCCATTTCAGCCACGTAGACAGAGAGGAACTTTTCCTTTCCTCCGAGCTCAAGCTTCACGTCCACTGGGCCTCTGAGCTCTGCATAGTGTCCAGTGACTCCGCACAGTCGATGCGACGTCTTAGGAAGCCGACGATGATTCACCACGTCAGGCCGACACCAATGTGCGTTCCGAGCCTGTGTCGACGACTACAGGCCACAACACTCCGTCAACCTTGCCCTCCACTTGGCAGCTCGTCATAGTGGTTCTCCTGCACATTGATATCTCCGGGGCATGTACAGGACAGACTGGTCGTTGTCGCTGTGAACCAGTCCTCCTTAGTTTCCCGAGTGGTGGTCCCTCGCCGGGGGCACATTTTTCAGACACTCATTCTTCCAGTGCCCCTTTTCTCCACAGGTCCAGCACTTGGGTCCTTCCCTGGGCTTCTTCCTAGCGCCACCTTCATATTCCTTTTTCCTCTTATAGCATTCGTTCTCCTTGTGCCCAACCTTCTCGCAGTACCAGCACGATCCTTGGAACCTGTCTGTGTCGCTGACAGCGCCCTTTCGTGCCCTAAAGCTAAAAGTCGAGTCGTCCCTGAAGTTTGACAAGCTAGACCTAACAAAGGACTCAAACTCCATGGCACGTGCCAGAGCTTCCTGCATTGATGTTGGCTTAGCTTGATTCACTTGTATTTTCAGCTGAGGGCTGTCCAGGGCATCGATGAATTGATCACGCAGCAAAACCGTCAAGAGGTCAGGGGTGGCACCTGGGAATGCCTTGTGCGCCATGCTCTCAAGGTCCTGAGCGAGTTCCTGAAGAGACTCGCCGCGCCTCCTGTTGCGGGTTCTGAACCTAGCCCTGAAGAGTTCGTTCTGGTACTTGGTCCCATATCGTTGCTCCAGCGCCTGTGCTAGCCCGCTGTAGCTGCCTTTTGTCGCATTGTCGAGCTGAGCAAGGACCTCCAGCGCCGCCCCTTTCAGGCTAATGGCCAGCTGAACCGCGCACTCTTGGTCATCCCATCCATTCCGAACTGCCAACAGCTCAAACTGAGCGCGGTAAGCCTCCCAGGAGACTTTGCCATCAAACTCCTGAGGCTTCTTCATTACCGGCGACCCCAGCAGGCTCATGGGACTGGCGGAACTTCTTGCGGGGATAAACTCAGGCGAAACAGAGCTCAAACTACCCCGGAGAAGCATCTTGGGTACAACTAGCCCCTGCAGGCACTGGCTGTACGTTTCCAGCCAAGCAGTCTTCAAGGGCCTTCACTCTGTCACTTACTTCTAATATTTCTTTGTGTGTCGTCTCCCGTACTATCCCCATCTCTTGTTGAAGATTTGTGTGTTCTTTCTCCACTTCTATCAGGCGTTGTCCCAAGTTCGTGGTCACATCAGTCATTTCTCTTCGCACTGACTCACTTCCATCTTGTACTGTTTTTAGCTGTTGCTGTAATCCTGTGAAGCGATCTTCTAGCTGTTCTTTGAGTTCCTGGAGTGTTCCTTCTTGTTGTTGCTGTGTTCTTTCTTCTTGTTGCTGTGCTCTTTCTTGTTGTTCTTTGAGTTCTTGGAGTGTTCTTTCTTGTTGTTGCTGTGCTCTTTCTTGTTGTTCTTTGAGTTCTTGGAGTGTTCCTTCTTGTTGCTGTGCTCTTTCTTGTTGTTCTTTGAGTTCTTGGAGTGTTCCTTCTTGTTGTTGCTGTGCTCTTTCTTGTTGTTCTTTGAGTGCCTGGGCCCGGGGGGCTCCCTCGACGTCCGAGTTTCCGCCCCTTCCGGGCTCGTCCGGCCCTGCTGCCCCAGCCTCATCCACTGCCACCCCTGTGCCTCGCCAGACTCCTGCTCCGGCACCCCAGCCGCAGCCTACCGTCCCCCCTGTGCCAGCTGCCAGTCCCCCCGCTGTCACTGGGTCGACCCCTGTCCTCAATCAGATCCTCGCTGCGGTCATCCAGCTGCAGGAGACGCTGGCTGCGACGATCTCCAGGGTGGCGGCCTTGGAGCAGCGAGTCTCCACGCCCCCGCCTGCGCGTGAGCTCCCCTCCATCCCAGCCCCTGCTCCATCCTCAGCCCCGGCCCCATGCCCTGCCCTGCCGTCTGCTGGTGAGGCTATGGACGCCGATAGTGGGGACAGTGTGGTTCCCCCTGAGGGCCAGATGCCGAACACCCCTGCAACTCCACCGGCTGTGGTGACTGCAGCTGCCAAGGGAACGGCCGAACCCCGCCATGGCCAGACGGGTCCTTCAACTTCACCTGCTGATCCTCCACCGCAGTGGGAGACCACACTCCAGGTGCTGCTGGCGCAGTTTGATTCCCTGACTCAGCAGGTGGCCGAGCTCCATCACCGGATCACCCCACTCCTTGACCGACAACCACCCCCTCCTGACCAGTGAGTGTGTCCACCTCTTAACTTGGAATGTCAACGGGCTGCATGCCCGCTTCACTGACCCTCACTCCTATGTAATAACTCATAGGCCAGATATCGTTGCTCTTCAGGAGGTTGGGCCGAGGGTGTCGGACCTGAGGGGGTATGATTTATATGTCTTAGATGGCGCAGCAGGTAGCACCCAGGGGATGGCTACGTATGTCAGACAGGGGACGACAATAGTTTTTGAGGAAATGGGTATTAATGAGGGCATTGAATATATCACTGTTTCTTTACTCCATATGGGTGAAACCCTATTTTTTGTTAACACGTATGTGCATGCGGGGGCTTTAAATCTTGCTAACTTTCCTGATTATGTTCATGAGGAGCCGACTGTTCTTGTGGGGGATCTTAACTCTCGCCACCGAGATCTTGGTAGCCACCGCACCGGCAATGTCAATGGTGTCCGCTGGAAGGCCTTCCTTGATGCCTCCGAGACGGCTGTCCTCACGGGGGATAATGTGCCTACACATGTTCAGGGGGGCAGGTTAGACTATGTCACTCTTTTTAACATGCCAGCTTTTACTGCCGAGACCCTTATTTCCAGGTGCCTGTTGAGTGACCACTTTGCCCTGGAGACGACCATCCCGATCCAGCCTGCCCCTGCCGTGTCCCGGAAGCGGTTGGCTGTCCCTGCTGCCCGGATGCCACGCCTCGTTGCCGACGTTGGGGCGTGGTACCATACTGTGAAGGGCTCCTTTACCGACGCCGCCTCGCTGTACCACGGCCTGCTGGACACCGTCGAGAGTTTTGTTGCAGCTGGCAGGGCCCCTCAACGGCCCGCCAAGCGCCGCCTGCAGACCTACGCCTCGGACCCGGCTGTTTCCAACTGTCAGCGGACCCTTGCCTCGTACCAGCGGCGCTGGCAGCAGGACCCCGCCGATCGGGCTGCCCGCGATGCCATGGTCGCCGTGGCGCGCCACCTCACTGAACTCAGACAGGAGGCCCGCTCACGACACTTGGTCGCCTTCCTTGCCAGCGTGCGCAAGACCCGCTCCCTGCGGGAGGTTTGGCACCATGTCAACAGGGTAAGAGGGAGGACCAAACGGCTGGTGAGTGACCCTGACCCTGCGGGCCGGGCCCAGGACCTGATACGCCAGTGGCAGAGGGCCTCCTCCCTTGGTGGTCTCCCTGCACAACACCGGGCTGAACTTGCCCGCCACAGGGAGCGGCGGATGGCCCTCGTTCAGCACCACGTCACGCTTCTGGATGACACCTGTGTCCCCATTACTCACGATGAACTCCTTCTTGCTGTCAAATATGGCAAGTCGACAGCCCCGGGCCACGACGGGTTGACTTACGACATTTTAAATACCTTACTCGTTGTGCAAGGCGACAACCCCCTGCTTGACCTGTTCAACATGTCGTTTGCCGCAGGTTGCCTCCCCCCTCCGTGGAAAGCTGCATTGATCGTTCCCATCCCCAAGGGTGATGGCACCTTTCGCCCTATCTCCCTGACGAGCTGTGTGTGTAAAATGTTAGAGCGGGTGATCTTGAACAGACTTCTGTATAAGGTGGGGGACCGGCTCTCCCCAAACTTACATGATTTTATGAAAGGCCGTTCCACGAGTGACTTTTCTTCAGTGCCTTAGTAATCCGGACGTGAACTGTCGAGCTTTTGTGGACTTAAAAGGGGCCTTTGATAGGGCCAACAAGGATGTCATAATGGAAGAACTCATTCTGAAGGGTGTCCGTGGAAGACTCTTAAGCTGGATCAGGGACTATTTGTATGATAGGAGGGCGCAAGTGGTCTTCCAGGGTGCTACCTCCACGGAGGAAGTGTTTGAGCTGGGCACACCGCAAGGGGGTGTCCTCAGCCCCATGCTTTTCAACATTTTAATGGACAAAATTGCTCGGTGGCCCTTTCCGGATAATACTCAGGTCATTATCTATGCAGATGACATCCTTGTGCAATGCAGCAGTCCTGCTCTTTTCAGTTTAGCTTTGCAGCAACTGTCAGCGCTGTGTGAACAAATGGGCCTTGTCATCAATGAAACTAAGACGAAATTTCAAGCCAGTGGGAGGAGAGTTTCTCACCTGCCCAGTGTTAATGGTACTCCTTTAGCTAGAGTTCCTACATACAAGTACTTAGGCGCCCTTGTCAGCTTCAAGAAATCTGTGCAGAGCGTCAATCATGTTCAGGACATCTGCCTTCCTAGGTTAGCTCCTCTTAAGGTTTTGGCTAACAGGGGCCTTGGAGTCGGCATCCCTGTCCTCAGGATGTTTTACCTTTCTGTCATCAGGTCCCTCATTGATTATGCTGCCCCCGTTTTGGTTCAGTTTAGTGCGGCACAACTTCGCCCCTTGGAACTTATTCAAAATGAGGCCATGCGCCTCATTCTGGGCTGCCCCAGAACTGCAAAACTTGAGGTCATGAGGGCAGAACTGAATCTGCCTCGTGTTGTGGACAGAATCTGGGAAATTGCTTGTCGCACCGTCAGCCGCTTGCTTCGTGCTGGTGCAGTGCCCCTCCAACAGGCACTGGTAACTCTGCACCGCGACTCCAGGGCTCCTGTTACTCCCTATCTTAGAAAACTTTATCTCTTGTTAGTAGAGACGGGTGTGTTAGAGGCGTTCTTAGGCCTAGTTTACTCCCCAGCCCAACCTGCCTGGCCTCCCTACCGTGTCAGTGTGGACATTGAAAAACTACCTTTCCCTAAACGTGATTGGCTTCCCCATGTCCTCCAGGATCACTTCATGGTCGAACTGTCCAAGTACCCCCGTGTTCGGGCTGTCCATGTGTACTGTGATGGCTCTGTTGATGGCAGCAGGTCGGGCTGTGGCGTGTTTATCCGGGATTACGCTTCCCCCACCCAGTACACTGACATTGAGGTTACCAGGCGGCTGCCGGGGTACCTGTCCTCGACCCGGGCTGAGCTGTATGCCATCCTTGAGGCTCTCTACACTGTAGCAGCTTTGCACGACAATGTCTACTTGTTTGTCGATAGCCAGGCTGCATTACATGAACTTGTGTCCTCTTCCCCTACCGACTGTGATCTTGTAACGAAGTGCCTGACTGCCGTCCGTGCCC
The DNA here is from genome assembly GCF_024679095.1 of Eriocheir sinensis. Lineage (NCBI taxonomy): Eukaryota > Metazoa > Arthropoda > Malacostraca > Decapoda > Varunidae > Eriocheir > Eriocheir sinensis. The sequence goes on along the minus strand of NC_066540.1, from coordinate 5,644,850 downwards.
TTGAGGCCGCAGGTGCCACGGTCCACTTCACCTGGGTGCCCTCCCATGTGGGCATACAGCTCAATGAGAAGGCAGACTGCCTTGCTCGACGTGCCCTTCAGGATGACACAGTGGACCCTGGCACTGACTATACGCTTAGCTATGTTTAGAATAGACTTAGGCATTATTCACGTGATAACATTGCTACCCAACTCAGACACTGCTGTGACCATGGCAGCGCCAGCAGCCTCCACTATGTTAGTGTCTCCCAGCGCTGTGTTTACCCCTATGGGCGACACAGTGCCCCTCAGGATGTGGTAGCAATGCGCCTTAGGCTAGGCTATAGGTACTACTGGGAGGTTAGTAACTCCCCTGGTGTCTGCTGCACGCTCTGTGTCAGGTCGAGGGGCCACACACTGCATCACTATGTCATGGAATGCCCTCTCATTGCTAAGTTTAAGCCACGGGACTGCCTTGACCTGCCCCAGACAATTTGTTGGCTCCTGAACCATGATGTCCTCCCTGCTATCCTCAAAGAACACCCTCAGTTTGCACCAAGGTGGTGATGCAGTGTGTGGCAGCCTGAACTACTGCCGTGCTATACAAGGCTGTGATCTCTGCAGTATTCTACTTTAAGGACTAGTATTTACTCTATCTCTGTATTCATTCCCATCTAGTGCTTGGGCAATGTTCTCCGTCCCCACATTTTATTGTCTTATTGTCCAGGGGAAGCTTTCATCTACTAAAAGAAGATAATGTGCTACCTTGTCGAGATGCAGTGGCTTTGCTTATTTGGTGTCTACTTGAGTCTGATGAAAGCAGATCTGTAGCTTTCGGGGAGCAGTAGATACCTGGGTGGAACAAATTAAGTTTCGAAGACCACGACAGGTCTAACAAGCTGGTGGTCGTGATTTTCTTGCTCCTGTAACACAAGTGATGCCCCGGAATAGACGACACTCAAGGCAGCGACCTAAACATGACACTCGGCAAACTCTAGGAAATATACGACTTGGCACAATCAATGCAACCACGTTGAGGAGTAAAACGGAGGAGGTGGTGGAGCAGATGTTAGAAAGAAATATCGACATCGTGGGAATATTTGAAACCAGATGAAGTGGAGAAGATAAAAAAAAGATACATAATGATTACCAGCTATTTTGCAATGGAATGAAATTTACCAGCAAATTTACAATGGAATGAAAAACGAAAGAAAATACGGAGTTGTATTTTTTATTGCACCAATATTTGCAGAACGAGTTGTAAATATACGCTATGTAAATGAGAGAATACTGTTCGTTATACTTAAATTAACTGCAGGTAAAGTTTCACTTGTACAATTATATGCACCCCACCAAGGAAGACCTCAAGAGGAAAAATAATCTTTTTATTTGGAACTGCAAGATACTTTGAATAGAACAGAGGGTATAGATAAGATCCTTTAGGAGACCTGAATGCTCATGTGGGAAGAAAATCGAAACAACATAGGAAGTGTGATTTGTGTTTTTGGAATTGGAGACGTAATTAGTGATGGTGAAAACTTGATAGAGTTCAGCACGGGGAATAGCTTGGCCATTATGAACAATTTCTTTAAACAGAAAGAGACCCACAAATGGAGCTAGTATAGGTGGAATTCTGACAGAGGAGATTATGTGGAAAAGACAATGATAGATCTGATTCTTACTAACAAAACGACTGTTCAGAGACGTAAAGAGTATACCTTTTGTATCGCTAGACTCTGACCACCGTTCGGTACGAGCAAAATGAGAATAAAAACAGTGAAGCCTTTGAAAAAGCTTGTAAGAGAAAGAATAAAAGTAGAAAGTCTAAAAGAACATGAGGTCGCTAAACGATATAAAGAGATGGTTACTGAAGCTAGACCAGCAGAACACAAAGAAACCGAAGATGTGGAACAAGAGTGGCAGAACATGAAAGAAAGAGTGAACCAAATAGCAAAAGAGGTCCTTGAATTAAAGAAAGTCAGTGGAAAAAAGAAGAAAACAGTTTGGTGAAAAGAAGTCAGAGAAGCTGTAAAGAAAAAGAATGTTGTTTTTAAAAAGTGGATGAAGAGAAGAAACACGAAAAATAGAATAGAATATGAAGTAGCAAGAAATGAAGCCGAAAGAGTAAAATAAAGAGCAAAAAGAGACGTTTGGGAGAGTTTAGGAAATGAACTGAAAGAGGACATGCCGGTCACAAGGAAACTTATATACAGTATAGGTAAAAGCTACAAAAGGAAAGATGAAGGTGGAGTTTATTGAATAAAAAATATGGAAGGGTAACTACTGACAGATGATTGGGAAGTGGATGAAAGATAGAAGAAATATTTCTCAGAGCTTCTAAATCCAGGATAAATGGCGGGACAAGAAGAAGAAAAAGAAGAAGAAATCATTGTCCCAACTAGCCACTGAAAGTATGAAAAATGGAAAAAGCCCAGGAAGCGATGGCATATCAGTAGAACTGCTGAAAGGAAGTGATGATATAGTTAAGTGGCTTGACAGAATATCTAACGTAGCTTAACGTGAGGATAAAGTGCCAACTGATTAGGGGAAGGCAATTATTTGAAATATTTTCAAAAAGGGTGATCGAACAGAATGAAATAACTAATTATAGAGGGATATCGCTGCTGTCACACATGGTGAAGATATATGAAAGAGTACTATAGAAGATATTAAGATTAACAGTGGAAGATAAGCTGGAAGAAGGACAGTACGGATTTAGACCTCAAAGAGGCACAACAGATGCAATATTCACACTGAAGATGGTAATGGAAAAGAATTGGAAGTGGGATCAGCAAGTATTAAGAACACAAGAACATAAGAACGCAGGAGTCTGCAAGAGGCCGGCAGGCCTGTACGAGGCAGCTCCTTTGACCCTAAGCTCCCGTGTATCTAACCCCACCTAATATCGTTGTCCATGAATTTATCTAGTCTATTTTTGAATGTGACAATTGTATTGGCACTCACCACATGACTGCTAAGCCTATTCCACTCATCCACCACCCTGTTAGTAAACCAATTTTTGCCTATGTCCCTGTTGAATCTGAATTTATCCAGTTTAAACCCGTTACTTCGTGTCCTCTACAGTCTTACCAACAAAACCTTATGAATGTCTCCCTTATTAAAGCCCTTCATCCATTTATAAACCTCGATCATGTCTCCACGCACCCTTCGCCTTTCTAGAGAATGCAAGTTTAACTGTTTGAGTCTTTCCTCGTATGGCAAGTTTCTCAACCCCTGAATCATCTTAGTCATCCTCCTCTGCACCGATTCTAACATTTTGATATCCATTCTATAGTAGGGTGACCAGAACTGAACCGCATAGTCAAGATGAGGTCTAACTAATGCTAAATATAGTTTGAGGAAGACTTCGGGGCTTCTGTTGCTTACGCTCCTTGAAATAAATCCCAGTACCCTATTAGCTCGATTTCTAGCTTGAATGCATTGTGCCCTTGGACGGAGATCAGAGCTCACTAAGACCCTAAATCCTCTCACCTTAGAGTGTCATTTAAGCAATAGTTATGTGAGGGGTTGTTCCTACCTACACTCAGAATACTGCACTTCCCTACATTGAACTCCATCTGCCATTTATCCGCCCAGTCATATAATCTGTTGAGTTCACCTTGGAGAATGCTAGCGTCCTGATCCGACTCAATTACTCTACCATATCCATTGCATTTGTTAATCTAGAAAAACACTTGATACATTACCAAGGGGAGAAATATGGAAAACTTTAGATTATCCAACAAATATGGTAAAGCAATCCTTAGTTAGAGCTATAAAAAGTCTCTGCTGAAATTGTGTCAGTGCAGCGAGGACCCATCTAAGAGAGGACAAGTTATTCAACATAACTGAAGGCGTTAGGCAGTGTGATGTGATGTTGCTACTTCTGTTCGTGATGTTCATGGACCGATGCATGAAGAGAATAGGCTTTGGAGATGAGGTGACGATATTGGCATATGCCGACGATATTGAACTTGTTGCTAAATCCCAAATTGTTTTACAGGATGCACTGAGTGGTTGGAAAGAAGACGAAAGAGAAGAGGAATGAAAATAAACTCCAATAAAACCGAGGTGATGATGGTAGCAAGAGAGAGAGGAAATTGCGATAAGAATTGACGGAGTAAATTTGAAGCTGGTGAAAGATTTTAAGTACCTACGAGTCATAATAAATGAAAAGCGTCTTATGGAAAAAGAAATTACAAAGAGAATCGAGAGTTACACCAACGATGTAAGATTAATGTCCCCACTACTAAAGGAAAGACTCATTCCTTTAAGAGTTAAAGTCATCATATACAAAACAATTTGAAGACGAATATTAACATATTGATCGGAGACCTGGACAAGGCTAAAGAGTAAGATACAAGCTGCAGAAATGAGTGTGTTGCGTTTGATAAAGTGAGTAACACGAAGATATAGATCCAGAAATGACGAGCTCAGGAATGAGTTGAACATTGAATCAATATTAGAATTTGTAGAAAGAAATCAACTGAGATGGTGTGGACATGACATAAATATGGAAGAGGAGAGATACCCCGCCAATTATTATCGGTAGAAACCGGTGGCCAGACCTAGAAAGAAGTGGAGCGATGGGGTTCGGGAAGCAATTGAGGAGAGAGATTCAGCGATGGAGATAGTGGAGGAAGAAGAACATTATGCGGACCGTGCCAGCTAGAGAAATTTTGTGTGTGTGTGTGTGTGTGTGTGTGTGTGTGTGTGTGTGTCTGCCTATCCATTTTACGCTTAATACCTAAGTAAAAAAGGAAAACAGAATTAATCCTGAGAATTGCTAAATACCAAGACATTAGCTTCATCATTCACCGTTTTAAGACCATTGCATAATAAAAGCCCTTCCAAAATTCTCTCTCTCTCTCTCTCTCTCTCTCTCTCTCTCTCTCTCTCTCTCTCTCTCTCTCTCTCTCTCTCTCTCTCTCTCTCTCTCTCTCTCTCTCTCTCAACCATAATCCAGCCAAAATAAAACAGTGAAGGTAAAAAAAGTTCTTCGGTGTTTGATGACCAAACACACATTATTCTATCCTCGATCATATAATATTAACACTTAAGTTCTGCTGAGCTTTTCTTTCACTGTTCACATGTTTACTGCTTGTAACTAAAGGCCGGTCGTGACCAGGAATCTTTGTATGAAACCAGTGTATCCCAGACGTTTCCCAAGTGTTTCGGGAAACCACTGGGATACATTTGAATACCGTCGGGAGCCGATGTTTCCTGTCCAGACCTCAGGGTTGTTCTCAGAATGTCGGTGGGTGCAAAGGTTGCTGTAATAGCCTCTGTATTTTACTTATTATTGCACCTACCAAAACGGGCGTAAGCCACTCTCGGTGAAATATATATGGGAAGCGAGGAGGGTGCTGAGGCCCTCCAAAGACCCTTCTCATGTCCTCATTTTCCGTTTCCCTATTGTCTCATCAATACCAGAGAGTAGTTCAGCATGCTCTCTAGAGACAAATCCTCTCTCTTTCCACACCACACTACATTCACACAACATACACACCATTTCCCCAAATTTTGCAAATTCAAAATGGCGTACTTAAGCAGAGCCTCGGAGTCCCCGCCTCGGGGAGGGGACCACAAATTTCCCCAGGGAGGACTCCCCTTCTGGCTGCCGACTTGAGAGGAGTCTAGATAACTCCTCTAACCTCTTTCTTATCAATTTTGGCAACATTAGCGGTTTTCGTTCTAATTTTCATTCTGTGGAACACCATCTCTCCTCCTCTAAACTTCACCTTCTCTTCCTCACCGAAACACAGGTTTCTGAGGGTACTGACAGCAATCTCTACTCTGTTCCCTCCTACTATCTCTATCCTAAATTTCAATCCAAAGATGGATGTTGCGTCTACGTACGCAACGACATCACTTGCTCTCGTGTCCACGACCTTGACTCTTCAGAATTTACCACCATCTGGCCAAGACTTTATTGGCATTCTATTACTAAATACATCTGTGCGGTCTATTTCTCACCTAACTCTACTAACTATGTAAAATTCTTTGACTACTTAAACTCTAAAGCGGAGCACATCTTGACTCACTCTCCCTTCGCTGAAATCTCCATCTTAGGAGATTTCAATGTTATCCACCAGCTTTGGCTTTCATCCTCTTTCACTGACCAGCCTGGTGAACCAGCCTACAACTTTGCAATCCTCAACGATCTAGAGCAGTTGGTCCAGCACCCTACACGTATTCTTCCTTACCCCTAACCCTTGTGCTTACTCTGTCAAACTCTTCTCTCCGTTGGGCTCCTCCGATCACAACCTTATTTCTGTATCCTGTCCTATCGCTCCTGTACAGCCTCTGGACCCACCGAAGAGGCGATGCTTCTGGCATTTTGCTTCCGCTCGGTGGGACGACCTGAGGATGTACTTTTCCGATTTCCCGTGGAATGATTACTGCTTCCTGGAGAGAGACCCCTCTGTGTGTGCCCAGCGCATCACAGATGTGATTATCTCCAGAGACACACATTCCACGTACTTTTACTACTCCTCATGCTAAAAAGCCTTGGTTTAATCATGCTTGTTCTCGTGATACCAAAGATAGAGAGGCAGCTCACAAAATGTACCAGAGCCTTTGCACTCCTGCTAACCATGATCTTTATATTTCTGCCCGGAATCGTGGCAAATCTATTCTTCGACTTACCAAAAGCTCTTTCATCCATAGGAAATATCAAAACCTTGCTTTTTCTAATTCTTCCAGAGACTTTTGGCACATAGCCAAAAATATCTCCTCCAATTTCACTTCTTCCTCTTTCCCTCCTCTCCTTAACCCTTACGGCAGCACCGACGTCTCATCTATCTCTAAGGGTGAACTCTTCGCTCAAACTTTCTGTATAATCTCCACTCTGGACGATTCTGGGCATATTCCTCCCACTGGCGGATTTGGGGGGGGGGCCATGGGGGCCATGGCCCCCCCCAGGAGCTATGGTGGCGCCCTTAGGAGCTATGGTGGCGCCCCTAGGAGACCAAATAATTAAAATTTAAATTGGAATACATAATATTCCTTGGCATTGATCGATAGGAAAATATTATGTTCCATTAAAAAAAAGGCTCACTAGGGGGTGTGGGGGGGAGGGACGGGTGTGGGGGGAGGGACGGGTGTGGCCGTGTGGGAGGACGGGGGTTGGGGGAGGCCCGGGAGGGAGGGGGGGGTTCTAAGGCAGCAACGCTTATCGTATTGTTCTAGTGTTAAAGAATCTCGATTTTGCTCTATATGTAGCGCTTTTTCAGTTTTATCCCAGTTTAGCGAACAAATTTTGAATGGTTTGTCAAGGATCTGCAGTTTACCGTTTCCAACAATCTAATTTAGTGATAATCGTGATAGATGACAACACTAATAATAAATCAGCTGAGCTGCCAGTCAGATGAGCTGTTGAACACATATGCACATGGCATAATGGCAGCTGTGATTAACCATTTTAACAGCAGTGCCAAACGTGTTGCTTTGCTCAAGAAACATGGAGAAGAAAGTGAATGTGACAACATCAATCTCTTAACTCTGTGTACCACTCGATTTGTTGAAAGACACACTGCAGTATCACGCTTCTGGAAATGCCTACCTACTATAGTTTCTGCACTTCATGAGATGATGACATGGGCAGACAGAGAAGCCAGTTCAAAAGCCAGCAGTCTTCTAGCTTCCTTAGAAAGAACAGAAACATTAGTCTCATTGGCTTGCCTCCAAGCTATATCATCAGTTATGAAACCATTATGTGCCGCACTGCAAGCAAAGGGAGGTGATATCACCCAAGCATTAAAACTACTGAATGCCACAAAATCTGAGCTACAATCTATGCGTGAAAGCAGTGAGACATCGTTTGCAGAGATTTTCAAAGATATTGAGGCCACAGCAGAGAAATTGGGAGTTGAAGTGAAGAAACCTCGTCTTCCATCTAGATGCATTTACCGAAGCACAGGAGCATCCAGTGAAGACACAGTAGACACTAAATCATATTACAGAATTAATGTCTACATTCCAGCACTTGATGCAGTGCTCAGAGATTTTCGTGAAAGGTTCGGTAAGCACACTGAACTGTCTGCTGGACTGAGCTCTCTCATTCCTAGTATTGTGAGTGACAAGTCATGGGAGGATGTACAACCTGCATTTGTCAAATATGGCCCACTGTTGAAAGATAACCCAATAGAATCTTCTGTAAGAGACGAGTTCAAGATTTGGCAGAGGCATTGGTCATCATGTGAGAAAAAACCTACAACAGCAGTGGCAACAATCAATGAGTGTAAGGGTATGGAAGCTGTATTTCCCAATATGCTGACTCTACTAACTCTCTTAGCCACACTCCCTGTGTCAACTTGTGAGGCAGAGAGGATGTTCAGCAAGGTTGACCGTACGTGCTCTGCTATCAGGAGCACAATGTCCGAAGAGAGATTGGAGGCCCTTGTTCTGCTCCAAACACATCGCAATCGTCTTCCTTCTACAGAAGCTGTAATAGATAGGTTTTCCATGTCTGCTTTAAGGAAATTATCATTTACCTTGTAGAGTCTTCATGAGACCCCAATTCATTGCAGACTGCATGGTAACACTGGCTGCTTATGAGTTGAGTTACGAGATTCATTACATTCATTTGCTCAGAAGTCCAGAATAGCTTTTAATTTAATCTCAGTTCGGTTGTATTGATTAGGAGAAAGAAAACCTTAAGTTAGTTCTAGTCAGTCTACAATTTAACAAAACCCTATCCATTTTCAATGCAAATTTTAAAAAAAATACGAATACTACTATTATCCCTTCAAGCACTAAAATCTTCGTCATCTCTTTTCTGACCATTATTAGATCATTTTATTCAGATTTGAAAGAGTATATTAAAGCCAGATTGAAAGGTATATTTCTTTGATTAGAAGAATTTCCTTGGGCAACTGTACATGAATGATTTGTATATAAGCTGCCAACTGTAGGGATTTGGTGCCAGGTGCCCTGCATTATATTCTTAGTTACTACTACAGTATATTTTGATTTTACTGATTGATTGTACGTTTAACTATCATAATCATTCATCCTATAACATTTTCAAATGGATTCAGGTACTAGTAAAATCCATGGAATAATTACTCATTGAAAGTATGAAAACTTGCAAGTAAAATTATTTATGTTTTAAATTTTCATTAACTATTATTGATGTTTACTTCTATAAATATTTTTGATTAGCAAGTATTTTTTTTTTACCTATTTCAATCTTCTTGTGAAAAAAATATCAAATGAACTTTCTAAATAGCAAAACACTTATTGTTAAAACACAGGATTTTTTCTGAAAGGCCTTGCTCATGGTACTTTAAAAAGCACATAAAATACTTCAAAATCTCAAAAACCAGCTGATTGGGCTCGCTTCGCTCGCCTATCTCTCTCACCAAAAATTCAAAGCGCCCCTATCCTCTTTGGCCCCCCCCAGGAAACCTCCCTAGATCCGCCTATGATTCCTCCTACTTATCCCCCCTCTGAGTCCTTTATGCCTGTTATTAAGATTCTTAGGAATGATGTTTTCTATGCCCTCTCTGGCCTTAACCCTCAGAAGGCTTATTTATGGACCTGATGGAGTGCCTCCTATTGTCCTTAAAAATTGTGCTTCCGTGCTGACACCCTGCCTAGGCAAACTCTTTCGCCTCTGCCTGTCAACATCTACCTTTCCCATAGCTGGGCGTTATCGCGATACTTTATCGCTGATAACAAAATCGGGTTATCGGTCATCCGCTACTCATTTTAATATATATCGGTATCTTCGTTACTTTTGTAACCAAACTAGCGATAATCGCTACTTTTTTCCGCCTCTCAGAAAAAAAAAACACGTTATTTCTTTGTGTTAGACTCAAAAATCAATATATCAAAGAGAAAAATCATTTAACTTTGCCCCAAAAATGATTATTCACTGCGTCAAATTTGATATTCCATATTCGTTTGTGAGCATGCCATGGTATTGAAGGCACCCGGTGTTGTGTTATTTGGTGTTCCATCGTCAAAAGCTGGCGCTTTTGTTTACAAACACTGGTCTCTCGTGAACTGCGCATGTTCAGACCAGTAAACGAAGGCCTGTACAGTCTCACAAAGCTTTTTAATACATTAAGAGTTGCTGGAAAGCTGAATCAGACATACAGTACCACCATCCTCGCTGTTTCTAGAACGACACTCTGTACATATAAATACAACTCGTACAGAGTGTCGGTCTAGAAACAGCGAGGATGGTGGTAGTGGTACTGTATGTCTGATTCAGCCATCCAGCTACACTTTATTACGGTTAAAAAATTTTGTGAGACTGTACAGGTCTACGCTTGCTGGTCTGAGCATGCGCAGTTCACGAGAGACCAGTGTTTGTAAACAAAAGCGCCAGCTTTTGACGATGGGACACAAAATAACACAACAAGGTTTCTAGTGTAACCGTCCATATGTACGTGTCAACGTGTGGTTTTCAGGTTTTGTAAGTTTTCTAAAATACAGATAATGAAAATTTGAATTCATCTTTGTTTTTTTATTTGAAATATCAATATAGTATCGTTTTCGCCTATCGGACTTACCGCTAGGTAGTATCGGAATTGTGGATTTATATCGGGTATCGGTTATCTGTTATCGCCTATATTTGTGTCTCCTGTTAACGAATATCGGTTATCACCGATAAGGTTATCCATTATCAGTTATCGGTTATCGGGAATAAGGTTTTCTGTTATCGTGCCCAGCTATGACCTTTCCTTCCTGCTGGAATTACGCCTACATACAGCCTGTGCCTAAGAAGGGTGACCGTTCCAATCCCTCAAACTACCATCCTATAGCTTTACTTTCTTGTCTATCTAAAGCTTTTGAATCAATCCTTAACCGGATCAATCCTTAAGCATCTATCCTCTTCTGACCTTCTTTCTGATCGCCAGTATGGGTTTCACAAGGGGCGCTCTACTGGTGATCTTCTTGCTTTCCTAACTGACTCTTGGTCATCCTCTCTTAGCCGTTTCGGTGAAACTTTTGCTGTTGCGTTAGACATATCAAAAGCCTTTGATAGGGTCTGGCACAAATCTTTGCTTTCCAAACTACCCTCCTACGGTTTCTTTCCTTCTATCTACACCTTTATCTCTAGTTTCCTCTCTGACCGATTTACCACTGCTGTAGTAGACGATCACTGTTCTTCCTGTAAACCTATCAACAGTGGTGTCCCTCAGGGCCCTGTCCTATCTCCCACTCTCCTTCTGTTGTTCATTGATGATCTTCTTTCCAAAACGAACTGTCTTATCCATTCTTACGCCGATGACTCTACTCTGCATTACTCAACTTCTTTTGATAAAAGGCCAACTCAACAGGAACTATACGATTCCAGAGGAGGCTACAAAACGTTTAACCTCAGACATTACTATCGTTTCCGATTGGGGCAAGAAGAACCTGGTGTCCTTAAATGCTTCAAAAACTCAATTTCTTCACGTATCAACTCGTCCGATTGGGGCAAGAAGAACCTGGTGTCCTTAAATGCTTCAAAAACTCAATTTCTTCACGTATCAACTCGACACAATCTTCCAAACACCTATCCCCTATTCTTCGACAACACTCAGCTGTCACCTTCTCCTACACTAATCATCCTCGGTCTATCCTTAACTCAAAATCACAACTGGAAACTCCACATCTCCTCTCTCACTCAATCAGCTTCCTCGAGGTTGGGCGTACTGTTTCGTCTCCGCCAGTTCTCCCCCGCACAGTTGCTATCCATATACAGTGGCCTTGTCCGCCCTCGTATGGAGTATGCTTCTCACGTGTGGGGGGCTCCACTCACACAGCTCTCTTGGACAGAGTGGAGGCTAAGGCTCTTCGTCTCATCAACTCCCCTCCTCTTACCGACAGTCATCTACCTCTGAAATTCCGCCGCCATGTTGCCTCTCTTTCTATCTTCTATCGATATTTTCATGCTGACTGTTCTTCTAAACTTGCTAACTGCATACATCCCCGCTGCACTCGACTTTCAACTCTACATAGCTCATCCCTGTACTGTCCAAACCCCTATTGCAAGAGTTAACCAGCATCACTCTTTCATCCCTTACACTGGTAAACTCTGGAACACCCTTCCTTCATCTGTATTTTCTCCTGCCTATTACTTGAACTCTTTCAAGAAGAGTGTATCAAGACAAATTGACCTCTCTTTTGGCCACTCTTTACTTTTGTCTGTTGCATGAACGGTGAGTAGCGGGCTTTTTTTCTACACTCTTTTTGTTGCCCTTGAGCCGTCTCCTTCGTTGTAAAAAACAACAACTTCACTGGAGTGCACGAAAGAGATAAGGAAACCCGTATGGGTGAGGTCGTTTTTAGAAAATGGATCATTACAGTGACTTGATTTTGGCGGAGCCGAGAGTTGAACAACTATTACGAATGTGGCTCCCAAAATATCACGAAGCGATATCGGGGACAGAAAAGTCATTCCAGCTCCCATCAGACTGGCCATTATCTGACAAGCGGAGATTCATTTACGAGCCTCATGTACACCTTCGAGATATCAAAACAGACCATCTCAACTATGGTTCCTCAAGTCTGTGAAGGTCTGATTGTATCCCTTATATAAAGGAAAGCGAGGGACAACAAAAGTAAGTTTTCCTGTCAGTCTATACCAAAAATCTTTGTTCGGAGATAATGTTTCCCAAATGATGCCTGTCTGATTGAAAACATTATATGGATACATTTGGGAAGTTGAGTCTCCATACAAACTTTCCTGGTGTGGACGGTCCTGAGAAACAGTTGGAGAGCATTTGATAATCAAAAATTGTTTTCCATCCAGGATGGAAAACATGAAAAACATTTGCACACACACACACACACACACACACACACACACACACACACACACACACACACACACACACACACGTGTCCTATAATTAGCTATATAATGAGGTATATGAATGAATAATAATTATAATTCCCAATCCCCTTACCCCATGAGTGAGGTGTAGGATTTGTCTTGATCCCCGCACCCCTTGAGGGAGGTCACTCCCAACGGTCAGGGTGTACCCTCTCTCTCTCTCTCTATGCATACATAAATGAAATTTGATTGGAATATAAATATAGTTTATACTATACTATCAAGACATACTGATGTTGAAAATCACACACACACACACACACACACACACACACACACACACACAAAAAAAAAAAAAAACACCGCTCCGGTAGCTCAATCGGTTAGAGCGCCGCGGTGCAAGGCTTCACGGCCAAACAGGCGGCGGCTTGAGCCCCGCTCAGGCCGGATTCTTTCCGTTGACTAGGAGTGGTTACTGTCCCCCCTTGAGCAAGGGGGATGGAGTGTGTTGTGTGTGAGGTCCTGGCAGTGCCCAGAGATCGTCAATAATGAGCACTTTCTCACGTCGTGAGGGTACCTGCTGACAAAAGCGAGTCTAACTCGTGATCAGGCCGTGGTGAATTACACACACACACACACACACACACACACACACACACACACACACACACACAGTCTCACTCTCAATCCTTTCCCAAATGTATCCCATTATTTTCTCAAATGTTTCCTGACTGTTTCCGAAATACTTGGGAAACGTCTGAGATACATAGTTTACATACAAACTTTCCTGGTCTGGACCGGCCTTAAGAGTCCAAGGATTAGTTTGCACATTTTCAAGCTGAGTATGAACCTTCCGCCTTTATGTACGCAGTTATCTGTTCGTAAAGCAGTGGCTACCCAGTGAATCGTCTATGACGACCCAATACTGCGCTAAGACGCTTCTTTGAAGAGGGCTTACATAATTCATGAAATACATAATCAACAAGCAATGATTGACCACTGAATTCTCCTTCTTGCACGAATGAAACATATAAATATATTTTACGAAAAACATATATACCAGCACGCACCATTATACATCAATAAAGGAAAAATTACTCACTCAGGAAAAAAAATCTAGCCCACATTTTAACAGCGGACGAGAAACTGAAAAAGCAACGTCTGGCTCATTTCAAGTCCATCTTCCTTTTCTCCTTTGACTTATTGTTATGAGAAGAAAAAGATCGTAATATATATATATATATATGTATATATATATATATATATATATATATATATATATATATATATATATATAGATATATATATATATATATATATATATATATATATATATATATATATGTGTGTGTGTGCTGCCTGTAGTGCCGGCAGGCATTCTTGAGGGGTCTCTTTGACGACCCCCTGCCCGTTAGTGACGCAGGCGAATTTTATTTATAGTGGCTGCAGTGATATATGACTCTTGCTTGGACAATGCTACCCCCCGGTGTTCCACTTGAATGAAATCGTTAAAGTTAGGGTTGATTGAAGATTTGGGCAGCATGTGGGTAATATTCCGTCACTCGGCGATGTCTTGAAAATTCAGCGTGTTTTGGTGGGACTCAAACCTAGGTCCACGGGGTCACCACGCCCGCACGCTGACCATTTGGCCACCGTCTCCCCATTGTAGATATTTTGAAAGCGGGATCTTCTACAGGCTGCATCACACTACACTCTAACAATTATTTATTGTCACAACTTCGTTGTGATGCACCCCAAGGTTATTTTTCCAAAGCGTAAAGTTGCAACCATAGCGCAGGACCTTCGTCGTGATGATACCTGAATATTCCAGTGGTAATGTGTCAGATCGGCGCATATTAGGCTGACAAGAAAGCGAAACTGAAATACAGTGTGCATGTAATTCAGTGCCGGATTAAGGTATGCTAGGGATGGTGACTTGAAGGGGCTAATAACATAACTAACTAAAAATTTCCTCAGACCAAGACTTTGGCAACTGGCTACGGCCCTGTGGACCATGTTCTAGAACTGTCTGTGTTCAGAGTTCACACTTTCTTAATATAAAAAATACACAAGGCCACTTGCACGATCAGTATCACCAGTATGATTGTTCCACTCACAACGGCCGTTGTCGCACTGCCAACGGCCGAATCTAATGTGTCACTTGACTTTCTCTCTCCCGCTGCCGCCGCCGCCGCCGCTTCCCTGCCTCCTACTGGCCAGCCTTCGCGCCCAGCCACCCCCATTGCCGCCTCCTTCGTCGCCTTTCCTTCCCCGGTTTCTAAAATAATGATAATAGTAAAATATTAATAATGACAATATTTATAATACAACAACAACAACAACAACAACAATAATAATAATAATAATAATAATAATAATAATAATAATAATAATAGAAATATTTATAACTATATTATGATAATAACAAAAACATAATAATAATAATAATAATAATAATAATAATAATAATAATAATAATAATAATAATAATAATAATAATAATAGTAAATGTAGTAGTAGCAGCAGTAGTATATAAGTAGTAGTAGTAGTGGAAGAAGGAAGTGAAGGAGAAGGAGAAGGAGAAGGAGGAGGAGGAGGAGG
Source organism: Eriocheir sinensis (assembly GCF_024679095.1). Taxonomy (NCBI): domain Eukaryota; kingdom Metazoa; phylum Arthropoda; class Malacostraca; order Decapoda; family Varunidae; genus Eriocheir; species Eriocheir sinensis. The sequence continues at coordinate 5,629,496 of NC_066540.1, read as the reverse complement.
AGGAGGAGGAGGAGGAGGAGGAAAAGGAGGAGGAAAACATGGAAACATGGAAATACAAGCAACAATTTCAATTTACTCCTGTCGCACTGAAATGACATTCGATTCGATTTTTAAACGAGTTGATAGTATTCGCATTTACTACTTCTGAGGGAAGATTATTGCAATGGCGGATGACTCGGTCTGAGGAATATCTCCTGCCAATATCTGTATTACACCGCCTCGCTTGAATATGTACACCGTTGTTTCTAGTTCTTAAGTTAGACTGTAGCTCAAAAAACTTGGAGTGGTTGACATTGCTGAAGTTCTTCTTGTACTTGAACACCTGTATCATATCTCCTCGTAAGCGTCTCTTTTCCAGCGTAAAGAGATTGAGTCGCTTGATTCGTTTTTCACATGGCTGAGCCCTCGGTGGTGGTATCATTTTCGTAGCACGTCGCTGAACTCGCTCTAATAATTCTATGTCCTTCCTGTTGCTAGGTGATCAAAACTGAACCGCATACTCAAGGTGAGGTCTTACCATCGAGTTATACAAGGACAACATTACTTCCGGCGTCTTTTACTCGAAGGAGGAGGACTTTATAACTATTTTAATGATTTTTTTCAACTGTATGATCCAAATTCAACATTTTAATGTTGAGCATCAAATATCCTCCAATGGTCACCACATCTTTGCTGCTCCCTAGCCTTTCCTCATCTCTGTCTCCGCTGGTCACCACATCTCTGTTGTTCACTTGTTCTTCCTCATATCCCCTTTCACTGGTCACCACACTTTTATTTCTCCCTTGTCCTTCTTCATCTCTAAAATTGACTCTCGCCCTTCCTCTTCACTCGATGGGGTAGAGACACCGCTTAAGTGGTTCAAATTGTAGCTGGGTTACTTCAGCTTATCCAAATTTGGCCTACATGTTATCAAACCATATGCCGATGTGCAATCGTGAGGTGGTCGCCTTGTTCCTAGCTAGTCAGTCATAAGTTGATTTCTAAACTACCATCATACGGATTCTGTCCCTCTCGCTGTACCTTTATCTCCAGTTTCCTTTCCTGCCGTTCTATCTCTGCTGTGGTAGACGGTCACTGTTCTTCCCCTAAACCTATCAACAGCGGTGTCCCGCAAGGCTCTGTCCTGTCTCCCACTCTCTGACATTCACCAATGATCTTTCCAAAACAAACTGTCTTATCCACTCATACACCGACGAATCTACTTTGCATTATTCAACTTCTTTCAGCAGAAGACCCTCCTAACAGGAATTACAAGACTCCAGACTGAAGGCTGCAGAACGTTTAACCTCTGACCTTGCTATTATTTCCGATTGGGGCAGAAGAAACCTGGTGTCCTTCAACGCCTCAAAAACTCAATTTCTACACCTATCAGCTCGACACAATCCTCCAAACACCTATCCCCTATTCTTTGACAACACTCAGCTGTCACCTTCTCCACTAAAGGCGTCATCTGGCAATATCTGGCGTTCTAGACCCCCGGCCTATTCTTGAGACTGTTTTTCACCTCCCGTCCGTGATCCGCCAGAGCCCTCTTTCTTGCTCAAGTAACTGGATGAACCAACACTATGTCTCATTTTGTCACTCATCAAGGACAACACGCGTTAATTTAGTCACAATTAAGAAATCTACAGTTCATTAGGGACATTTCCCTAGCTGCTTAGCGTCACCATGCGACAGAATGTCTTAAAACGTCCTTTTCTCGACAAAATATTGACAAATGGCATCGTTTCATCTTGTCTAATAATGACGATGATGTTTTCCTACCGGGAAGTTCTTACTTATCCTGCAATGATGTTTTAAAATGTTTTGTGGTGCAGCAGTAACACGACAGTAGCCTCGTAAACTCTATATCCATCCCCACCTGGCAGGAAATGGTCATCGCCATAGGCCTAAGGAGGTGCGGCCAGCAAGAAAGAGGCCGTACCCAACTCCGCCGCGGCTTGCGCGGGACCCTCGATTCTTGTCAAGAATTTGGGAAGATTCTTGAAATTCTGAAGCGCTAGAACAAGAAACACGGGAATTTCGCTAGTTTTGGGGAAATTCTTGCTCGGTCTAGGCCCTAGGGTAAGTCTTGATCGCCAGATGACGGCTTAAACATCCCCGGTCTATCCTTAACTCAAAATCTTAACTGGAAACTTCACATCTCTTCTCTCACTAAATCAGCTTCCTCGCGGTTGGACGTCCTGTATCGTCTTCGCCAGTTGTTTTCCCTTGCACAGTTGCTATCCATATACAAGGGCCTTATCCGCCCTCGTATGGAGTATGCATCTCATGTTTTGAGGGGCTCCACACACACAGCTCTCTTGGACAGAGTAGAGTCTAAGGCTCTTCGTCTCATCATCTCCCCTTCTCATACTGACAGTCTCCTACCTCTAAAATTCTGCCGCCATGTTGCCGCTCTTTCTATCTTCTATCGATTTTCACGCTGACTGCTCTTCTGAACTTGCTAACTGCATGCCTCCCTCCCCCCCTCCTGCGGCCCCGCTGCACACGACTTTCTACTCAAAATCATCCCTATACTGTCCAAATCCCTTATGCAAGAGTTAACAAGCATATTCACTCTTTCATCCCTCGCGCTTGTAAACTCTGGAACAATATCTCTTCATCTGTATTTCTGTATTTCCTCCTGCCTACGACGTGAACTCTTTCGAGAGGAGAGTATCAGGACGTCTCTCCTCCCGGAACTGACCTCTCTTTCGGCCACTCCTCTTAACTCTTTTCATAGGAGCAGTGATCTGCGGGAATGATAACTAACAATGATTGTTGGTATACAAGCTATTTTAGAGTGTCCGCCAAGATAGCAGCAATATCTGAAAGCAGTTTTTTTTATGAAAATATTGGAACAGTTCAGGGCTTATATGGATCGTATAATTATATCACGCATTATTAGTGGAGAAGATAAATCACCGCGCCTGGCGATAAATCTGCAGAGAAAATTGAGAAGGCAGAAGGGGGATTATACATGTATGATATGATTCCATTTCTTGATAGTATCACTCCAGCCTTGGTAATATTCTTAATATCTTATGTCACAGATCACATTGTACGCATGCATTTCAGTAGATCCACAATACATTACTATACTGGACAATCACATTTTTTATGCGCTTCCTATAGCACCGTTAGGCTCTCTTGAGTGGCCTAGTGAATAGCCCCGGTCCGTTAGTGGCGCCGGCGATTTTAATTTTAAGTGGCTGACGTGATAGTTGTGACTGTTGTTTGGCCGGTTCTGTCTATCGGTGTTTCTCTTGACCTAAGTCGCTGAAGTCAAGTTTGATTGAAGATCTGGACAGCAAGTGGGTAAGCTTCCGCTATTTGGCGATGGTTGAAATTTCTGTGTCGTGCGGTGGGACTTGAACCATCATCGGAATTACTACGTCCACCCGATGACCACTCGACCACCGCCACCCCATTTTCCTCATTTACTGATATACAAGGGTGGCAGGTCATTATATATCGGTCACATTTACTGACATACATGAGATGGAGATCATCACGTCACATTTAGTGACATACAAGAGGCGGAGTATATCACATGTCACATTTACTGATATACAAGCAGTGCGGGTCACCATATTTTTCAAATTTGCTGGCATACAAACGGTGCAGGTCATGATATTTCAGTCACAACGGGTTCATAGGGGAGGCGTTGGTTGAGTGGTCAGCACGCGGATTTGAGGATATCAAGAGCCCGACTGAAGCCCCACCGCAAGACACTGACAATTTTCAACAATGGCCGAGTGGCAAAAGATTACCCAGATGCTGTCCAGATATTTAGGTAATTCTTAATTCAGCGACTTCGGTCAAGAGGAGCACTGGAGGACAGCAAGGACCAAGCAAGTCATATATCACGGCAGCCACTATAAAAAAAAATTCCTTTCCGCTACTAACAGGTTGGGGCCGTCTACCAAGTCGATTACGAAAGCCTAACAGGGCTATGAATGACCCGAAAACAAAAGGGCATCACATATTAGCCATATTTACTGATAAGAATGGGTGCAAGTCATTACATTTCAGTCACATTTACTGACATATAATGGTGCAGGTCATCACATTTGACATATTCACTGACATACAAAGGGAGGTGATGGCTGAGTGGTCAGCGTGCGGGCGCAATGTCCTGGAGTCCCACCCGCTGCTACAAGGTGACAATTTTCAGTAATCACCGATTGTCGTAAGACAACCCACGTCCCGTCTTGATGACCACACATCAATCCGGACTCTAACGAAACCTTCTAAAGAGGATCAAGTGAAAAATGGAGGGGGGGAGGGGCAGCATGAACAAAGCAAGAATGGTGCCACTATAAGAAAAACAACTGCCTGCACCACAGGACAAACGTAAAAAGAAAACAAGGGGTGCAGGTCATCACATATCGGTTACATTTACTAACACACAAGGGGCCAAGGGGTGCAGATCATCACATTCTACCCATATACATGTACTCTCCTCTTGAAAGAGTTCAAGTCGTAGGTAGGAGGAAACACAGATGAAGGAAGGCTATTCCAGAAGAATGAAGATGCTGGCTAACTCTTGCATAAGGGATTTGGATAGAATCAACTCTTGCATAAGGGATTTGGATAGAATCGAGATGAGCAAGAGTAGAGTCGTGTGCAACGGGGCCGCAGGAGGGGGGGGGGGGGGGGAGCCATGCAGATCGCAAGTTCAGAGGAGCAGTCAGCATGAAAGTATCAATTGAAGATAGAAAGAGATGCAACACTGCGGTGGAATTTAAGAGGTAGAAGACTGATAGTAGGAGGGGGTAACTGATGAGACGAAGAGCCTTTTACTCCACTCTGTCTAGCAGAGTTGTGTGTGTGGAGCCCCATTACACACGAGATGTGTATACTCCATGCGAGGGCGGACAAGACCCATGTATATGGACAGCATCTGAGAAAGGGAAAAAATCTGGCGGAAACGATATAGAACGCCTAACCTCAAGGAGGCTGATTTAGCGAGACATGAGATATGAACTTTCCAGTTAGTATTTTGAGTTAAGGATAAACCGAAATGTTTTTTTTATAGAAAGTGATAGTTGTGTATTGTCAAAAAATAGGGGATAGGCGTTTAGAAGATTGTGTCGAGATGATAGATGAAGAAATCGAGTTTTTGAGGCAGTGAAGGACACCAAGCTCCTTCTGATCCAATCAGATATGATAGTAAGTTCTGAGGTTAAGCGCTCTGCAAGCCTAGAATCATGCAACTCCTGTAGGGTGGTTCTTGCGTTGAAGGATGTTGAGTAATGCAGAGTAGTCATCTGCAGCGTAGGAGTGGATAGGACAGTTTGCTTTGAAAAGATCTTTAATGAACAATAGAAAGGGAGTGGGGGATAGATCAGAGCCTTGTGGGACACCGCTATTAATAGGGGAAAAAATATTGACCGTCTACCATGGTAGAGGTAGACCGGCCAGAAAGGAAACCGGAGATAGAAGTACAGAGATGGGAATAAAATCCATGGGAGGGTAGCTTGGAAAGCAAAAATTTTTATGACAGACTCCGTCAAAAGCTTTCGAGAAGCCAAACGGAAATAATTTTTAATATAATAAGCTGAGGGATTAGAGGTCAGGAAAAGGTCTAGGGTGTTGGGTGTATCTCCAAGGTGGTCAGAAATAAGTGCAGGGTGTTGAACCAACTGCTCAAGATCATTGAGGACAGCAAATCTGTAAGCTTGTTTATTTGGCTGGTCAGTGAAAGCTGATAAAAGCCAAAGGTGCTGGTGAACATTGAAATCTCTTTAGATGAAGATTTCAGCAAAGAGAGAGTGAGTCAAGATGTGCTCCATTTTCATATTTCATATTTATTTTACCAACTTCTAAAGATATGTAAACAGATTAAAGTTCTTCAAAATCCTTGGTTTAATTATTTATCGAGAGACATATACACTATTTTCCCTTTATATATGTTTTTTTTTTGTAATAATGAAAAACAAATTTTGAGGGGGCAACCACCATAGCATAGCGGACGGCTGGCGACGCTGTATTGCTTCAAAATGAGCCAGAAACCATAAGACGCCGCACCGAGATTTGACTAGTCATAGTCACACCTCATCGAGTTGGTGTTGTGTGAAGGGAGTGAATCTCCGGCTCTTAGTATGATCGAACTAGCGGACAATCGGTTTAGTAGTTAAAATATTGGCTGAATTCATTATGTAACACAATTTTGACTTTATTTCGTCTTTGGTCAGTAAGTGATATTTCCTAATTGCTTCTGTCTAGAAAGCAAAGGAAATGACTATTATTCTCTTCAAACTTTGCTTTTGTGACCTGGACAGCGATGTCCATTTTTTTAAACTGACCTGTTTTCCAGTTTATTCCAGACAGATTCAGCGCTGAGCTGCTGAAGTTTATTTTCTAGAACTTTCAAAAACTTTCTAGAAGTTTCAATAAGTTTCAAGCTCTAAAACTTTCTAGAAGTTTCAAGAACTTTTTAAATTTTTTCTAGAGCTTTTAAAAAGTTTTAAGAACTTTTGAGAAGTTTCTAAAAGTTTCAAGAATCTTTAGACGTTCTGATAACATAGATGGCAGTATAAATACAGGGAACGTAAGCTCAACAGTTCAGTTTACTGCTAGCTGTCGAAGTGGATACATGTTAAGTCGTCGTTGCTGGCTGCATTTGTTACAGATGGCATCAAGAGGTTATAAGCATTCAGCGGACGCATTTTGCTATGTCTGTGGCGAATTTATCAAGACAGGAACAAAAAAGTATTCTGTTGCAACATCTGCTAAAATGTGTATGGCCTACAGGGCATATTTCGGTATGCCCTGTGGGCTTAAGACAAGGGTGCGTCATGTCACCATGGTTATTCAATATTTATATGGATGGTATTATTAGAGAAATTAAGGGCAAAGTTGGAGAAGTTGGAGTAAGACTGTTCGATGAGGGAAGGAAGTGGGTACTGAATTCGATACTGTTTGCTGATGACACGGTGCTCATTGCAGAAAATGAAAGTGACCTACAAAATTTGGTCAGTGTTTTTGATAGTGTTTGTTATAGGGGAAAGCTGAAAGTAAATGTCAACAAAAGTAAAGTGATGGTTTGTGAGTGAAGTAGAAGTGAGGTTGTAGATTTTGTATGCTCATATAGAGTGGGAATTGAATGTGAAAAAGAATGCAAAATAATTTTGAATGGTGAAGAAATGGAGGAGGTCAATGAGTTTAAGTAACTTAGATCAGTTATATGTGTAAGCATGGTGGTATGGAGGGAGAGATAAGAGAAAGGGCATTGCAAGGAAGAAGGGTGGTAGGGTCTTTGGGACGAATCATGAATGGCAGAAGTGTGAACATGAAGGTAAAGAGGGATTTGAGAAATACAATAATAATACCAACCCTCACATATGCAAGTGAAACGTGGGCCTGGAATGAAAGTCAAGAGGTTTAGAGTGCAGGCAGTGGAAATGAATTATTTGAGGAGTGCTTGTGGTGTGAGTTGAATGGATGGAATGAGTAATGAAAGTGTGTACAAGCGTTTTGGAATGTGTCACAGGGGTGAAGGGAAGAAGTGTGGAGTGTTAGAAGAAGTGAAGCGACAGACTTTAAAGTGGTTTGGCCACATGGAGCGAATGGAGGAGAGTAAGTTGACCAGAAGGGTGTATGTGAGTGAGATAGGGGGAGGGAATACTAGAGGACGACCTCCAGTGAAATGGAGAGATAGGGTGCAAGAGTACGTTAGGGAGAGGGGGGAAAGATCTTTGAGAAACTTTGAGCAGGCAAGGAGGGAGTGTCTGGATAGAGAAAGTTGGAAGCTCTTCTGCCGTGGCCATCCCCTGGTGGGAGCTCCTAGGAGTAGGAGCAGGCGTCGATGAAATGATGATGATGATGAAGAGCAAAAAAGTACTCTGTTGCAACATCTGCTAAAATGTGTAAGGCCTACAGGGCATATTTCGGTATGCCTGTCGGGGATCAAGACAATGTGTGGGCACCTCATTTCACCCGCGAACTCTGGAAAAGAACTCTAGAAGAACCAATGTTATTGAAAAAAAATGTATATGTTAAATGAGTTTCAACAAACATGCATTAGTCATGAGTAAAACATTTTTATATTTTTATACTCATAATTTTATTTTGCTCTCTCGCAGGATGGTACAGAGGGGAAAATAGAGCCATGAAATTCGCAACCCCACGAATTTGGAGGAAACCAACCAACTGACCACTCAAGCAATTGCTTCTTGTGCATAATGGACCCTTCCAAACGTCATATATCCTATATTCATATATCCATCATATATCCAGAACTTCCGTCATCCATCGCCCAGTGCCACACTGCCCTGAGCTCCCCGTACCCACTCCCCAAAAGAAAGAGCAGCCGTCTTCAGAAGATAGCAGCAAATCAGAAGAGGATGAAGTCATTGATCCAGATTACAGAGATGTAGCTGAGGAGAGAAACACATACTACCCCAACCAAAAAGACCTCAACGACTTGATCAGAGACCTTGGTCTCACAAAGTGCAATGCCGAGCTTTTGACGTCGAGACTCAAGTAGTGGAACTTGTTAGATAAAGTGTGCATGTCGCAAATCAGAGAAAGTGTCACCAGTCTTTTTCAAGCTTCTTCACCCGTCAAGATGAGCTTTATTTCTGTCACAATGTGACTGGTCTGTTCGAGGCAATTGGAATCGCCTGTAGCCCCAGTGAGTGGCGCCTCTTCATCGACAGCTCACCCAGGAGCCTCAAAGCCGTGCTGCTTCATAATGGGAACATGCATCCATATCTTTCCCTGGCTCACTCGGTGCAGCTCAAAGAGGAATACAGTAGCGTTAAGATATTGCAAGACACCTTGAAGTATGAAAAGTACAGTTGGGAGGTTATTGGAGCTAGACTTCAAAATGATGACATTCTTGATGGATCTCCAAGGGGGCTTTACCAAGTTTTCGTGTTATAAGAACATAAGAACACAAGAACGCAGGAGTCTACAAGAGGCCGGTAGGCCTGTACGAGGCAGCTCCTTTGACCCTAAGCTCCCGTGTATCTAACCCCACCTAATATCGCTGTCCATGAATTTATCTAGTCTATTTTTGAATGTGACAATTGTATTGGCACTCACCACATGACTGCTAAGCCTATTCCACTCGTCCACCACCTGTTAGTAAACCAATTTTTGCCTATGTCCCTGTTGAATCTGAATTTATCCAGTTTAAACCCATTACTTCGTGTCCTACCCGGTTCTCTTACCAACAAAACCTTATGAATGTCTCCCTTATTAAAGCCCTTCATCCATTTATAAACCTCGATCATGTCTCCACGCACCCTTCGCCTTTCTAGAGAATGCAAGTTTAACTGTTTGAGTCGTTCCTCGTATGGCAAGTTTCTCAACCCCTGAATCATCTTAGTCATCCTCCTCTGCACCGATTCTAACATTTTGATATCCATTCTATAGTAAAGTGACCAGAACTGAACCGCATAGTCAAGATGAAGTCTAACTAATGCTAAATATAGTTTGAGGAAGACTTCGGGGCTTCTGTTGCTTACGCTCCTTGAAATAAATCCCAGTACCCTATTAGCTCGATTTCTAGCTTGAATGCATTGTGCCCTTGGACGGAGATCAGAGCTCACTAAGACCCCTAAATCCCTCTCGCACCCAGACCTGCTTATGAGAGTGTCATTTAAGCAATATCTTACCTTTGCCTTTGGGACAGCAGGGACCACGCGGCACACTACCACAGGCGGGACTGGCCACAGCGGGCCGAGTTCAGTGTGGGAAGGAACAACGTCAAATGGGAACCACTGATAAACCCCCGGAAGGTATTGTTCCCACAACTGCACTTAATCAAAGTTGGGCCTTATGAAACAATTTGTCACAGCTCTAGATAAGGAGTCTGCAGCCTTCAAGTACCTTCAAGACTTCTTCCCTATGCTGTATGAGGCAAAAGTGAAAGCTGGTGTCTTTTGTCGGGCCGCAAATAAAGAAGAGCATGGAGTGCAAGGAATTCACCAAGAAGCTCACTACGACGGAGGAAGCAGCGTGGAACAGCTTTGTCGCAGTGGTTCTGGGATTTCTGGGGAATCACAAGGCCGAAAACTATGTGGAGCTTGTTGAGACCGTGGTGAAGAACTACGGCAAAATGGACAGCAGGTGTCCCTCAAAGTCCATCCATATCCTTGACGCTCATCTTCATAAATTCAAGGAGAACATGGGAATATACACGTAGGAGCAAGGTGAGCGCTTCCACCAGGATATACTGGACTTTAAACGGCGCTACCAAGAATCATATAATGAAACATGATGGGAGACTATTTAAGAGGACTGATTCCTGAAAGTAATTTACAGTAAAAGCGTAAATCGCGAAAAACTACTCACTTTTAATTTTTTTGTGGTCTCTCTTGTACAATTCAAGAATAAATAAATGCTACTTTTAAATTATATGTCATTTGACTTTTTGTGAACGAAAATGTTCACAGTCGCCAGTTTTCTCAATATCAATCAATGGGGGCATACGCCGGGGGACGCGTCGCCTCGCCCACCCGACGACGTCAAGCCTGGGGGTCCCTCAGGGCGAGTCTCCATGCAGGCCCCCTTCCCAACCCGAGTACCTCCCGGCAGGATCTATCGACTTGCTCAATCCACGAACTCCGTGGGCGTCCCTTGGCCTCCTCCACTCAGGATTGTCTCTTACAGAGACAATCCGATGAGCAGGATCAGCTCCGGAAAACGTGCCACGTGCTCGTATTGCCGGAGTTGGCGTTGACGGACTATGCAGGTAATATATGTCGAATCAGTCTCACGGGGGCATCAATCCGCCTCTCCAAGTCCCCATTTAGTGTCCATGTCTCACAACCATAGAGTAAGACAGGAAGCACAAGGGACTTGAAGATCCGGATCTTATTCCTTCTGCATAGGTACCGACAACGTCATGTACTCGTGTTGAGCAAGGTCATAACACCGTGGGCCGTAAGACTTCCTGGCCAGACTCACCGTTGTTATGAACTACGCTACCAAGATACGTGAAACTTTCTGATATCTCAACGTCCTTGCCACACGCATGAACAGACTGTACTGTGTCATCCAGCAAGCCTCCAAACACCAGTACCTTGGTCTTGTCCCAGGAGACCTGGAGTCCCAAGGGCTTCACCTCCTCGTGCAGTGCCTCGAGAGCCATTACCAAAACCACCAGCGACTCCGCCAGGATTACTGCATCATCAGCAAAAGCAAGGTCAGTGACCCTGGTATTGCCAATGGATGCTCCGCAATGACTGGCCCACAACTCTGCCCAGTACCCAGTCCATACAAGTATTGAAAAGCGATGGGGCAAGGACACAGCCTTGCCTCACTCCCGCATTCACGGGAAAGAAGCTGGACAACCGCCCCCCCCACACACACACTTCACAGCATTCTCTGTCCCAGAATACAGGCCAGTCAGCAGACCAATAGTCCTCGCAGGAATCCCACGGAGTTGCAGGAGATCCCAGGGTGCCTCACGATACACTGAATCAAACGCTTTCTTGAGATCGACATAGGCTGTAAGCATCCCCTGTCGAAACTCACGTCGGCGCTCTACCAGCACGCGAAGCCCTAGGATACGGTCAGTTGTTGACTTGCCAGGCGTGAACCCAGACTGTTCAGGTCTCTGCAGCTTCAGCAGCTGGCTACGAATTCGCATCAGCAATAAGTGGGCAAGCACCTTGCCTGGCACACTATGCAGCGTAATACCACGGTAGTTGTTGCAGTCCTGGTGGTCCCCTTTCCCTTTCCAGATAGGGACGACCAACCCCCTCTTCCAGTCAGGAGGAATGGTACCGGACTGCCATACGGCAGTCAAGACCGCATGGAACCCCTAGGATCATGGCCTCACCTCCAGCTTTGAGCAGCTCCGTACTGATGTTACAGGTGCCAGGTGCCTTCCCACTCCTCAACTTGGCCACAGCCTCTCTGACCTCAACCAGAGAGGGTGGGCTTTCGTCAATGGGTGGGTCAGCATCCGCCACCTGCAACCCAGCAACTGGAAGCTGCCCACGTGGAGGGTCCGAGATGTACAGCTGCTCAATGTACTCAGCCCAACGAGCCCTCTGCCCATCCATGTCCGACACGAGGCAGCCGTCAGCTGTTCAGATTGCGCTCACCTGAGAGGGAGCCTTAGAGCGGAGCTTCTTCAGGGCTCGGTAAGCAGGTCGAAGGTCATTCGCATTTAAATGTCCCTCGACTTCCTCAGCGAGACCCCTGACATGCGTCTCCTTGTCTCTCCTCAGGAGAGCTCTAGTCCTACGTGACAGAGCCCTGTATTGGTCCCGGTTCCCAGCAAGTCTGGCAGCGCAACTCTTCTCAATATTCTCCAGCGTCTCCACCGAGGCAAAGCCATTCCTAGATCTCGGGCGCTCTCCAATGCACTCCTTGGCAGCTTGTAGAGTCTCACGTTTGAAGGTATCCCACAACTCTACATTGTCCTCCAGGGTGCCAAGCACTTCGAACCGATTTGAGACTGTCACTGCATACTCCTGAGCACATGCCAGGTCCTTCAGCCTCTCGAGATGGAACACAGTTGTGTTGCATCTCAAAATTCTTCTTGACCTGACATGAAGCTTGAGTGTCGCAACAACAAGCCTATGGTCAGTTGCAAAGAACTCGCCACTCCGGTAAACCCTGCAGTTCTGAAGGATCCTCCAACGAGTACTTACGAGAATGTGGTCGATCTCCTTAGCTACCCCTCCGGCATCGCTATACTAAGTCCAGAGGTGCAGCTCTGGTCTCTGGTACCAGGAACCCGCAATTCTCAACCTTCTGGATTTTGCAAAATTCAGGAGGAGAGAGCTGTTCATGTTCCTGGTACCAGATCCATGGGGACCAACACATAGCTCGTAGCCGACCCTGTCAGTGTTAGTAGCAGCATTGAAGTCGCCCGGGACAATGAGTGTGTGTGTTTCCCAATAGGAGTAGGTAAATTTCAGAATTATCATTATCCTGGGCACAGGAGCAAAGTTTGAAGGAAATAATAGCCATTTTTCATACCTTTAGGCGTAAGCAAATAGGAAACAACAGTTGCTACCCAAGGACAAAAATCGTGTTACACAGTGATATTATTAATAATATAATCATTGTTATTATTATTATTATTATTATTATTATTATTATTATTATTATTATTATTATTATTGTTATTATCATAGTTATTATTATTATTATTATTATTATTATTATTATTATTATTATTATTATTATTATTATTATTATCATTATTATTACTATTACTATTACTATTATCATCATTATTATTATCATTATCATTGTCAATGATAATCATTCTAACAATGATAACAATAAAAATGAAATAATAATAATAATCATAATAATGATTATAATGATTATAATAATAATAATAATAATAATAATAATGATAATGATAATAATCATAATCATAACAACAACAACAATAATAATAATAATAATAATAATAATAATAATAATAATAATAATAATAATAATAATAATAATAATAATAATAATAATAATAATAATAGTAATAATAGTAATAATAATAATAATAATAATAATAATAAATAATAATAATAATAATGAGGGGAAGACTCCCCTTCTGGCTGCCGACCTGAGAGATGTCTAATTAACTCCTTGAACCTCTTTCTTATCAATTTTTGCAACAGTCGCGGTCTTTGTTCTAATTTTTATGCTGTTGAACACTATCTCTCCTCCTCTAAACTTCACCTCCTCTTCCTCACCGAAACACAGGTTTCTGAGGTTACTGACAGCAATATCTACTCTGTTCCCTCCTACTATCTCTATCCTAAATTTCAATCCAAAGCTGGATGTTGCGTCTACGTGCGCAACGCGACATCACTTGTTCTCATGCCCACGACCTTGACTCCTCAGAATTTTCCACCATGGCTAAGACTTCATTGTCATTCTATTACTAAATTCATCTGTGCTGTTTATCTTTCACCTAACTCTACTAACTATGTAAATTTTTTTGACTACTTGAACTCTAAAGTGGAGCACATCTTGACCCACTCTCGCTTCGCTGAAATCTCCATCCTAGGAGATATCAAAGCTCACCACCAGCTTTGGCTTTCATCCTCTTTCACTGACCAGCCTGGTGAACAAGCCTACAACTTTGCTCTCCTCAACGATCTAGAGCAGTTGGTTCAGCACCCTACACGTATTCCCGACCGTCATGGAGACCGGCCCAACATACTAGACCTCCTCCTTACTTCTAACCCTTCTGCTTACTCAGTCAAACTGTTCTCTCCGTTGGGCTCCTCCGATCACAACCTTATTTCTGTATTCTGTCCTATCGCTCCTGTACATCCTCTGGACCCACCGAAGAGGCGATGTTTTTGGCCTTTTGCCTCAGTTCGGTGGGACGACCTGAGGATGTACTTTTCCGATTTCCCGTGGAATGATTACTGCTTCCAGGAGGGAGACCCCTCTGTGTGTGCCCAGCACATCACATAGGTGATTGTCTCTGGAATGGAGGCATACATTCCACGCACTTTCTTTACTACCCATGCTAAAAAGCCTTGGTTTAATCACGCTTGTTCTCGTGCTGTCAAAGATGGAGAGGCAGCTCTCAAAAGGTACCAGAGCCTTCGCACTCCCGCTAACCATGATCTTGACATTTCTGCCCGGAATCGTGCCAAATCTATTCTCCAACTTACCAAAAACTCTTTCATTAATAGAAAATGCCAAAACCTTGCTTTTTCTAATTCTTCCCTGGACTTCTGGCATCTACCAAAAACATCTCCTCCAATTTCACTTCTTCTTTCCCTCCTTTCCTTAGTCCTGACGGCAGCGCCGTCGTCTCATCTATCTCTAAGGCTCAACTCTTCTCCCAAACTTTCTCTAAAAAATCCACTCTGGACGATTTTGGTCATATTCCTCCAACTCATCCCCTCTCTGACTCCTTTATGCCTGTTATTAAGATTCTTAAGAATGATGTTTTTTTATGCCCTCTCTGGCCTTAATTTTTAGAAGGCTTATGGACCTGATGGAGTGCCTCCTATTGTCCTTAAAAACTGTGCCTCCGTGCTGACACCCTGGTCAAACTCTTTCGCCTCTGCCTGTCAATCTCTACCTTTCCTTCCTGCTGAAAGTATGCCTTCATACAGTCTGTACCTAAGAAGGGTGACCGTTCCAATCCCTCAAACTACCGACCTATAGCTTTACTTTCTTGTTTATCTAAACTTTAGATAGACAAGAAAGCTTTAGATTCTAAAGGTTTTCAGTCAATCCTTAACCGGAAGATTCAAAAGCACCTTTCCACTTCTGGCCTTCTATCTGATCGCCAGTATGGGTTCCGCAAGGGGCGTTCTTCTGATGATCTCCTTGCCTTCCTAACTGACTCTTGGTCAACCTCTCTTAGCCGTTTCGGTGAAACCTTTGCTATTGCGCTGGACATATCAAAAGCCTTTTATAAGGTCTGGCACAAATCTTTGCTCTCCAAACTACCCTCCTACGGCTTATATCCTTCTCTCTGTACCTTTATCTCCAGTTTCTTTTCTGACCGTTCTATTTCTGCAGTCACTGTTCTTCCCCTAAACCTATAAACAGTGGTGTCCCGCAGGGTTCTGTCCTATCTCCCACTTTCTTTCTGTTGTTTATTGATGATCTTCTTTCCAAAATGAACCCTTGATCAACCGAACCGGAGCGTTGTTGCGGCTTGCAAGAAACTGTGTAACCAACGACGCCCCCGACAAGCGAACTCATTCAACACGACGCGGCCAAACCAGGAGTCACATTTCCATTTTGTACACAAATGCACGCAGTCTATTACCCAAAAAGGACGAAATTAGGGCGTATATTGCAGCTGAGAAACCAGATGTGGTAGCCATCACAGAGACTTGGGCCAACTCTGCACATCTAGTATCTGAACTGTCATTTCTTGGGTACGAAAGCTTCCAAAAAAATCGATTGCACAAGAAAGGAGGAGGAGTAATTTGCTACGTAAAAAGTACGCTCCCTGCCATAAAAACAGACAAACAGAACGCAGAGAATTACGACTCCGTCTATGTGGAAATAACCGCGAATAATAAGAAACTAACACTTGCGACCGTATACAGGCCTCCAAAACAACAGGCACCCGACGACACTGCCCTGTACGAAGAGCTTCACTCTTTAACACAAAACAAAAAAGCAATAATAATTGGGGACTTTAATTGCCCTAACATTGACTGGGGATTGATGACTGGAGATCAAGAGGGTAACAGGCTTATAGAAATGGTGGAGGATTCGTTCCTCACTCAAGTTGTAACTCAACCGACAAGAGAAAATAATCTGCTGGATCTGGTATTAGTAAGCGACCCCGACCTCATTCGCGACTGTGAAGTTGGTGAAAAAATTAACGGTTGCGATCACCACTTAATCCGTTTTAATGTCAACATCAGTCACAAACTCGTAGACAATCCGTCAGTGATACCAGACTACAAAAAAGCAAATTTCAACCTAGCCCGTGAGCTGCTTCCTATGCGACCTGGGACCAACTTCACCTAACCGACAATACAATCGACAACGTGTGGAACAACTTCAAAGATAAGCTTTTGCAGGTAGAGAAGGCTACAGTGCCTGCGAAACCTAGGCGAGCAAATGGTACCGTGGATCCACCGTGGATGACCACAGAAATAAAAAGGGCGGTAAACTTAAAAAAAAGTAATTATAACCTGATGAAAGAAAATGACACGGCCGAAGCCCTTACTCAGTACCACAACAGCCTCAGAGCTTGTCGCACCCTTATTCGGAGTAGTAAACGCAACTACGAAAAACAAATAGCGCGTGACATCAAAACAAACTCAAAAAAATTCTTCACATACATCAGATCGAAAAAGAAAGTAAAATCCAATATTGGTCCCCTGACAGATGAGACTGGATCTGTAACTCAGGACAGTAAACAGATGGCCAGAATCCTCAACAGTAACTTCGCATCCGTATTCACAGTCGAGGACATCGAAACCATTCCCGAGGGCCCTGACCCGCCGAGTGAGATCACGCCCCTGGAAATTGACTCAATATGCGACCAAGAAGTGAAAAAGTATTTGGACAAACTCGACACGAACAAGTCAACGGGACCCGACGGTTTGTCCCCGCGGTTATTAAAAGAGCTTAAACAACAAATACTTCAGCCACTCACTAACATATTCAACCAGTCTGTTCAACTGAACAAGGTCCCGGAAGACTGGAAGATGGCGAACGTAACACCGATTTTCAAAAAAGGAGACAAAAGCGTTGCATTAAACTACAGGCCCATAAGTTTGACATCAGTGTCAGGAAAAATACTCGAAAAGATTATTAGAGACAAACTTGTCAAGTTGTATAGAAGACAATAATGTAATCTCCGACACCCAGCATGGCTTCAGAAACAAGCGCTCCTGCCTAACGAATTTATTAGACTTCTTCCAAGGTATATATAAGAACTGGGATGCCCACATCCCCAGTGATGTTATATACCTAGACTTTCAGAAAGCCTTCGACAAGGTACAGCACGAGCGACTCCTTAAGAAACTGCATTCGGCGGGCATTGGAGCCAATCTGATCGCGTGGATAAGAGATTGGCTCACCGGCAGAAAACAACGAGTACTACTAAACGGACAGCCTTCCGATTGGCTTCCAGTCACTAGTGGAGTGCCTCAAGGATCAGTGCTGGGACCCATTCTCTTCATCATATATATCAACGACCTCGAATCAGGACTGAAATCAACAATATCGAAATTTGCTGATGACACCAAGGTGGGTGGAAAGGCCCTCACAAAGACCGACTGCGAAATCATTCAGAAAGACCTCAATCACATTATCGAATGGTCGGAAAAATGGCAAATGTCCTTTAATGTTGACAAATGCAAAGTCATGCACATTGGGTCCAGAAATAGTAACCACACATACATCATGAATGGGAAACCTCTGCAAGCGATGCAGGAGGATAAGGATCTTGGAGTCACTATCAGCAGTGACCTGAAACACGCGAATCACTGTAAAAAAGCCTACAACAAAGCCAACACTATGCTCGGGTTTATAGCGAGGAACTTCGAGTGTAAAACGCCAGACGTGATGCTAGCCCTGTATAATTCCATGGTGAGACCGCACCTCGAGTATGCAGTACAGTTCTGGTCTCCTAATTACAGAAAGGACATTGATTTACTGGAAAGGATTCAACGACGCGCCACGAAGATGATATCAACCATAAGGGCTCAACCGTACGAGGAACGACTCAAGCGACTCAGTCTCTTTACATTGGAGAAAAGACGCCTGCGAGGGGATATGATTCAAGTCTTCAAGTATATGAAAAAATTCAATAACGTCGATTACTCCAAATTCTTTGAACTGCAAACCAACCTAAGAACAAGAAATAACGGTTTACCCATTCAGTCTAGTCGATGTAACACAGACATTGGAAGGAGTTTCTTTTCAAACCGAGTCATCCGTCACTGGAACAATCTTCCTTCAGAAGTAGTAAATGCGAATACCATCAACTCCTTCAAATATAGAATCGACCTTCACTTCGCTGCGTCAGGAGTGAACTGAATATTGAGGTGCTTTCATCTGCTCCTCAATATCGAGGTGCTTTTCATTTGTTCCTCAATGTCGAGGTGCTTTCATCTGCTCCTCAATATCGAGGTGCTTTTCATCTGTTCCTCAATGTCGAGGTGCTTTCATCTGCTCCCCAGGCCCCAAATGGCTATCGAGCAGATTAAATCACCAAAGCGGGCAACCTCGTAATGAGCCAATAGGCTTTCTGTTGCCTGCACTTCCATGTTTCCTATCCATTCTTATGCCGATGACTCTACTCTGCATTACTCAACTTCATTTAATAGAAGACCCACCCAACAGGAACTAAACGATTCCACGCTGGAGGCTGCAGAACGCTTAGCCTCAGACCTTACTATTATTTCCGATTAGGGGAAGAAGAACTTGGTGTCCTTCAATGCCTCAAAAACACAGTTTCTCCACCTATCTTCTCGACACAATCTTCCAAACAACTATCTAAAATTCTTTGACAACACTCAGCTATCACCTTCAACACTAGACATCCTCGGTCTATCCTTAACTCAAAATCTCAACTGAAAACTAAATACTAAATTACTAAATAAGCTTCCTCGAGGCTGGGGGTTCTGTACCATCTCCGCCAGTTCTTCTACCCCGCACAGTTGCTATCCATCTATAGGGGCCTTGTCCTCCCTTGTAAGGAGTATGCATCTCGTGTGGGGGGGCTCCACTCACACAGCTCTCCTGGACAGAGTGGAGTCTAAGGCTCTTTGTCTCATCAGCTCTCCTCCTCTTACTGATAGTCTTTTACCTCTTAAATTTCGCCGCCATGTTGACTCTCTTTCTATCTTCTATCGATATGTTCACGCTGACTGCTCTACTGAACTTGCTAGCTGCATGCCTCCCATCCTCCCGCAGCCCCGCTACACTAGACTGTCCACTCTAGCCCATCCCTATACTGTCCAAACCCCTTATGCAAGAGTTAACCAGCATTTTCACTCTTTCATTCCTTACACTGGTACACTCTGGAACTGCCTTCCTTCGTCTGTATTTCATCCTGCCTATGACTTGTCCTCTTTCAAGAAGAGTGTATCGACACCTCTCCACTCGAAATTGACCTCTCTTTTGGCTACTCTCATCTATTTTCTGTTGTGGGTGCGGCGAGTAGAGGCTTTATATATATATATATATATATATATATATATATATATATATATATATATATATATATATATATATATATATATATATATATATATATATATATAACTTTTGTTGTCCTTGAGCCGGCTCTTTTGTTGTTAAAAAAAGATAATAATAATAATTAAAATAATAATGATAATTGCAAAAGGATTTGTAATGGTGGTACTAGTAATGGTAGTTGTAACAGTGGTACAAGTAGTTGGTGTTGGTGTTGTTGTTGTAGCACTATGATTATTATCATCAGTAGAAGCAGTAACAGAAACTTTTTTTTTTCGACTTCTGTTTCTTTTTAATACTAAACGGTGTGGGTTGTGCATTTCTGTTTCATCATCTTCAACTCTTTTTCTTATTTCCTGTCCTGTAAAAGAAAACTAATGCTAGTGGTAAAAAACAAAACAAAAAAACTGCTACGTATACTCACGTTGGTGTGTCACCGTAAGTGTAATTCGGGCGGGGTGGGCGGCAGGGGTGGTACAGGCGAGGATCCCGCTGTCAGAAGGATGAAGTTTCAACACCAGCAATTCTGACTCTACCGCCACCACTGACTGCTGCTGTTGGTAATGATGGTGTTGTTGTTGGTAATGCCCGTTCACCGTCTCCCTGACGATCACCTGGTAGAAATGGGTATATGAATCACAGACCCGGTTTTAGGTGTTGATGAGCCCCAAACCCTATAGAAGTATACGGCGATTTATCAGTGCCACACTATATACTGGACTTTTAGTATTTAACAACCATGCGCTAAGGCATCCTGAGACGTATTTTTCAGAGCATAGGGCTGCAACTGTGGCGCGGAACCCTTGGGGTGATGGTGCCCGAATGAGATTAATAATAAAACGTTTAATCGGCGTGGATTAGACTGCCAAGTGGACAAAACTGCAAGAATACCGGACCGGATAAAGTTATGCTGGAGCAGGAGACTTGAGGTGCTGAGTATCATAACTGACATCGTGTCATTACGGGGCCCTGGAATTTGCAAGACCCTTTTCTGTGGTCCATGCTCTGAATCCTTTTCTAATTATCGCTTTTTTAATAAAAAAAAGCTGCACACAGAATAACAAAGCAAAAAAAATTATTGCTATATTTTGTCACAAATTATTATGTTCCAAGAGTTATTATTATGACAGGGCTAGAATTCTGATAAACATAATGCCTCGAGTTACAGGTACACAATTTAAATGACACCTGATACGGCCTGTTGCTGAAATATTGTATACATTGGCCGTGGTGGGGCTTGTGGCTTCGCAATTCAATTTATTAAAAATATCTCTACCCCAGACAACGGATACCCTATAGTGCTAATCATCAAACTGAAGATGCAGTGGTCTGTTATCATAAAAGAAACAAATGTTGTGCCTTAGCAAGGCACATTAAAGGCATTAGAAAAGCAGTAGAAAATAAGGGGAGGAAAAGTAAAAGTTACAAAAGATAAAGTTGCCATGGGATCATAAACTGAGCTGCGGTTTGCATCGGCACACATTTCCGTCTCTATACCATGGGTTGGGTGAACTAAGACATGTGTCTTGATAACTCCTCGAACCTCCTCCTTATCAATTTCTGCAACATTCGCGGTCTTAGTTCTAATTTCCATTATGTGGAACACCATCTCTCCTCCTCTAAACCTCACCTTCTCTTCCTTACCGAAACACAGGTTTCTGAGGTTACTGACAGCAATCTCTGCTCTGTTCCCTCCTACTATCTCTATCCTAAATTTCAATCCAAAGCTGGATGTTGCGCCTACGTGCGCAACGACATCACTTGTTCTCGTGCCCACGACCTTGACTCTTCTGAATTTTCCACCATCTGGCTAAGACTTTATTGTCACTCCATTACTAAATACATCTGTGCTATTTATCTCTCACCTAACTCTATTAACTATGTAAAATTCTTTGACTATTTGAACTCTAAAGTGGAGCACATCTTGACTCACTCTCCCTTCGCTGAAATCTCCATCTTGGGAGATTTCAATGTTCACCACCAGCTTTGGCTTTCATCCTCTTTCACTGACCAGCCTTATGAACAAGCATACAACTTTGATTTCCTCAACGATCTAGAGCAGTTGGTTCAGCACCCTACACGTATTCCCGACTGTTATGGCGACAGGCCCAACACTCAAGACCTCTTCCTTACCTCTAATCCTTCTGCTTACTCTGTCAAACTGTTCTCTCCGTTGGGCTCCTCCGATCACAACCTTATTTCTGTATCCTGTCCTATCGCTCCTGTACATCCTCTGGACCCACCGAAGAGGCGATGTTTCTGGCATTTTGCTTCAGCTCGGTGGGACGACCTGAAGATATACTTTTCCGATTTCCCGTGGAAAGATTACTGCTTCCAGGAGAGAGATCCCTCTGTGAGTGCCCAGCGCATAACAGAGGTGATTGTCTCTGGAATGGAGGCATACATTCCACGTTCTTTTTCTACTCCTCATGCTAAAAAGCCTTGGTTTAATCATGATTGTTCTCGTGCCGTCAAAGATAGAGAGGCAGCTTACAAAAGGTACCAGAGCCTTCGCACTCCTACTAAGCATGATCTTTACATTTCAGCCCGGAATCGTGCCAAATCTATTCTCCGACTTATCAAAACCTCTTCCATCAATAGAAAGTGTCAACACCTTGCTTTTTCTAATCCTTCCTGTGACTTCTGGCACCTAGCCAAAAATATCTCCTCCAATTTCACTTCTTCCTCTTTCCCTCCCCTCCTTAACCCTGACGGCAGCACTGCCGTCTCATCTATCTCTAAAGCTGAACTCTTCGCTCAAACATTCTGTAAGAACTCCACCCTGGACGATTCTGGGCATATTTCTCCTACTCATACCCCCTCTGACTCCTTTATGCCTGTTATTAAGATTCTTAAGAATGATGTTTTCTATGCCCTCTCTGGCCTTAACTCTCAGAAGGCTTATGGACCTGATGGAGTGCCCCTTATTGTCCATAAAAACTGTGCTATCGTGCTGACACCATGCCTGGTCAAACTCTTTCGTTTCTGCCTATCAAACCTATCTTTTTTTCCTGCTGGAATTATGCCTTCGCACAGCCTGTGTCTAAGAAGGGTGACCGTTCCAATTCCTAAAACTACCGCAAATATAGCTTTACTTTCCTGTCTATCTAAAGCTTTTGAATCAATCCTTAACCGGAAGATTCAAAAGCACCTTTCCACTTCTAACCTTCTATCTGATCGTCAGTATGGTGATCTTCTTGGTCATCCCCTCTTAGCCGTTTCGGTGAAACTAAACTGCCTTTTTTCGGATTCTATCCCTCTCTCTGTTCCGTTTCGGTGATACTTTCTCTCTTGCGCTAGACATATCGAAGGCCTTCGATAGAGACTGGCACAAGTCTTTGCTTTCTAAACTACCCTCTTCTGGATTCTATCCCTCTCTTTGTTCCTTTATTTTCAGTGTCCTTTCCGGCCGTTCTATCTCTGCGGTGGTAGACGGTCACTGCTCTTCCCCTAAACCTATCAACAGTGGTGTTCCACAGGGCTCTGTCTCACCCACTCTCTTTCTGTCATTCATTAATAATCTTTTTTCCATAAGAAACTGTCCTGTCCACTCATACGCCGATGACTCCACTCTGCATCCTTGGACTGAGGTGCTCACGACAGAGGACGTATACATCAAATGGGAGGTCTACATCAACACCATCACCCCAGCCTTCCATCACTACTTCCCGGAGCAGAGCATGCACCTCCACCCATCAGACGCACCCTGGATTACACCCAGGATAAAAAGTCACATACTGCAAAGAAATCAGGCTTTCTACAACAACACACTGCAGTATAAGCCACTGCGCAACAAAATCATCAGGGAAATCCGCACAACAAAAGCCTCCTACTACCCCCCAAAAAAAATCCATGGCCTCAGAGAAACCAACCTAAGCCAGTGATATCAGAAAATCAGGGATTTGTGCGAATTAAAGAACAACAGACAAGCCCCTCTCCCCTGCGTCGCACACCTGACCAGGGGTGGATCAAATACAATTGTATTTGTATTTGAATTGTATTTCAATACAATTTTAATGTATTTGTATTTGTATTTGAATTCTGACATCCAAAGAAAAAAGTATTTTGTATTTATATTTGTATTATGGCACCCAGAAAAAAGTATTTTGTATTTGTATTTGTATTTGTATTTGTATTTCGAGTCAAAACCATTTGAGGAGGATAATTACTGTTAAGGAAATAGAAAAAGATGTAATGTTAAGCCACATTAAATAGGAGGAGGAAACAGAATAAGGTTGAAGGCGAAGGAGTAAAGGATTAACGTCAGATCGCGGGGAAAGCGAGATAACAAGAATATTAAGGTTGAAGGCGGAGGAGGAAAAATATTAAGGGTGGGGAGTAAGGAAGAAATTAACCTCAGGTCACATGGAGGAGGAGTAGGAGAGGATTTAGGGAGTTACTGAGAGATGGGGCGGCTCGGAAGAAGGATCCGCCCGCAAAAATGTGTGACGTCACGGACATGGGAGGCGTAGGGGATGAGATGTGAGTGAAGACGACGAGAGACAGTAAACCGATCTACTGCTTTAATTAACTTGGCAAATGCACTACAGTCATCTATCAAAAAGAGGTTGCATCCATTTCTTGAGAGGACTGATGTCATTGCCGCAGCTGTCATGGACCCCAGGTTTAAGCTGGCATGAGTGCAAAACGACCTCGTCTTTTTGCCTACATGCCTCCAGCTGGGCAAATGATGGCAAGTGCATCAACAAATGACACTACAGTGGTGAAGGCAGAACTTGAAACGTACCTAGAAGAAGGTGTTTTGTCTTTTGATGTCAATCCACTGAGGTACTGGCGTGATGCAAAAAGCTTAAAAATTCTGAAGCACTTTGCCAAGAATATTCTAGGGTGCTGTGCAACGGTGGCACCATCTGAGAGGGTGTTTAGCAAGGCGGGCAATTTTTACACTCCTGAGCGAGAAATACTCGGCCCGGGAACCTTCAGGGGATTAATGATGATAAAATGCAATTATGATGTAAAGTGAAAACTTGTGAAAAAAGTATCTATATTTTTTTGCATAATCTCAGGAGTATTTTTATTTGTATCTTTGAAATCTGGAATAGGCGTATTTGTATTTTGTATTTGTATTTTTAGATTCAAGAATAAAAGTATTTGTATTTGTATTTTTGGAATCCCGAACAAAATTATTTGTATTTGTATTTGACTTATAAAAAAATCAGTATTTGATCCAACCCTGCACCTGACCAAGGAAGAGGTTGTGGAGACAATCATTAACACCCACTTTTCCAACATTTGTCAAACACTCCCTGCCCTCGACCTCACCCACCTACCAGCCTACCTACCAACCTCTGAGCCTCTACCTGAGATCCAGGTGTTTGAGGTAATGAGGTCACTGTCAAAATTAAAGGCCAAACGCTCCATCACACCACTCGACATACCAGTGAGGCTCTACAGAGACTTTGCCGCCGAGCTAGCCACGCCCCTCTGCTCCATCATCAACGCCTCCATCCAACAGAGCCGGTGTCCCGCCCAATGGAAGACAGCATTTGTCACTCCCATCCCAAAGGCTTCCAGCCCCCAATCCCTCACTGACCTGTGGCCCATAGCCATCACCCCCATCCCAAGCCTGTTATGTGAGGAGTTCATCTTCAAATGGGCCTACACACAACTTGCCCCCTACATAGACGCTCAACAGTTCGGCAACGTTAAAAGCTCCTCTACCGCACACTGCCTCGTCAGCCTCCTTGAATTTCATTAAATTTCGAAACAAATGCTTCTCAGGTTGGTATGTAGCGTGAAGAGTTTGGAGTGATCAACGTTGCTGAGCTTGTTCAGGTTGCTGAGCTTGATCAAGTACCTGAACAAGCTCAGCAACGTTGATCACTCCAAACTCTTCACCACGCTACAAACTAACCTGAGAACAAGAAACAACGGAAAAACAATTCAAGCAAAGCGATGCAATACCGATATCGGCAGGAGTTATTTCTCGAATAGAGTTGTTCGCCACTGGAACAGCCTTCCTGCAGAAGTGGTTAGCGCAGAGACCATCAACTCCTTCAAGAAACGCATTGATCGCCACTTTGCTGCATCGGGAGGGAACTGAATGTATCCAAGAGTAGGTGTACAAGTGCTTTAATCCTTCCCTGCAAGCCACTCCTATGGCAAACGGATTGATTAAATCACTGAAAGCGGCAGCCTACTAAAGAGCCGACAGGCTTTCTGCAGCCTGCTAGTCCATGCTTCCATGTTTCCATGTTTCCATATGATGCATAGAATCACAGTTGACGCCCCTACCAATTTTCAGGACGATCTTTGGCGGGAGTGTGCACTCTCCGAGTGCTATGCGTCTAGTTTTTCATATTTTCCTTCTCTTGTTTGTTACGCCTTTCCTCTTTTCTCTTGCAACAGACGGTTGCTTCTTCTTCCCTGATATTTTACGCATTTATATATGCCTTTAGCATGTTCTGGCGTGTTGGCAGTATGTAAAACAGCAGTATGTATGTAAAACAGCAGGAGGAGAGTTGTGAATGAAAATTAGTAACCCTACTTTCGAGCCTTCACGCTCACAGCCACTGCGCAGTACGCTCCCCAGTGACCAACATGAGAGTCCACGTTGCCGTTTGGAGCTATGTTCCGAAATATATCACACAAATAATGCAGTTTTTAACTCCTCGAACCTCTTCCTTATCAATTTCTGCAACATTCGCGGTCTTCGTTCTAATTTTCATTCTGTAGAACACCATCTCTCCTCCTCTAAACCTCACCTTCTTTTCCTCGCCGAAACACAGGTTTGTGAGGCTACTGAGAGCAATCTCTACTCTGTTCCTTCCTGTTATCTCTATCCTAAATTTCAATCCAAAGCTGGATGTTGCGTCTCCGTGCGCAATGACATCACTTGTTCTCGTGCCCACGACCTCGGCTCTTCAGAATTTTCCACCATCTGGCAAAGACTTCATCGTCATTCTATTACTAAATACATCTGTACTGTTTATCTTTCACCTGACTCTACTAACTATGTAAAATTCTTTGACCCACTCTCCCTTCGCTGAAATCTCCATTCTAGGAGATTTCAATGTTCAGCACCAGCTTTGGCTTTCATCCTCTTTCACTGACCAGCCTGATGAACAAGCCTACAACTTTGTTATCCTCAACGATCTAGAGCAGTTGGTTCAGCACCCTACACGTATTCCCGACCGTCTTGGAGACAGGCCCAACATTCTAGACCTTTTCCTTACCTCTAACCCTTTTGCTTACTCTGTCAAACTGTTCTCTCCGTTGGGCTCCTCCGATCACAACCTTATTTCTGTATCTTGTCCTATCGCTCCTGTACATCCTCTGAACCCACCGAAGAGGCGATGCTTCTGGCATTTTGCTTCAGCTCGGTGGAACGACCTGAGGATGTACTTTTCCGATTTCCCGTGGAATGATTACTGTTTCCAGGAGAGAGACCCCTCTGTGTGTGCCCAGCGCATCACAGAGGTGATTGTTTCTGGAATGGAGGCATACATTTCACGTACTTTATCTACTCCCCATGCTAAAAAGCCTTGGTTTAATCACGCTTGTTCTCGTGCTGTCAAAGGTAGAGAGGCAGCTCACAAAAGATACCAGAGCCTTCGAACTCCCGCTAACCATGATCTGTATATTTCCGCCCGGAATCGTGTCAAATCTTACCAAAAACTCCTTTATCCATAGCAAACGTTAACACCTTGCTTTCTCTAATTCTTCAAGAGACTTCTGGCATCTAGCCAAAAATATCTCCTCCAATTTCACTTCTTCCTCTTTCCCGCCTCTTCTTAACCCTGACGGCAGCACTGCCGTCTCATCTATCTCTAAGGCTGAACTCTTCACTCAAACTTTCTGTAACAACTCCACTCTGGACGATTCTGGGCATATTCCTCCTACTCATCCCCCCTCTGACTCCTTCATGCCTGTTATTAAGATTCTTAAGAATGATGTTTTCTATCCCCTCTCTGGCCTCAACTCTCAGAAGGCTTATGGACCTTATGGAGTGCCTCCTATTGTCCTTAAAAACTGTGCTTCCGTGCTGACACCCTTCCTGGTCAAACTCATTCGTCTCTGCCTGTCTGATTTAGGGAGGCGGTGGCCTAGTGGATAAGGTGGTGAGCTTGGGATCGGACTGATGTCGACGCATGGGTTCGAATCCCCACCAGTGCTACCTTGAAACTTTTGTTGTTTGCCCGTGAGTGAAAAATCACCTCACCTATGTGTCACCTGACACCCTAGTTGCAGTTTAATAAAAATAAAGAAGATGGGGGGGGGGGGGGCCACACTTTTAAAACATAAAAATAAAACCCGCTGCCACACCACTACTCCTGCCCTGCAGCACACCCGACACATGAAAGGAGTGCATAATATGTACATATGCAAAAAAAAAAAAAAAAAAAACATCTACCTTTCCTTCCTGCTGGAAGTACGCCTTCGTACAGCCTGTGCCTAAAAAGGGTGACCGTTCCAATCCCTCAAACTACCGCACTATAGTTTTACTTTCCTGTCTATCTAAAGCTTTTGAATCAATCCTTAACCGGAAGATTCAAAAGCACCTTTCCACTTCTAACCTTCTATATGATCGCAAGTATGGCGATCTTCTTGCTCTCTTAACTGATTCTTGGTCACCCTCTCTTAGCCGTTTCGGTGAAACTTTCTCAGTTGCGCTAGACATCGAATGCCTTCGATAGAGTCTGGCACAAGTCTTTGCTTTCTACACTGCCCTCTTTCGGTTTCTATCCCTCTCTCTGTTCCTTTATCACCAGTTTCCTTTCCGGCCGTTCTATCTCTGCTGTGGTAGACGGTCATTGTTCTTCCCCTAAACATATCAACAGTGGTGTTCCACAGGGCTTCGTTCTATCACCCACTCTTTCCCTGTTATTCATCACTGATCTTCTTTCCATAACAAACTGTCCTATCCACTCATACGCTGATGACTCCACTCTGCATTATTCAACTTCTTTCAACAGAAGATCTTCTCGACAGGAATTACATGACTCAAGGCTGGAGGCTGCAGAACGCTTAACCTCAGACCTTACTATCATTTCCGATTGGGGTAAAAGGAACCTTGTGTCCTTCAATGCCTCAAAAACCCAATTTCTCCACCTATCAACTTCACACAATCTTCCAAACACCTATCCCCTATTCTTCAACAACACTCAGCTGTCACCATCTTCAATACTAAACATCCTCGGTCTATCCTTAACTCAAAATCTTAACTGGAAACTTCACATCTCTCTCACTAAATCAGCTTCCTCGAGATTGGGCGTTCTGTATCGTCTCCGCCAGTTCTTCTCCCCCGCACAGTTGCTATTCATATACAGAGGCCTTGTTCGCTCTCGTATGGAGTATGCATCTCACGTGTGGGGGGGCTCCACTCACACAGCTCTATCGGACAGAGTGGAGTCTAAGGCTCTTCGTCTCATCAGCTCTCCTCCTCTAACTCGATGTTGCCTCTCTTTCTATCTTCTATCGTTATTTTCACGCTGACTGCTCTTCTGAACTTGCTAACTGCATGCCTCCCCCCCTCCGCTGCCACGCTGTACATGACTTTCTTCTCATGCTCATCCCTTTACTGCCCAAATCCCTTACGCACGAGTTAACCAGCATCTTCACTCTTTCATCCCTCACGCTGGTAAATTCTGGAACACTCTTCCTTCATCTGTATTTCCTCTTGCCGACGACTTGAACTCTTTCAAAAGGAGGGTATCACGACACCTCTCCTCCCGAAATTGACCCCTCTTTTGGCCAACTCCTTGGATTGTTTTTAGGAGCAGCGAGAAGCGGGCTTTTTTTAATAGTTTCCTTTTTTTTTTGTGCCCTTGAGCTGCCTCCTTTGTTGTAAAAAAAAAAATACAGACAGCTTTGCAAGAAAAAAAAAAAGAGCACAAAGTAGGGGTTTTATTTTGGGCCATAACTCGGCAGATATGGGGAATATGGATATAAAACATCATTACGATGTGCCAGATGGTGTATCTATGCCTGGAAAAGTTTCGCCATTAAATTATATTTTGATGGTCTAGAGCGGAAGGTTCAGCCCCCTACACGTATTCCTCATACCCCCAACACTGTAGACCACCTTATCTCCAGTCTAATCCTTCAACATACTATGGCAAACTATTATCAACGTTGGGCTCCAATGACGACTTCATTTTCATATTTTATCCTATCGCTCCACGCCTCCGTGGTCAGCGTTCCTGGCTGCATCTCCGCGGGCCAGGGCTCAAATCCCGGCCCGGGCAGTCGGCGTGCAGCTCACTCAGCTGTTCATCCTCCCTTTCGAGTTGGTCGATGTATGGGTGTAATGCCCCGACGAGCTTATTTTCCATCCTTTCTATTTCCCAACACGACCTCTGCGTGTATCGAAACAACACACGAGAAATTAATCAAGACAAGGAGAGGGTATTCCCCGGCTGCCTGGGATTGAACCCGCGACCAGCGTGACGGGAGAGCCACTCCTTACCGAGTCGGCCAAAGAGGTACCCCACTGGCTAAGTGGGTTATGGGAGGCTCGTTCATCAGGCCGTCGCCGCATTACATGGGTACCTGGGGAAACCTGAGGAAGGTAAACTGTGGCAATGCCGGACTTCACATTGATCGTTGTCCTGGTGTAATAGGTTCTTACCCACAACAGGCCCAAAGCCCAACGATACGGAGGGGAGTACCACAGGCAGCATTTGTAGCGTATGCAACCAACTTTGCCTTTACCCTCTATATACCCCTGGACCCACTTAAGAGGCGGTGCAGCTAGAGTTACACTTTATCGATGAAATGAGGTGACTTTTACTTTTTTTATATTTCTTGTGGAATGATTACTGCTTCTGGGTCAGAGACTCCTCTGTTTTGCCCAATGCATTATGAATGTGATTGTCTCTGGGATGGAGGCACACGTTAACGTATTTTATCTGCTCTTCATGCCCTGGTTCCGTCACGCTTCTTCTCGTGCAATCCAAGATTGAGATGCAACTCACAAACGATATCTGAGCATTCGAACTGCTGCTAATCATGATCTTCATATTTCTTCGCTATATTTGTTTTTCGACTCACCAAATATTCTGGCATTAAGAGAAAATGTCAAAATCATGCTTACTCTAGTTCTTCCAGTTCCAGAGACTTCTGGAATAGGCAAAAAAATATTTAACAATTTCTATACATGTTTTCCACCTCCCTATCTGGAAAGGAAAAGGTGACCATCAGGACTGCAACAGCTATCATGTAGGGATTGTCATTTTTGACCTTTTTCTTTGTCCCGGGATTCAGGGATAAAATTATCATTAATCCAGGGATCCCGGGAATTCCCGGGATTTTCAATTGTCTAAAATTGCACATAATACCTAGTTTAACTTTCAGTTTCTTTTTTATATGTTTAACATTGATAGATATGTAGAAATATCACTGTAGATTGACTGACCTTAATGACAGAAAATGTAGTAAAAATAATCAGTAGCTCAAACGTTGGGAACTATGGCAACAGCGATCAGCTGTGCGGGCAGGCAGACAGACAGTCAGTTTACTGTCAACTGTCACTGGTCGGTCACTCACGCGAGGAGGGAGTGTGCTGCTTTTTTTGTAATTTTGTTAAGTTGTCACGCTCATCTCAATGCCGTATACATACAGCAACGTGGAATATGCAGACATGGTGTTCATTATACGAGCTCTGTTACGGGTAACGGGAGTGCCATGGCTGCTTTATAATACTCAAGAGAATACCTAAACACTAAGTCTTTCCTTCACACACACACAAAACATTCCTCACGGGACATCCTGTATATAAATATAAATAGAACCACAAGTCCACAACCATCCTGCAGTCAAATTTGCCCCTATTTTTGTACTTAATTTCATCCCGGGATTTCCCGGGATGTGCAAAAATATCCCGGGATTACTAAACCTAGAATATTGTCCGGGATCTACTACCATGGTATTACACCGCTCAGTGTCCCAGGCAAGGTGCTTGCCCATCTTTTGCTGCTGCGGATTCGCAGCCAATTGCTGCAACTGCGGAGACCTGAGCAGCCTTGATTCACGCCTGGAAAGTGGACAAATAACCGTATATCCTAGCGCTTCACGTAGCTACTAGGAAAGTCCCGATGTAAATTTCGACAAGAGATGCTTGCAGTCTATGTCGATCTCGAGATGGTGTTTGATTCAGTGCATTGCGAGTTACTCTGTGAGATCCTGCAAACCCCGTAGGAATCCTGCAAGGACTACTAGTTTGCTGACTGGCCTGTGTTCTGAAACAAAGTACTGTGAAAGGGGAGGGGATGCTTGTTCGGCTTCATTCCCGTAAACGAGGCAGGGCTGTGTTCATGCTCCATGGCTTTTCAACACTTGTATGGAATGAGTAGGCAGAGTTGTAGACCAGTCATTTAGGAGCATCTGTTGGAAATACCATGGTCACTGACCTTGTTTTTGCCGATGATGTAGTAATCTTTGCGGAGTCGTTGGAGGTTCTAGTGATGGCACTTGAGGCACTGCAAGAGGATGCGAAGCCCTTGGGACTTCATGCCTCCTGGGCCAAGACGAAGGAACAGGTGTTTGGAGGCTTGCTACATGAAACAATACAGTCTGTTCATGCGTGCGGCGAGAACATCGAGTTTTTGGAAATTTTCACATACCTTGGTAGCGTAGTTTAGAACAACGGTGGGTCTCGCCAGGAAGTCCTACGGCATATTGGCTTGGCTCACGGTGTTATGAACTCGCTCAGCACGAGTATATGGTGTTGTCGATACCTGTGTAAAAGAATAAGGATCCGGAACTTTAAGACGCTTGTGCTCGGAGTCTCACTCTATAGGTGAGATATGGACACTAAATAATGACTTGGAAAGGCGAATTGATGCATTAGGTAATATGTGTCTATGTAGAATTATGGGATATCGCTGGAATGACTGTGTCAAACTGGCGAATACTCCGTGAGGCTGATTCCACATATATTACCCGCATATTCCCTCAACGCCAACTCCGGCTATACAGGCATGTGACACGCTATCCAGAAGCTGACCATGCCCATCGAGTTGTTTCTGTGATAGACAGTCCTAAGTGGAGGAGGCCAAGGAGACTCCCACAGAGTTCGTAACTTGAGCAAATCGAAGGATTCTACCAAGAGGTACATGCACTTAGGATGAAAATAAGGCCTGCATGGAGGTTTGCCCGGAAGAACTGTAGTGACCCATAACACATACACCAGCTGCAGCATTTAAAAGAAAACTCCGCATTGTCGATGAGGTGAGTCGAGTTCCCCGGGACCAACGTGGATCTCTATGCTGACGCATCTACAGGCACCATCCGGCGTTACCTGCTGAAGAACCACCGGTATCTTCTCTTCCGCCAGCTGCACGACCTCTCGCACCCCGGGATACGAACGTCGCAACGGATGATGTCCTCGCGCATCATATTCATATTCATAGGACATCAGAGACTGGACCCGCACCTGCGTCCAGTGCCAGGCCTCTAAGGTGACGCGCCACACAGTCTCCTCCTCCTCTCTTCCCGATCCTCCAGACTCGAACACGTCCACGTCGACCTCGTTGGCCCACTTCCACACTCCAACGGCTTCAAGTACCTCCTCAACTGCGTTGACAGAATCACACGTTGGCCCGAAGCTCTCCCTATTGAAGACATAACAACGGACACCATCGCCAGAGCCTTCGTCAACACCTGGGTGTCACACTTCGGTACGCCTCTCAGCCTCACACCCGACCGTTGAAGCCAGTTCGAGTCGAGCCTGTGGAGCAAGGTCATGTCTATACTGGGGATTAAACACATCAGGACTGCCAGCTACCATCCTCAGTCCAATGGCCTGGTAGAACGCTTTCACCGCTGGGAGCGAGGACTCAGGACTGCAACGACTGGACAACAACTCTGCCCCTAGCCCTTCTTTGCATACGGACGTCCCTTAAGGAAGACTTTGGCCACTCCTCTGCAGAGCTCCTGTACGGCACCACTCTCCGCCTACTAGGAGAGGTTCTCTCGCCCACACCTGGCCTTTCTTGCGACATGCAGAACTACGCCAGGAACCTCAAGAGAGTCCAGCCAGTGCCGCCACGTACATCACCAGTCAAGACATTCGTGAGCCAGGACCTCGACACCTGCATACACGTGTTCGTTAGAGTGGACGCCGCGAAGAGGCCTCTTCAACAACCGTATGATGGCCCCTTTGCCGTCACCAGGAGGACGCGCAAAAACAAAACAATCGACCGCCATGGCAAGTCCGACGTCATCGACATCGACCGAGTCAAGCCTGCGTACCTCTGCATTCAGATCTTCCACCAACCACCACCGTATCAGTGTCCCTCATTCCTGTGCTTCACAGAGAAAGTGTACAGTGCCACAAGAAGAGGAGATCACGTGGGTTGTCTTAGGCCATTCGGCGACGACTGACGACTTTAGCTTGTGTCCTCCAGAACGCAGCACCAACACTCTGATCACTCAGCCACCGCCACCTCGAGATTATGCATTCTTATCGTCTCCACCAGTTTTTCCCCATTCCAGATTATATCCATATACAAGGGAGTATGGACGTATGGAGTGGGTGAGTGACAGTGGGAGCGGATGGAAGTGTTGTGTGTGTGCTTCTGAAACTGCTGATTCGAAAATGGCGAGTAGCAGGAGTAGGAGTCTGAGAGACGTGTATTGCGTCTGTGAAGACTTTACGGGCGAAAGGTGGATTGCATGCTGTTTGTGCCCTAAGTGGTGTCATGTGAAGTGTGCTCATCTGATGGGGTTCAAGCAGGAAAATAGACCCAAAATAAACTGGGTGTGTTTGCCATGCTTAAACGGGGCATCTTTAGCAACCAATATTGTGAAAAAATTGGATGAATTTAAGCAAGAATTATCTAAAGAAATATCAGTTGTGAAAGATGAAGTTGAATCTCGGGTATCTAGTGTGAAGGAGGAGCTGAGTGAAGTGGCCGGTGTGATTTGCGCTGAGGAAGCAGAGTTGGGTCGTGCCAGCTTTGCTGACGTAGCCAGACGCAGGAGGAAGAAGCATCTCCTTGTTGACAAGGCCTCTGATCAAGATAAAAAGGCTATTGAAATAAAAAAAATTAAGTTTCCCAGGCATTACAAGCATTCAGATTATCGATTCAAGATTCATGAATGGAGGTAACATTGTTATGAACTTTGATGATGAGAATATAAGGAATGAAGCTGCTCAGAAACTGGAACGTGTAGAGCAAGTTAGCACAAAAATTTTGGGAAAATTAAGGCCAAAAATCATGAACTGCAATGTGCATAAGGAGGAGACCGGGGGTAAGATAAATGAGACACTGTTAAACAGGATTGAGTTCCTACACTCGATTCCTGGAGTTGAGGGGAAAATTGAGAAGATTTTAAATAAGAATGCTGCTGGTGGTACAATACACTATATATTTTGAAATGTGACCCAACTGTGAGAGAGTTGATTCACAAGCATAATGACAAGATAAGACTAGAATGGGGAGTGTATACTGCGAGATATAGATACCATGCAATCATTTGTTATCATTGTCAAAGATACGGCCATCTTGAGGCCAACTGTACTGCCAAGAACAATGGAGAAGCCCCAAGATGTTACAAGTGTGCTGGTGATCATAAATCAAAGGATTGTACCATGGCTGAAAAGAAATGCATAAATTGTGTGAGGTACAAGAAGCCTGAAATCAACCATACAACAAATGACCAGTGTTGTGTAGTTCTTCAGACTAAAATTGAGAGAATTCGTAACATAACCGATCATGGCTATTAATTACTGTTTGAGACTCGAAGATAAGTTGTGTGTTAAATGTTCAGTGAGTTGGAAATAATCGTTAGATATTGAATTGTGATACTATAAATATATCAGATAAATGGAAAATGAAACAATGGATATTTGTGATACTATGAAAAGGAAAGATATGGAGATAAGTACGAATCTAAACATAGCCAAGTGACAATGATGATGCCAAATTTATTAAAAGGACATCAGTAGGCTATTTATGAAAGCAATCACGACTCACTCACCATGACGTTGCGAATAAGTGCATTGAAGATTATTATTGAGGCTAACCTTGTAATCGTTAACGGCCCTTACGGAGCACTGCGCTAGCAGCGGAGCGGGGCCTGAAACCTCATAAACGGTAAACGGTAAACACCTCATATGGATTGGGGAGTGGGGTGACAAGGGGGAGTTCCACACACACAGCCCTTTATAACATTATAGTGAAAAGACTTTTCTCCTGATGAACTTCTCCCCTCTTACTAACAGTCTTCTACCTCTTAAATTTCGTCGCGTGTTGCCTCTGTTTTTATCTCCTTTCGATATTTTCATGCGAACTGCTCATCTGATCTTGTTACATGCATTACTCCACCCCTCCCGGAGCCCCGTTACACACGACTTTCTACTCTTGCTTAACCTTATGCTGTCCAAATCCAAAACCCTGCATTTTCATTCTTTCATTCCTTCGGCTGGTAAACTCTGGAACAGGGGCTTCCTTCGTCTGTATTTCCTCGCGCCTATGGCGTGAACACTTTCAAAAGGGGAGTATCAAGACACCTCTCCATCCAAAATTGATCCTCTCTCATGGCCACTCTGTTCTTTTTTCATTTACATGAACAGCGCTTGGTGGACTTTTTACTGTTTTTTCGTTTGTTATATTGTGTGTGTTTGTCCCTGAGCTGCTTATTTTACTGTAAAAAACAAACAATACTAGCAAAACATGCAGCAAGATGTATCAAGTCTATGGTTTGTTTCCCGGGATCCCGGACAATTTTCAAGGTTTAATACTCCCGGGATATTTTTGCACATCCCGGGAAATCCCGGGATGAAATTAAATACAAAAATAGGGGCAAATTTGACTGCAGGATGGTTGTGGACTTGTGGTTCTATTTATATTTATATACAGGATGTCCCGTGAGGAATGTTTTGTGTGTGTGTGAAGGAAAGACTTAGTGTTTAGGTATTCTCTTGAGTATTATAAAGCAGCCATGGCACTCCCGTTACCCGTAACAGAGCTCGTATAATGAACACCGTATAATGCTGTATGTATACGGCATTGAGATGAGCGTGACAACTTAACAAAATTACAAAAAAAGCAGCACATTCCCTCCTCGCGTGAGTGACCGACCAATGACGGTTGACAGTAAACTGACTGTCTGTCTGCCTGCCTGCCCGCACAGCTGATCGCTGTTGCCATAGTTCCCAACGTTTGAGCTACTGATTATTTTTACTACATTTTCTGTCATTAAGCACTCTTTTCATTTCACTGAGTATAAATGGAAACAAATGTATTTTTTATATTTTTTATCAGCGATAATGAACTATAATTTACATTGTCATTCGCATTGGAATTCGGAAGCAGAACAAAAATATAGTAGTAAACGAAGCATATTTTAGCTCTTATTCTTATTCCTTTTACTTTGTTGAGAAACAAAGTGTATGCTGGAAACTAGGAATTAAACATTAAGTGGAATTAATAAGACAGTCAATCTACAGTAATATTTCTGCATATGAAAGTTAAGCATATAAAAAAAAAAAAGTTAAACTAGGTATTATGTGCAATTTTAGACAATTGAAAATCCCCGGGATTAGGGATAATTTTATCCCGGAATCCCGGGACAAAGAAAAAGGTCAAAAACGACAATCCCTAATCAAGTCCTATGTGTACAGCTTTGTCAACTAGGGGTGGGATTCAGAAAAGTTATAAATTTGTAGATCAGGTTTCATATTTCTGTAGTTCACATGTGGACCCAGAAAAGCAACAAACGGTGTGAGGAGTATATAAACCTGTATACCGATAAGTTATGTTACCTCGGGAGGTCGTACAAGTTTTCCGGGCTCTCTCAAATTATACTTTATAATTAATGTTTTACAACATTAGAATAGAAAGAACATGTGTAAAATAAGGAAATCTATTCATTACAATGAGATAACAGGAAGATACCCTCACAATTCGTAAAATTCGTTAAAAAAATTGCAAGTTAACGGTTGCTATATGCTGACTTATTAAAACTGTTTGCAGTTTCCATTGTGTGTTAATATGATGTTCTACGTAATGTTTCATGCATGTTGCCACATCATTTCATAAAAAAATGGATTTTTCATGTTATAGCGGCCAAAGTATTTGAACTAAAAACAAATCCTTTTGTAGCGGTTTTGATAGAAAGGCGTACAGGAACGGTGCAGTTTACTGGACAAAGTGCACAAGGAGATGGTGTGGACGTGCTGGCGGCGAGGTGGAATCTGCTCCAACCCGCGGCGCGGCTCAGCAGGTCTCCTTGGGTGGGCTGACTCGTGTGCTCGAGCTCCGTGGCGGTGTACCGAGACCTCGGTGGTGAGAGCTCGAGTTTGGTGAGCGACGGCTCGGAACCTCAGTGATGTGAGCCGCCACATGACCCCCCCCTCCCCTCCTCCCCCCCAAAAAAAACCGGAGTGCTGAAGGCGGTTAGGCTGTCGGGAAAAGCGTCCTGCAGGGCCGAGATTCAGATAGCTGTTAGCAACCTTGCTAACCGATTAGCAACGTTGGTATGCTCAATAGCAATGTTTTCGGCATGCAGAGAGCCAAACGGTGACGTCACGAGGTTGCTAGAATAGCAACTGCCTCGGGGCAGTTGTTAATCTAGCAAGGTTTCATACTTTCACGTTTTTTAAACTTAAAACAACAACTCAATAGTATAGAAAGCATATCTATATAAAACTTTGGTATGTCATACGCAAACACGAGTAAATAACAAGAGTTGGGGCAGTTTAATTAATTAATTTCTTGCCTTCCGGGAGGGATCGAGGAGGCGGTGGCGGCGGCCCAACGTTGCCAGACTGTCGTACTCAGCCTCCTATGATTGCCAATTTCCAACCCCAAAACTGCCTCCTCGACCCCAGTAACTGCCTTCATATATAGTTATCGTTAAAATGGTTAATATTTGGTACGTTTTTGACAATAGTTATGGGTATGGCTCAAAAACCGGTAAATACGAGGCTCTGAGTACGACAATCTGGCAACGGTGAGGAGGAGAAGGGGTTCATGTCATCCTCCGCACACGCAGCTACAAATGACAGCGATTTTTGAAACTTACTATCCATATCAGACCCTATGACATACCGTTTCTCGCAAATATCTTTCAAAGGAAGACTCGGATCAGCATGGGGCTTTGGCACAGATTGTTTCACATACTCCGCTAATTTTTGACGCTATTGTGCATTGCCAGATGCGGTTAATTATGGCGTTTACTCTTGACTGTGATGGCAAAACCTGCGTGAGCCACTCACACATTCGAACAGGTGAGGCGTGACGTATTTGTGACGTGTATCCACCACCTACCTCCACCCCTGTTTTCCCCTACTCCCATCCCTCCCTCCTACCCTCCTTCTTCTCTCTCTCTCTCTCTCTCTCTCTCTCTCTCTCTCTCTCTCTCTCTCTCTCTCACTTGCGCTGTACACGAGATATGAATCCATGCACACGTATGACTTGAATTAATGGCAGATAAATAGAAATTATATGCCGTCTGCATCAGCATCAACAGTGATGACGAGGATGACCTGTTTGTCGATGGTGATGAATATTGAAGTTACATGTGGTCAGTTATTTACATTACTAATCCACCCATCATATGCTCGCTGCCTATTTTTTGTGCTATGACTTTTCAACATATCTAAATGAACCCATATTGTATGGTAATCTTTTCCTAATATCAGAATAAATTATTCATATTATATTTCTCCAATTTCGTTTCACGTTTTTATTCTGCAATGAATTCCCGCTGCAATTTCACCCTTATTCCTTTCCGTCTCTTACGCGATTTCCTATAAATGATCAAGCGTCAGCTACGTGCTTCATCCCATCATACGCTCAACGTAACCTGTGGGAAGGAGGGTCATATACTCGTACAATTTTCAATGGTTGTATAATTGCCAAACAAACTTCATCCAGCACTTAAGCAACATCCAGTTACGCTGGAACAGGAATCAGGGTCGTGTGCATAAAACACCCTACCATACTTAGCATATACTTTCGAGTTATTCGCTATTATAGACAAGTCATATGTGTGCAAAGCTTCACATCGCATGTACACCGAGAGAGAGAGAGAGAGAGAGAGAGAGAGAGAGAGAGAGAGAGAGAGAGAGAGAGAGAGAGAGAGAGAGAGAGAGAGAGAGAGAGAGGTATGGGAGAAGAGGAGGGTTGGGGGAGGGAAAGGGAGGGATGGGAGTAAAGGAAGCCAGGGGTGGAGGTAGGTGGTGGATACACGTCACAAATACGTCACGCCTCACCTGTTCGAATGTGTAAGTGGCTCACGCAGGTTTTGCCATCACAGTCAAAAGTAAACGCTATAATTAACCGTATCTGGCAATGCACAATAGCGTAAAAAATTAGCGGAGTGTGTGAAACAATCTGTGCCAAAGCCCCATGCTGATCCGAGTCTTCGTTTGAAAGATATTTGAGAAAAACGGTATGTCATAGGGTCTGATATGGATAGTAGTGGGCTTTTTTGCGGGCGCCTCGGGAGGCAATGTTGGGGCTGGGAGGGAGAGCGTAACACCCAGGGGGGTCGAATTCAAAACAAGCTGAAACTATCAGAAAAAGATAGTTTCGTCCGGAATAGACACTGGTGAAAGACCGAAAATTACAATTTTATGTGTGTGGAAGAACACAATTTATCCCAACCAAGTAGTATGATATATTTCTTGTAACATAACTAGGGTATACCCATTGCAGGGTTATATCCCAGCTGGATGGTACTACAAGGGATGGCATGGAGTTTGGAGGAAGAATACAAGAAGAGGACATGACTGCAGTCTTGGCCTTCTGTGACGTCATGCCCTTTCCTTGTATTCTCCCTCCGAGGGCGAGACAATGTAAACACAACTGGGACGAGACAGCCTTGTGATTGGCGCAGCTCTCTGTAAAACTCACTGTGATTGGTTGTTGACTCCCCGCCAATCAGTTGCCTTTCCGTCATAGCAAGGTATTAACAACGTTGCTATGCCTTGTTTCTGAATCCCGAGTTTAGCAAGGTTGTCGAGTAATAACGCTGTTAGTGTTAGCAAGGTTTTTTTAGCAATGTTTTCTCTGCATCTCGCCACTGATCTTGTCTTCCGGGTTGCAGTTGGTTGGGGCAAGGACGGGGTCGGTCGTGATGGCGGACGCCCTCTGCTGCGGGGTTGTGCCACCCGCACCGGCTTGTCGACATCCAGGTGTGCCGGTTTGAGACGATCCATCGAGACAGTCTCACGTCGGCCGTAATCAATGACGAAAGCCTTAGGGTACTTGTGTAGGACTCTAAAGGGTCCCTCATAAGGCTTTTAAAGTGGCGTGCGAAGAGAATCTCTGCGGAGGAAAACATATTGACTGTTGAGTAGATCAGGTGGGACGTACCTGGTTGTGAGGCAATGTCGAGACGTAGGGACAGGTGAGAGAGACCCAACTTTCTCACGGAGACGTGTAAGGACGGACGGAGGAGATTCCTGTTGTCCTCGCGCAGCTGGAATAAAATCACCCGGAACTGTCAGTGGAGCGCCGTATACCAATTCGGCCGAGGAGGTTGTCAGGTCTTCCTTTGGAGCCGTGCGTATGCCTAACAACACCCACGGCAGTTCGTCCATCCAGTCTGGGCCTTTTAGCAGTGCCTTGAGAGCTGTTTTCATGTGCCGGTGAAAGCGTTCCACCAGGCCGTTTGCTTGTGGATGGTAGGCGGTCGTGTGGTGTAACTTTACGCCAAGTAGCTGGTTTATTGCCGACCACAGTGTGGAGGTGACCTGTACACTTCTGTCTGAAGAGATGTCAGCTGGCACACCAAAGCGGGCGACCCAGTGGGCGATGAAAGCACGCGCACAGGTGGCGGTTGAAGTATCCGAGAGTGGGATCGCTTCCGGCCATCTTGTGAATCGGTCCACGATAGTGAAAAGTTGAGTAACTCCTCTGGATTGCGGAAGAGGGCCCACGATGTCCACGTGGATATGATTGAAGCGTCGGTCTGGCGGTGCGAAGCTCTGTGGCGGTGCTTTGGTGTGTCGCTGGATCTTGGAGGTTTGACAAGGGATGCAAGCCCTTGCCCAATCACCTACTTGCTTACGCAGCCCGTGCCACATGAACTTGGCTGCCATCAGCGCTTTTGTTGCCCGGATTGAAGGGTGAGCCAGGTCGTGTACTATGTCGAAAACCCGGCGGCGCCGGGCGGCAGGGATGATGGGCCTGGGCTGTCCCGTAGAGACGTCGCAGAGGAGTGTGGTGTTTGCTGGTCCGAATGGCACATCCTCCAATACCAAACCGGAGATGGCGGTGCGGTGTGCGGGCATTTCTTCATCTTTTTTCTGGGCCGCAGCCAGTGCTGTGTGGTCGGGACCTGGCGCCAAAGCGTGGATAGTATTGATGGCAGTACGCGAAAGCGCATCTGCGACCTTATTGCTTTTGCCTGACACATGCTGCACGCAAGTAGTGTACTCAGAGATGTATGCCAGATGGCGCTGCTGTCTAGCTGACCAAGGGTCTGACACTTTGGCAAAGGCAAAGGTGAGTGGCTTGTGGTCGGTGAAAGCGGTGAAATCTCTGCCCTCAAGGAAGTAGCGGAAGTGCCGGATGGTCAGGTAGAGAGCGAGGAGTTCCCGGTCGAATGCGCTATACTTGCGCTCCGGGGGTTTCAGGTGTCGGCTGAAAAAGGCCAGCGGCCGCCAGTTACCATCAATGAGTTGCTCCAGAACTCTTCCTACAGCTGTGTCGGATGCATCGACCGTGAGAGCTGTTGGTGCGGTACTTCGTGGGTGTACCAGCATCGTTGATTTTGCCAGCGCCTCCTTGGCGTTTTCGAACGCGGTTGTAGCTGCTTCGTCCCAAATGAAGTCATTAGGCTTGTTAGCTAGGACCTTGAACAGAGGTTGCATGATCCTGGCAGCTGCGGGAACGAAGCGGTGGTAGAAGGTTACCATACCGACGAACTCCTGGAATCCTTTCAACGTAGTGGGCTTGGGAAACTTCCGAATCGCTTCGACCTTGGATGGGAGCGGCACGGCTCCGTGCTGACTGATGTGATGGCCGAGGAAAGTTATGGAAGAGAGACCAAACTGGCACTTACCAAGGTTGATAGCAAGGCCATGGTCATTAAGCCTCTGCAAGAGCTGGCGGAGGTGTTCGCGGTGTTCCTGTCGAGAGCGGATGAGGATGTCGTCGAGGTAGATGAACACGAAGTCAAGACCACGACCCACGCTGTCCATAAGGCGCTGGAACGCTTGAGCAGCATTCTTAAGGCCGAAGGGCATGCGTAGGAATTGAAACAGCCCAAACGGGGTGATGATGGCAGTCTTGGGGATGTCGTCCGGGTGAACCGGTATTTGGTGGTAGCTGCGTACCAAGTCGATCTTTGAAAAGATCTTGGCACCGTCGAGATTTGCCGTGAAGTCCTGGATGTGGGGGATCGGGTACCGGTCGGCTGTTGTGACCTCATTAAGCCACTCGGCGGTGATTGAAAAATCTTAGGTGGTAGCGTGGGGATTCGAACCCGCGTCGTCCATCACGCGGTGAATGTAGGCCAATCACGCTACCACTCAGCCATCGCCTACCCAATGCATTGACGAAGCAAATATATCGAACAGAATGCTGGGCTTCATTAATATAATTTTTTTATTCAAATAGTTTAGCCAGACTCCATTTGGAATATGGGGATCAGTTCTGGTCTCTCTACCATGCAAAGGACATTGCTGAATTAGGAGTTCAACGTCAGGCAACAAAAAATGATCTCTTCCTTGCGCAACAAATCTAACGACGAAAGGCTCTCAACTCTTAAAATGATTTCTCTTGGGAAACATCGCCTCCGAGGAAAACTGATCGAATGTTCTAAAATACTTATTGGGGGGTCATGAAATGGTGAAAAACGTAATTTCTGTAAAATAGAAGAAAAAAAATAATTCACCCGCGTATTGTCTTTCAGTGTAAAAACGAAGTATTTCACCAACATTCGCAATACATTCACTTTTTAGGCGTGTAATGGAGACTCACTGCCTCAAGCGCTACCTCATGTTGCATATCGGTCATTGAGTATTGCCATTATTTACGAAAACCTACACACTATAACAGTAACAAAAGTGATATCTGGCATAACCTCCCTTCCTGTGTCGTAGTGAAGACTTGTGGCTGTAGCCCTTGACCGCTCCATTGAAATTCAAGAGGAACGAAGAATCATCAGAGGCAAACAGAAGAAAACACTCAAAAAGAATGGAACTGAAAATAATAAGAAAACCTATGCCCGTGGAGGTTTTCAGAAGAAAAAAACTGGCCACAAAGTAGCTTGGGCAGCTATGAGACCCTCTTCTTGTGAGATAATACCATGCCTCACCCCGAGGCATGAGAGGACCAGGAGCCTCAAGAATGAATATTTATGCCTGGACATCAAAATAC
Source organism: Eriocheir sinensis (assembly GCF_024679095.1). Classification (NCBI taxonomy): domain Eukaryota; kingdom Metazoa; phylum Arthropoda; class Malacostraca; order Decapoda; family Varunidae; genus Eriocheir; species Eriocheir sinensis. The sequence goes on along the minus strand of NC_066540.1, from coordinate 5,585,586 downwards.
CTGATTAAACATGCAGAAATATTACTTTATATATGATTATTAATACATGAATTGAACTGCATCTCCTCCGTCATTCTTCAACCAATTTCAATGAAACAAAAACTCAAAATATGCTTAGACTTGTCTGATTGAAACAACACATAGCTTTTCTTCAGATCTGAAAGGACTGAATTTTCAAAGAATTTGTTCCCTGCCTATAGAGGGGTGATAACGGAAAGTAAATATTCGCAAACTAAGGATTTTCAGTAAAATGTATATTCGTTGTTTTCATTGCCTAAGTAAGGTTCTTACACATTAATGTTTCATGGGTGTAGAACAATTAGTATTGGAAAAGATGCGATTTGAAAAATATATGGGTAGGCGGTGGCTGAGTGGTTAGCGTGCTGGACTCACATTCACTACGCCATGGACAACGTCGGTTCGAATCCCCACACTACCACCTGGGATTTTTCAGTCACCGCCGAGTGGCCTAAGACTACCTACATGCTGTCCAGAAGACCACCCATCAACCCGGACTCTAGAAGAAACCGTCTAGTGAATCAAGAATTTTACGGCGTCGTATCTGCTTAAGGCGCCGCAAGTCCGGCCGTAGCGCTTCCGCTGGTATACTCAAAACACTGGCGCGGCCATTTTGAGGAGAGTTGCGGCGCCGCAGGTTAAGGCGGGTGTGGGCTGCCCTAAGTGAGTTACGGCCTACTCTCCCTGCACGCCTTCGCTGCTACAAGTGTAACATACAGCCTTCATACAGGTATGAAATGCATATAAACGATGTTTTACGTAGTTATACTACGTAGTTACACAATTGTAAGAAGTGAATGAACTACCAGTAAGATGTTTAGTAATACAGTAACTAGGAAGTTTGAACATAAGAACATAAGAACGCAGGAGTCTGCAAGAGGCCGGTAGGCCTGTACAAGGCAGCTCCTTTGAACCTAAGCTCCCGTGTATCTAACCCCACCTAATATCGCTGTCCATGAATTTATCTAATCTATTTTTGAATGTGACAATTGTATTGGCACTCACCACATGACTGCTAAGCCTATTCCACTCATCCACCACCCTGTTAGTAAACCAATTTTTGCCTATGTCCCTGTTGAATCTGAATTTATCCAGTTTAAACCCATTACTTCGTGTCCTACCCGGTTCTCTTACCAACAAAACCTTATGAATATCCCCCTTATTAAAGCCCTTCATCCATTTATGGACAGCATCACAATTGAAGACGGGGTAAATATATATGCATGCAGTTTACGCGCACGACACCATTTTCTCATATTTCCCTTCCTAAAGCCTACAAACTTGGGGATCCGCCCCCCATCCTTCGCAACGTAGTATCTTGCACGCGTGGGTGAGCAGGGACATCACTGTGTTGGAAGTGCTGTATATATACCGTAGTGCTGATAAATGTTACAGGTAACTTTTCACAAAAGTGGTGTTAGCTTCTGAGGTTACGAACAAAGGTAGGGTTAGTTCGGTTAGGCTTGTGTCAGTGCTATTAGCATGCATTAGTAGCTCCTCTTCCGAAAAGTTCGGCCTCCTTTTCTTCGTAGGGGGCAAGGTAGGGGGTGAGGAGAGAGGCTCCATTGTCGTGAGAGTGTGGGCACCGCGGGAACGTTCGCACAACAGCTGACTTGTGTTTATATCCCGCGATTGGTCGACGCTTCCTATTTGCCGACTAGAACTTGCCCCTGATTGGCCACCGAAATGCGGCCGCCTTGCAGCGCCACACGCCCTACGGCCCCTTTACGGCGGCCTTAAAAAGTTTTGAGTATGGGAAAGGAATGCAGAGATACGGCGCCGTAGTGCGGCCGCAGCTAACGGCGCCTTGGTCAAGTTAAGGCAGCGCGCGGGCCTTAACTTACGGCCCTTCTCAGAATCCGCCCCCTGGGGTGCAACTTGAGCCAAGCATGACTGGCGCCACTATAAAAAAAATTGCCTGCGCCACGACGGGCTTGGGCCGACCATCTGGCCCCTGAAGAAAGCCTACCGGCGCTATAAGCGGGGATGTAAGAAAAAAAAAATGGAATTCTTTTATGTGGGGAAAAAAAAGGGTCCAAGATGGGTTTTTTTTTTTTTGTGAGCTAGAATTGATGTAAATCGTGTCCCTTACTTCCTGCATAAATATTATCACCATAACGCAATAAATAAAGAATAACATTCGAGCCAACCGCCCCACTTAATAGTTTAAGAATGTGGACAAATCAAAATTGTTTATAACCAGTGACATTTTGCGAACAAGAAATAATGGCACAAAACTTAAGTGTAAACAAGTAATTCAGACTGCACCAAATTTTTCTTCACCACCGTTGCAGTGCGAGAATAGTGGTCCAGTGCAACTCGATTGACTCCTTCAAAAACAAGCTCGACCGACACTTCCTTTTAACCTAATATTTATTGAAGTAGAAATGCAAAGTTCTGGTGCCATCTGAGTAATATAAATTCACTTAGGTTTAAAGACAGACCACCTAATCTGGACCTTAGGGTCTATGTGGTCTGTGTTACTCTCTCTCTCTCTCTCTCTCTCTCTCTCTCTCTCTCTCTCTCTCTCTCTCTCTCTCTCTCTCTCTCTCTCTCTCTCTCTCTCTCTCTTACATTAGAGGGAAGCCACACAGCAGTTAGTGGCAGGTTGTCCATGTTCCAAGCGAGCAGTGGCGCCTTGGTGTGTCGAAGTCTTGTCTTCAGTGACTTTCCAGAAGCACGACATATCAAACGTAAAGCTGACCCCGCCGGTAACCGTATCCACCGCTCCCCCAAAATCTCCACCTGTACGCTTCCTTGTTCCTCTTTCATCTCGCTCTCTGTAAGGAGGAGAAAAGAGCTGTCAGTTCGCCTCTTCGTAGTACATGTCGCAGCACAGCACTGCAGTGTCGTGATCGACTAGTGATTACTTTGCCACTTCATAGCAAATATATGTTCTATATAATCTCTTTTGTAATTAAATAGTCGTTAATCTGGAATTTCGTTTTAAATAAAGGTATTATAACCACAATATATATATATATATATACGCAAAATGTAGTGATATATATAGTATATATATATATATATATATATATATATATATATATATATATATATATATATATATATATATATATATATATATATATATATATATATATATATATATATATATATATATATATATATATATATATATATATATATATATATATATATATATATATATATATATATATATATATATATATATATATATATAGCAGTTTTCTTTTTTCTTCCCTGCATATTTGATTTTTTTTGATAGAAGGCAAAAAAATATATATTTATATTTTTTCTTCTCCTCTCTCTCTCTCTCTCTCTCTCTCTCTCTCTCTCTCTCTTCTCTCTCTCTCTCTCTCTCTCTCTCTCTCTCTCTCTCTCTCTCTCTCTCTCTCTCTCTCTCTCTCTCTCTCTCTCTCTCTCTCTCTCTCTCTCTCTCTCTCTCTCTCTCTCTCTCTCTCTCTCTCTCTCTCTCTCTCTCTCTCTCTCTCTCTCTCTCTCTCTCTCTCTCTCTCTCTTTCTCTCTCTCTCTGTACCTGAGGGCGAGAATATCATTCCAGTGTCTGAGACGGGCATGTCCTGTATCGTTGTCTGTCCTGCAAAGAATCGGGGTTGAAAAAATGTAATTAATTACTGCGATAGGTGCTAATGATATAGAGTGAAAACATTTACATGGTATTAGAATACGTAGAAATTGTAGATCATATTGTATCCTGCGAAATTTTCCTTGGCTTTTCATGAAAATTTTTATAAACTAATAAACACTACTATAATCGGTTTCATTTCATCTATCCATCAACTAAGCGGGAATGTTGATAGATGTGGCACCTGCGCATTTCTAGTTCGTGAATACGTGAAAATCAACTGTTATGTTAGATATTCAAGGGAATTTTTCAATAATATATTTGAATGTTGTAAACAAATAAAAAAAAACTCACTCTTTATAAATCCCAAACATGCTGATATTCATCAATAATTACCATACAAGCACACGAAAGGACAAGATTGTGTCAAGCACCGTATTCAGATCATACTCGAACAATCTATGGCATTTTAAATGCCTTTAATTCATTTAATTTCAGGTACATTAAAAGACATCTGGCTCTATCAGTGCAAATATAGGGTACTTTAATAATTTACTGCTTGTAAATAACGATTAATATTCGAAATAACATGAAATACTAAATAATAACTGTTGAATGTGATGCTAGGCTTACTGATCTCTAATATAACTGGATTGGTTAACTCCTTGGAGGAATAATACATGGAGTGGCCCTCAGCGGGTTGCTCTTCAATACGAGGTGGAGCAAGGGGAGGCGGAGCTTCACCGGTGGGCGAAGCCAGCAATGCCACCCAAAAACACTACATTTCTTGCTCCCAGATCGTCGGCGTAAATTAGCTTGTTCGCCTTATTTCTTCCACATATCATATGTTTTTAGTTATTCAACTGCTGCAGTATATGCACTTAGGACGTATGTACAGGTTTTAATAGAAAAAAAAAAATTACTTGTCTTTATTCCGTAGAAGCTGAGAAGAAATGTTCCACACCCGCCTTGATCCCTCACACTTCCTCTGTATAATGTTCATTATATATTGACCATGGTCTAACTTTTAATGTAGAAGCATCTACAGCCTTCTATATAGAGCGTCTCAGATTTGATCACAACTCACTATAGTGGCGGCTGGGGGGTCAGCCCCGCCCCACACCTTGCCACAAACTCTCAACACCTCTCGCTTCCTCTCATAAAAAAATTGTCAGCTATTTACTACCTTTAAATGAATCTAATTAAATAACTGGATAATCTCATAAAGTCATATAATGTTACGATTGTTTCGTTTTTAGAATGATAAAGATTTTGTAAAAAAAAAAAAAAAAACGACACTTGACAACGTTGGAATACAACGTTGTCAAGTGTCGTGGTATTTATACAAAATCTTTGTTATTATCCTAAAAACGAAACAATCTTAACACTATATGACCTTATTGGATTATCCAATTATTTAATTAAATTCATTAAAAGGTAGTAAATAGCTGATATATGAGAGGAAGCCAGAGGTGTTGAGAGTGTGTTGCAAGGTGCGGGGCGGAGCTGATCCTTCAGCCACCACTAACCCACCCGCCAGTTTCTCGTGGAAATACTATACGAGTAAAAAGAAGGATGTATTGGGGGAGGAAGGAGAAAAACTAACCCATCCGCAAACAATTGGTGTATATTTTACACGACGTCAACCAACCGTGTTACACAATCATGCATGTCATTGTTAGAGGTATACTAACCAATAAATGGAGAAAATCACTGAGTTTTTTTTTTTTTTACAGCAATGAAAACAGCTCAAGGGCAAAAAAAAAAAAAGGAAACAATAATAAAAAAAAAAACGCTACTCACTGCTCCTACAAAAGAGTCAAAAGGAGTGGCCGAAAGTTAGGTCAATTTCGGGAGGAGAGGTGTCCTGATACCCTCCTCTTGAAAGAGTTCAAGTCGTAGACAGGAGGAAATACAGATGAAGGAAGAATGTTCCAGAGTTTACCAGCGTAAGGGATGAAAGAGTGAAAATGCTGGTTAACTCGTGTGAAAGGGATTTGGACAGTAAAGGGATGAGCTTAAGTAGAAAGTCGTGTGCGGCGAGGCCGCGGGAGGGGAGGAGGCATGCAGTTAGCAAGTTCAGAAGAGCAGTCAGCGTCAAAATATCGATAGAAGATAGAAAGAGAGGCAACATGGCGGCGGAGTTTAAGAGGTAGAAGACTATTAGTAAGAGGAGGAGAGCTGATGAGACGAAGAACCTTAAACTCCACTCTGTCCAGAAGAGCTGTGTGAGTGGAGCCCCCCCCACATGTGAGATGCATACTCCATACGAGAGCGGACAAGGCCCCTGTATATGGATAGCAACTGTGTTGGGGAGAAGAACTGGCGGAGACGATACAGAACGCCCAACCTCGAGGAAGCTGATTTAGTGAGAGAGGAGATGTGAAGTTTCCTGTTAGGATTTTGAGTTAAGGATAGACCGAGGATGTTTAGTGTTGAAGACGGTGACAGCTGAGTGTTGTTGAAGAATAGGGGATAGGTGTTTGGAGGATTGTGTCGAGTTGATAGATGTAGAAATTGGGTTTTTGAGGCATTGAAGGACACAAGGTTCCTTTTACCCCAATCGGAAATGATAGCAAGGTCTGAGGTTAAGCGTTCTGCAGCCTCCAGTCAAGAGTCATGTAATTCCTGTTTAGAGGGTCTTTTGTTGAAAGAAGTTGAATAATGCAGAGTGGAGTTGTCAGCGTATGAGTGGATACGACAGTATGTTATGGAAAGAAGATCATTGATGAACAACAGGAAGAATGGGTGATAGGGCAGAGCCCTGTGGAACACCACTGTTGATAGGTTTAGAGGAAGAACAGTGACCATCTAATGTTTATATGTTTTTAGGGAGAGAAAGGGCTGTGGAGTGGTGGAGATGGCTTGATCACCAGAGATAAAAAAAAGACTTACAGAAGTGGAATAAATAATAGAACTCCTGTAAGAGAGAGAGAGAGAGAGAGAGAGAGAGAGAGAGAGAGAGAGAGAGAGAGAGAGAGAGAGAGAGAGAGAGAGAGAGAGAGAGAGAGAGAGAGAGAGAGAGAGAGAGAGAGAGAGAGAGAGAGAGAGAGAGAGAGAGAGAGAGAATAAGACTGAGAATGAGAGAAGATCGAATGAGAATGAAAATGAGAGAGGTAATGAGAATGAGAATAAGAGAATGAGAATGAGAGAAAAAGAATGAGAGAGAATGAGAATTAGAGAATAAGAATGAGAGAGCGAGAGAATGAGAATGAGAGAGAATGAGAATGGGAGAGAATGAGAGAGAATGAGAATTTGATAAAAAAGAGAGTATGAGAATGAAAGAGGGAATAAGAATAGGATTGAGAGGAAATGAGAATGAGAGAGAATGAGAGTTTAATGAGAGAGAATGAGAATGAGAGAGAGAATAAGAATAAGATTGAGAGAAAATGAGAATGAAAAAAATAATAATTATGAATGAGAATGCGAGAGAAAATGAGAATGAGAGCATGAGAATGAGAGAATGAGAGAAAGAATAAAAGCTATAATTTACGAGAAGAGAAGCAAATTTAATGTCACTACATGGAATAGACAGTATTGGCTGTACAGGCAGCGCCACACGTGGCCACTTGGTGAGCTGTCAAAGTTGCTCTTTCCATAGAGTTCACGTTACAAACTAGAGTGTGTCTGAGGCTGGCTCCGAGATACACAACCTTGGTGCCGCCACCGCTCCAAGCCAACGACTGCATACAATACACTCCTACCCGATTTCCTGACACTACTATTTGACAGAAAGAAAAACTGAGGCCAGTATCGTCTTCCTGAGGAAATTCTGCATTGCAGTGAAATAAATAACTGTAATGTAAGCATAAATACACAAAAATGAGGGTTAAGTAGAGACCAATTATTTTATCCCTCTTACTTGGCATTTACTCCTTGCTCAGCAATGCTGGCTGGGAGGGTGGAGGTACGACTGATGATAGCCAAGCACATATTGACTCTCATCTTTCATGGCATGTTCATGTGATCCTTTACGGGTTTTCAAACTGGGACGTATTATATACCAACATAATCAGAAGTGCCAATCCAGAAACCGTGCTGAAAAAAATATTGCGATCTAAAGAAGACGAACACTGAGAATTAGAGGCCAAGTATGCAGGAACTGACAAGAAAGTAAACAATAAAGGAAAATAAAGGTATCGAGGCGAAGGCAAGCTAGACGTAAACACCAGGCCTAACCAGAGACAGGCAGCCCGTAAGCCGTGAGGGAAAATGCAGCCCTCAAATCGTGAAGGGTAAAGCAGATAATGATCAGTCCGTAAACACATACCAGTATTCCTAAAACAAGTAAGGATGGAAGCACACGTGGCCAGTATGCGTGGCTAGCGTGGCTAGAAAAGGGTGTGGCAAGCAATATATATTCCCATGGGCTTAAAAGTGAAATGGGTTTGGCGACAAATGTTAGAAGCAAATAACAGAGCAGGAAAGTGAAAGTGAGTGTGTTTTCAGAGATTATCACGAATAGCAGAAAAGTAAATAACATGGGTTGCTACTGACAGACTGAGTCGGGCCAATGGGCGCCGATAACAAATATAGGCGACTGGCTATGTGGAAAAATAGGCGTGACGAGTGTTATTAACCCGGCCCCAAATCAAAGGGAAGTAACGGTTACAACTAAGTGATACTAGCAAACCTTAGCCAGCTCCCTCAGCAAGCGGAAGCATACTCAACCAGCCCAGATGGCTGTGTTGATCACCTTAATCGTAAGTAGAAATGCGGGATTTTAAGGTAAGTCATGATACTGCATGTGTATATTATCGGACTAGATATTTAGAGTGTAGTAAATCTGTGGTATAGTGAAATTTGTTTTGGTGTTAGGAAAGAGTGTGATGGAGAGCCACTGCTTGTGGTATAACTTGTTCTTGTGTGAGTTTTGTAGATTATAGGTAATAATTTTGATTGCGTATCTGTGTTATATTAATATGATTGTGACGTCGTTGTTAAATGATATGTCCGCTACTGTAGTCTGACTCAATTATGAAGTCACTTTGGGCGGGGCCCGTTCGGGGAGTTCCCTGGCCATAGCTCAGCCAAATTTTATCTAAAGTATACGGAATATTTTATATTTTATATTACATATGAGGAGGGGAGTGTGGTATTGGGGGTGATGCAGCAGCGCTATGAAGAGGTACGGGATCCACTCAACCTGACTACATATTTGTGTCGTACTACAACGTGCCATAATTATTGTTCTTTGCCACTGAGACGTAATATGTTGATTGGAGTATCATTTTCCTTTGTCATAGTAAATTTAAGATAGATTTTTCCCTTGTCTTACCCCTTGGACCTGTAGTCTCCGTAACAACTTGAACTCGGATCACATTACCAAGGGTACGACACGGTAAATTATTTAAAGCTTGATAAATGAAGGTTTTTTGTGTTAGTATCCAACACTTAGGAGATAACAAAAGTGGACCTACAGGGAGCGAGCACAAAAGCTGAAAGTTCTGGTGATGGCTTTCGAGGCACTGCACGGACTGAGAGTGCTGTGAAGTGTGCGTGTGTGTGTGTGTGTGGGGGGGGGGGGGGGGGGCGTCGCCCTTGGCTTCCAACCATTCCGAGATGCGTGGAACAAGTTCGTCTGGGAGAGCTGCTAAGACTTGGTCTGCCCGTGAGGTCGGGTTGCTCACTCTTTTGAGGTGGAATTGTACTTCTGCTCGCCGGAACCAGATATGTGCGTCGATCGTAGAGAAGGTCGGTAGCTTGACTTGTGCGGGTGCGGCTGGGTTGGGGTCTGCGAGTGTTGGTGGAGGGCGTATCCATTGTGACGAGAGGTGAGGGAGCAGCCTGCTTCACTCCGGGGTCACCATTGTAGCGTGTGCTACTCCAGGCAGTCCAACTTATTAGTTCAGGTGAGGGAGAACCATACACAGTGATGTTCTGACAGCAACTGATTTATTAGAGATATATATGGAGCTATTTACAGGGTGCTACAGGATCAGCATGAATACAGGCAGCGCCACATGTGGCCACTCAACTCTAATCTGTATTTTCCATAGAGTTCAAGTTATAGACTAGAGTGTGTCTGAGGCTGTCTCAGGGATGTACGGCCATGATGCCGCCGTCGCCCCAAGCCGATGACTGCACACACTTCACTCCTACCCGATTTCAGTTTTTCTCCATGTCAGATAGTAGAGTCAGGAAATCGGGTAGGAGTAAAATGTGTGCAGTCGTTGGCTTGGAGCGGTGGCGGCACCAAGGCCTTGTATCCTGGAGGAGGCCTCAGACGCACTCTGGTATACAGAACTTGAGTTCTATGGAAAGTACTGCTTTGACAGTTCACTGAGTGGCCACGTGTGGCGCTGCCTGTATAGCCAATACGGTCCATTGCTTTCACAATAACTGGGACAGCGCTAAGCTTATATCTGTCGGGCGATACGGGCTCTTGTCGAAACAAGAGTGTTGTGGTACCGTGTAGGTCGGGTTGGGGTAGGTAGGGCGTGTGGGAGTAGGTATCGACGGCGTGGATTACAGAGCAGGGACTTGCCGAATCTCGACAGATTTAACTGATAATGGTCCTGAAGGGTGTGAAGATTCAGCTGGGCGACCGTCTGCCGTATGGATCCTGGCCCCACCAAGAATGCTTACCGGCGCCAAAGGCCAAAACGTAAAATACATAAATAAATAAATAAGGTATGGATGTAAAATAGTTATAATGATATCTAAGGATGAAGAATTCAGCACTTACCGGGGAGGGAGAGTACTGTGAGGCGCACCTGCGTGGATATCTTGGGGTACGTGTTCACCTGACAGTCGTAGGTGCCCGCGTCCCTCGCCTCCACTCCCCGGACCTCCAGTAGTCATTCCTCAGTTCCCTCCTCGTGGCTAACCTGCAACATGCAAGTAGAGATATATCATTATTATTATCATCAATGATTATTATTATTGTTATTTTATTATTATTATTATTATTATTATTATTATTATTATTATTATTATTATTATTATTATTATTATTATTATTATTATTATTATTATTATTATTATTATCATCGTTATTATTATGATCATCTTTATTTATTTATTCTTTATTATTATCATGATTATTAATATTGGTATTACAAATATCAGTATCATAGTTTTCATTAATAGTACTAGTAGTGACAGCAGTAGAAGTAGTAGTAGAGGTAGTAGTGAATGTTGACAATGTCGGAAAGCAAATATATCACGTGTTATGGAATTCATGCAATTCTTTGCTATTCTTAAAAAAAAGTGGCACCTTCAAAGAACTATATAGACTTATTTAATGTATACAAAATACTTAATGCACAATTTCAAATAGTAAATAGCTGACATGTGAGAGAGACAGAGTAATGTATTACAGGTGATAGGCAGCGCTGTTGAGAGGCTCGGGTCCCACCCAAGCGGACTTCAAATTGTGCCGGACTATAGCAATAAAAGAGGCTTAAGTAACGTATATTAGGGAGTTGCAACGGTGCTTGGAGGTGGAGGGCAGCAGCTCAGTTTCCACCTAGTAAACAGAGGCAGTTGCTGCTCAGTCACCACACGAGTAGAATGCACCAACTCACTCTAATAAACGCATCATTACTCCACTACGCCGTCCACATAGCGCAGTAAGTAGGATGAGACACAGTAGCCTTGGATAAAACCATCACCGCCAGAGGCTGCCTGACTCTCAGCAAATAATCAGGATGGCACCTCCACGACCCAGGTTCAGCAACCCCGCGGAGATGATAACAGCCAGCAAGCCAAAGTTCTTCACTGCGGGCTCAGCAGCAGGTCTTGGAAGAGATAGTGGCCTATAGATGGCCAATCTGACCGCCAACAGCAGGACTTCCCAAATGTAGGTTTTATGAAGACCACTCGCTACAGTCACCCCGGAGAAGTGCGAGGTGATGTCTACAGCGGCGTTCTGCTCTTGTACGAGGTCAATGGAATCCTGGGTGTTGCTGAACGGTTGGCTAAACCTCACGGCTACCTTGTATATACGCCTGAACTGTGTGCCTGCACTGCAGCGTGTCATCAACGCCAGGTATCGCAACGACCTTTGGGAGCAGCTTTTTCTTAAAGAAGCTCTGAACGCCATCGTCGGTTTGGTCCTGCAGGCAGCTAATCAGACCATCACATGGGAAGAATTCTTCGCAAGTAAGCAGGCGGCAGGGGAGTTCACGAAGAGGTACTCCCAGCGGTGTGCCTCTGAGGCGGTGGAGTGTGGTTTTAATTAAGTGTTCGGCGTGTGACTGATTGTTAGAGTATATGCTCAGTTGTAAGCTCACGGTAGGGTTGCGCGACCCAGTGTTAAAACGGGAGATGTTTCAGTGCCAAATAAGTACGATATTGTGGAAACAATTAGAAGTGTCTCGTTTGAAGAAGCTGTGAAAAGCGCTTCACATGGAAGCCGCGCAATCGGCCATGTGGAGGCCAGCGTGGTGGCCAGTGCTGAGCCAAACGGTGACGACGTTGAGGAGAAAAGGGCAGGACTCGGCCGCGCCCCTTCCCAAACCCTCAAACCCGGCCCAGGCCCAGAGAACCCTACCTGCGGTAACTGCGTGGCAACATACGCCCGGAAGGACCTATTGCCCTGCTCGTGCGGCCACCTGTCGCAGCAGTTTCAAGGTAGGCCATTTCAAGAGGTGCTGCAGAGGTAAGCAGTCTGTCGGGAGCGGTTGTGGCCGCATCTGCTGGGTTGTTCCGTCACCCTCAGGTACGGGTGAAGGTGCAGCGTGAGAGGAGTCGCTCGCCTACGTCTGTGCAGGCCGTGGTAGACACTGGAGCTATGATGTGTGTGGCCGGGCTCGAGTTACTTTAAGCGTTTGGCTTGTCGCTTGGCAAGTTGAAGACTGAGTGGCTTGAAAGACATCAATGACAAGGAGCGGAAGTGCTAAGGAGCGGCCTCAGGGTGAACGGCTGGCTGGCTGGGGGTGGCGGTGACTGACTGGTGATGGTGGTTGACTGACTGACTGGTGGTAGTGGTGGGGACTGACTGACTAGCTGACTGGTGGTGGTAATGGTGGTGTGGCTGGCTGACTGGCCGAGGCAGTTGACTGGCTGACTGGTGGTGGTAGTGTGGATGGCTTAGTGGCTACGGTGTCTGACAAGTGTAAATTCAACCCTTTCAATGAAATGTGATTGAAATTATGACTCAGCTCTCCTTGTTCTTTGAAAATCGAAAAAAATGATAGCTTAGGACTTTTCTTGAGAGTATTAATGCAAATTATAGCATCACGGAACTGAGTGCCTGTCATGTTATTCGCCATCCACCAAGACATGTTACGCGCCCGCCGTTTGGTGTGCAACCGATGGCCGGTTACACGGGATTGTCGCGAGCGACCCTTCTTTATTTTCTATACTCTATGGTACTACTAATAACATTTTTTATTACTATAGTATTATTTATTATTATAGTACTAACGTAAAAAGAACTCATGCAATGCCTACCTTTGTATTAACTACTGATGAAGTCCTAAATGCTCTCCAATCCCTTAAAACACCCCTCTCCCTTCGTTGAAATTTCCATTCTAGAAGATTTCAACGTTCACCACCAGCTTTGGCTTTCATCCTCTGGTGAACAAGCCTTCAACTTTGCTTTCCTCAATGATCTATTGCAGTTGGTTCAGCACCATACACGTATTCCCGGCTGCCTTGAGAGAAACGCCCAACATTCTTGACCTCTTCTCTAATCCTTCAGCATATTCTATTAAACTGTTCTCTCCGTTGGGCTCCTCCGATCACAACCTTATTTCCGCATCCTGTCCTATCGCTCCTGTACAACCTCGGGATTTACCGAATAGGCAGTACTTTAGGCATTTTGCTTCAGCCCGGTGGGACGACCAGAGGATGTACTTTTCCAGTTTCCCGTGGGGAGATTACTGCTTCCAGGAAAGAGACCCATCTGTGTGTTCCCAGCGTATCACTGAGGTAATTGTCTCTGGAATGGAGGCACACATTCCACGTACTTTCTCTACCCCCCATGCCTTGGTTCAATCACACTTGTTCTTGTGCTATCAAAGATAGAGAGGCAGCTCATAAGAGGTAGAAGAGCCTTCGCACACCTGCTAGTCATGATCTATACATTTCTGCCCGAAATCGTGCCAAATCTATTCCTCGACTTACAAAAACTCTTCCATAGTAAATGTCTAATGCCTAATTCTTCCAGGAACTTCTGGCTATTCATCTATTCTTCCTTTCCTTAATCCTGATGGCAGCATTGCCGTCATATCTGCCTCTAAGGCTGAACTCTGCGCTCAAACTTTCTCTAAAAACTCCACTCTGTACGAATCAGGGCATATTCCTCCTACTCATCCCCCCTCTTTCTCCATTCAACCTGTTACTAAGATTCTTAAGAGTGATGTTTTCTATGCCCTCTCTGGCCTCAATCCTCAGAGGGCTTACGGACCTGATGGAGCGCCTCCTATTGTCTTTAAAAATTGTACTTCCGTGCTGACACCCTGCCTGGTCAAACTCTTTCGTCTCTGCCTTTCAACATCTATCTTTTTTCATGTTGAAAGTACGCCTACATACAGGCTGGGCCCTAAGAAGGGTGACCGTTCCAATTCCTCAAATTACCGCCCAATAGCTTTACTTTCCTGTCTTTCTAAAGCTTTTGAATCAATCTTTAACCGGAAGATTCATAAGCCTCTATCCACTTCTGACCTTCTATCTGATCACCAGTATGGGTTCCGCAAGGGGCGTTCTACTGGAGATCTTCTTGCCTTCTTAACTGACTCCTGGTCATCCTCTCTTAGCCGTTTCGGTGAAACTTTTACTGTTGCCTTAGACATATCAAAAGACTTTGATAGGGTCTGGCACAAGGCTTTGCTTTCTAAACTTACCTTTTACGATTTCTATCCCTCTCTGTACTTTTTTTTTTTTACAGCACACAGAGCAGCTCAAGGGCAACAAAAAGAAAATGTGGAAAAAAAAGCCCATTAACTGTTTCTCCCATATAGTGAAGAGTACAGAGTGGCAAAAAAGAGGTAAATTTCGGGTGGGGAGGTGTGTTGATACACTCTTCTCGAAAGAGGTCAAGTCAAAGGCAGGAGGAAATACAGACGAAGGAAGGCTGTTCCAGAGTTTACCAGTGAAGGGGATGAAAGAATGGAGATGCTGGTTAACTTTTGCATAAGGGGTTTGAACAGTATTCGGATAAGCTTGAGTAGAAAATCGTGTGCAGCGGGGGTCGCGAAACAAAGAGTAAAATACTCTCCTCTCTCACAACCGTATTCAATACGTCCTTGCAATAAGGCATCGTCCCTTTGAATTGGAAAATGGCTAACGTAACCGATTTTTAAGAAAGGAGAGAAGAAATACCGGGTAATTACAGTCACATTAGTCTATCTTCAGTAGTAAATAAGCTGCTCGAGAGCATAATTATAGAAAAAAATTATGTCACTTTGAAAGCCACTCGTTAATTAAGGAATCACAACATGGCTACCGTAACAAGAGATCCTGCCTGTGAAACCTGCTGACCTTGTATAACGACCTCTTCTAAGTTTATGACGTCACGAAATCATTGGACGTAGTCTATCTTGATTTCCAGAAAGCGTTTGATAAAGTTTCACACCATAAATTACTTTATAAATTAAATCAGCTGTCTATCTATTTATTTATCTATCTATCTATCTATCTATCTATCTATCTATCTATGTTAGTTTTTTTATGGAAAATATAGTATTAGTATTAGTAGTAGTAGTAGTAGCAGTAGTAGCAGTAGTAGTAGTAATAGTATTATTATTATTATTATTAGTAGTAGTAGTAGAAGTAATAACAGTAGTAGTAGTAGTAGTAGTAGTAGTAGTAGTAGTAGTAGTAGAAGTAGTTGAAGTAATAGCAGTAGTAGTAGTAGTAGTAGTAGTAGAAGTAGTAGGAGTTATAGTAGTAGCAAAAGCTTTAGTAGTAGTAGTAGTAGTAGTAGTAGTAGTAGTAGTAGTAGTAGTAGTAGCAAAAGGTTTAGCAGTAGTAGTAGTAGTAGTAGTAGTAGTTGTAGTAGTAGTATTAGTAGTTGTAATAGTACATAAGAACATAAGAACATAAGAACGCAGGAGTCTGCAAGAGGCCGGTAGGCCTGTACGAGGCAGCTCCTTTGACCCTAAGCTCCCGTGTATCTAATCCCACCTAATATCGCTGTCCATGAATTTATCTAGTCTATTTTTGAATGTGACAATTGTATTGGCACTCACCACATGACTGCTAAGCCTATTCCACTCATCCACCACCCTGTTAGTAAACCAATTTTTGCCTATGTCCCTGTTGAATCTGAATTTATCCAGTTTAAACCCATTACTTCGTGTCCTACCCGGTTCTCTTACCAACAAAACCTTATGAATGTCTCCCTTATTAAAGCCCTTCATCCATTTATAAACCTCGATCATGTCTCCACGCACCCTTCGCCTTTCTAGAGAATGCAAGTTTAACTGTTTGAGTCTTTCCTCGTATGGCAAGTTTCTCAACCCTGAATCATCTTAGTCATCCTCCTCTGCACCGATTCTAACATTTTGATATCCATTCTATAGTAGGGTGACCAGAACTGAACCGCATAGTCAAGATGAGGTCTAACTAATGCTAAATATAGTTTGAGGAAGACTTGGGCTTCTGTTGCTTACGCTCCTTGAAATAAATCCCAGTACCCTATTAGCTCGATTTCTAGCTTGAATGCATTGTGCCCTTGGACGGAGATCAGAGCTCACCCCCTAAATCCTCTCGCACCCAGACCTACTTATGAGAGTGTCATTTAAGCAATAGTTATGTGAGGGTTGTTCCTACCTACACTCAGAATACTGCACTTCCTACATTGAACTCCATCTGCCATTTATCCGCCCAGTCATATAATCTGTTGAGTTCACCTTGGAGAATACTAGCGTCCTGATCCGACTCAATTACTCTACCGATCTTGGTATCATCTGCAAATTTACTAACATCACTACTAATTCCTGTGTCTAAGTCATTGATATAAATAATAAACAAAGTGGACCTAATACCGAACCTTGTGGGACCCCACTGTAACACATCCCCAGTCAGATCTTTTACCATTGATTTGCACTCTTTGCTTCCTATTGCTAAGCCACGCCTTGACCCAGTTCAAAACTTTACCCTCTACTCCGTGAGCCTGTAATTTAAGCAACAGTCGTTGGTGAGGAACTTTGTCAAACGCTTTACTAAAATCAAGATAGATTACATCATAATTTTCATCTCTGTCAACCGCCTCAAATACTTTATTGTAGAAGGACAAGAGATTGGTGAGGCATGACCTACCTTTTGTGAACCCATGCTGCGAGTCGTGAATTAAGCTATGTTTCTCTAAATGCTCCCGAATGTTCCTGGCTATTATGGACTCCAGCATCTTCCCTATAACCGATGTTAAGCTAATTGGGCGATAGTTTGAAGCAACTGACCTGTCCCTTTTTTAAAAATCGGCGTCACATTAGCTACTTTCCATAGGCTCGGCACATAGCCAGTATTTACCGACATCTTAAAGATGTCGGTTAGTGGGTCACTGATTATATCACCTAACTCCTTTAATACCCTCGGAAATATCCCGTCAGGACCTGGCGACTTGTTCTTCTTAAGCTTATCTATCTCATCCTGAACTACTTGCCTGGTAATGATTATATCCCTCAATTTATCGCCATCCCCGCCCTCGTACACCTGAACTCTTTCCGGTATAGTCGTTCGATCCTCCTGTGTGAATACTGAAAGGAAGTAGTCGTTCAACAATGTGCTCATATTTTCGTAATTTTCTACTAGCTCCCCAGTGTTTGTTTTTAGCGGTCCAATTTTCTCCCGTGTTTTTGTTCTATACATCTGAAAGAAGCCCTTAGGATTACTTTTCGCCTCATTTGCTACTTTGATCTCATAGTTCTTTTTGCTATCCTGGTGTTTTTCTTAACTAATCTAGATAGTTCGACGTACCGGCCCCTGAGATGTGTTTCCCCATTCTTTATTTTCTGATAAATTCCCTTCTTTAACCCAATCTCGTGTTTTAGTCCACGAGTCATCCACTTAGGATCATTGTTTTCTTTTCTAAGTGTTCGCTGTGGTATATGCTGTTCTTGCCCCTCTACTATTACTCTAACTAAATTATTGTAAGACATTTCTACCTGGTTCTCCTGGCTCTCCAATCCGCAGTTCTGGCCCTCATGAATCCCTAAATTATCCCAGTTTACCCCTTCAAGATGTCTTCGAAGCCCCTCGTAGTTTGCTCTTCTAAAATCTGGCACTAACACTGGGTTTGGTTCTCGGGTTACCGCCCAGTCTAAGCTAAAACGAACCGTTCTGTGATCACTATTTCCTAACTCTCCGCCCACCTCCAACTCACGTAGCAAGTTCCCATTATTGGTTAGGACTAAGTCTAATATGTTATCTCCTCTGGTAGGCTCAGTAACTACCTGCTTAAGGAAATTATCTTGTATAACTTCAAGAAAGTCCTCGGCTTCCAGGTCACCCACTAGATCTTCCCAGTCTATATTCCTATAATTAAAGTCCCCCATTACGCAGACATTTCTACTCATACTCGCCCTGCCAATCTCCTGTAGTAATATACTCGTGTCCTGCCTGTTAAGGTTGGGTGGCCTGTATATAACTCCTAGAGTTAGTTTTTCTTTCCCTTTGTAAACGTCCACCCAAACTGATTCTGAATCCATGTTAGTTTTGACTGAGTTGTTAACTAAACATTTAAGTGAGTCTTTAACATATAGCGCAACTCCACCTCCCTTTCTGCCCCTTCTGTCTTTGTGAAACATCTGATAACCCGTTATTTCAAATTCTGATCTAAAATTTCTATTAGCAGTGTCTATCCATGTCTCAGTGATCGCTATTATGTCAAAATTTTCTGAACAAGCTTCACCCCTTAGTAAGTCTATCTTGTTTCTGAGGCTCCTGCTGTTAGTATAGAAGATTCTTAGCCCGTCCTCTGTTACTCCTCTAGAAATACTTCTAAGCTGCCTGGTTATATTATGAGCTAGATGTCCCCTCCCATTACTCCTCCCATTGCTCCCATTACTCCTCCCCCCCTCGCCTATACTAAAAAATCCCTCAGGGTACCAAGTGCTCGCTCAAGGGAGTCTGAGAGAGCCTCAGTAGTAGAAGTAGTAGTAGTAGTAGTAGTAGTAGTAGTAGTAGTAGTAGTTTCAGAAGTAGTAGTAGTAGTAAATGTAGTAGGATTAGTAGAAATAGTAAAGTTGCATCAGTAGCAGTTTTCGTAGCAGCAGCAGCAGTGGTGGTGATGGTGATGGTGGAGGCGACTTTCGTGGAGGTGAAATAATGACAATGATAATGATCATGATCATTATTATTATCATCATTACCATCATCATCATGAGGAGGGGGAGGAGGAGGAGGAAGAAGATCAGGAGGAGGATCGTGGTGGTAAGGGTGGAGATAATGGTGGTAGAGGTGATGGTGGTGGTGATAATGGTGGTAGAGGTG